>NW_004443998.1:2944006-2962014 GCF_000243295.1 Trichechus manatus latirostris
GCTGTGCTCGCGCCCGCCGGCCGCCCGTCCCGGCCGTGCTCGCGCCCGCCGGCCGCCCTCTCACTATCTGAGCAATTTCCTCCATCTCTTTGACCTCTGTTTTCCTCGTCTGTAGAGTGGGGATTTGGGCTTAGGTGAGCTCAAAGAGACCTATCAAAATAGAGCTTCTTAGAGCAACTTTTGAAGTGGAATTATTCTTTGCCTGGATTCCGAAGATGGGGATAAGGAGGAAAATAGAACTCCCTGAAAAACACCTTCCCAAAAGAATGACGGGGACACGTGGAAGCCCCGAGAATAAAGAGTGCCGGTGGATTATGTCCAGCACCTGAGTTGTACTTAACCAAGAGCCCCAAATTATAGTCACGTTCTCCAGAATTCTAGCTCGTGCATACGAAGGACCTATGAAATCAAAGAACTATCAAAATGTATCATTTCTGATTACGGGGTCTCAGGAAATTAGCAATATCCTGCCCTATAAACCATGCAAAGGACTGTCCGGCAGGAATACAACATGTCCCCCACCCAGCCCTTCTCCAGACGGGCTTCTTGTGCAGAAGGAAAGTTGCTGGGGGCAGCTGGTAAGGAAGTGACCAGCTGGGTCTCTGGGTCATGCAGCTTGAGGCCTTCACAGCAGAGAAGCACCCTCTGTGAGCAGGGCAGCGTCCAGCTCCTGGGCCTGGCCTTTGGCTCCCAGGCTGAGGCCAGCACTGAGGGTTGGTCTGTGTAAGCCGTCCCGTTCAATCCTGACAACTACCCTGCAGCGTAGGTGTGTTACCCCCTGTTTAACAGATGGGGAAACCGGGACTCAACCAGTGAGTACCGTGCCAGAGGCCACTTGGCTTATAAATGGCAATACCCAAGTTTGAGTCCAAGCCCCTCTTTACTCTAGGTCACAGTCCTGGGGTGCTGAGTCCCCCACCAGGTAGACTGGAGGTTTGGGCTCCACGCTGGGAAATCGTCGCTCCCAGGCCCCTCCACAGAGAAAGCAGGGGGTCTCGGAGAGGTCTTCATTTTTCACCTGTCTTGGGCACATTAGAATCAATGGGGAGCTATTAAAACGCCTGATGCCCAGGTCGGACCTCAGACCAATTAAGTCAGCTGGCAAAGTTATGCAGTCCTGACTCAGCCTGACTGTCCTTTTTATTTTTCAGCTTGAGTCACGCTGGAGTGACCCAGAGCTGCGAGATTCGACCTTTAGAGGCAGTTCAGTGGTAGAAGTCTTGCCTTCTGTTCAGGAGGCCTCGTCTGATTCTGGCCAAGGCACCTCGTGCACAGTCACCGCCTTCATGTTGCTGTGACGCTGAACCATTTTCAGTGGAGCTTCCTAGGACAGACTAGGAAGAAAGGCCTGGTGATCCACTTCCAAAATCAACCAGTGACAACCCTGTGGATCACAGTGGTTCAGTCCACAACCAATCATGGGGATAGCAAAGGACTAAACAACATTTTGTTCTGTTGCGCATGGGGTCACACGAGTCCGGGGCCAACTCAATGGCAGCTGACAACAACCCGCCCGACTAATTCATTCCTATCAGAAGTCCTGGCAAGGCTGGAAGAACCGCAGCCTCTTAATTAGCTGCTGCCCCGGGTCACAAAGTGGACACACCCCTGCGAGGGGTGGACCGTCCCCATCCCATGAAAAGAAGGACGAATCCCCTCCCCTGCTTCCCTGTCTTCCTCAGGAACCTACGTGGTGCTTCCTTCTGCAAGGGCTGATGGCCTCCTCTCTCCACCTCAGACGTGATATATGGAACATATCGATATGTGGAATCTTAAAATAAGTCACCAGGTGAGAATAGCCAATTGCAAGAAAGTAAAACGAGAAGCCGGATTCTTGCGCTCCTCTGAAATAACACCCAGTAGTTTACTCTGCAGTACCGAGCGGGTACCACGTGTCAGACACTGTGCTAGGCACGGAGGGGCAAGCAGAGATGAGTAGGATCCTGCCCCCGCTCTCAAGACGTATTAGGGGGGATCCGAGACCGAAAGAACGTGGGACAGTACGACGTGGAGTCACGAGTCGCTTCACCTCTTTGAACCTCAGTGTTTTTCTTTATAAAATGGGGATAATAAAAGCCACGTGCCTCACAGGGTGGCTTTGAAGGTTAGGCAGGTAATGCGGTCACAATCACACAGCCTGGAACATAATCCCAGCCTTTTCCTCGTCACCATCACCATTCGGAAAAAGACAGTGTTAGACTTTGGGTAACACGGGGGACAAGCTTGATAGCTGGGTTTTAACGGGCAGAGATTCATGAGGAGAACAGGGTGGCATTCTAGTTGAGGAAATTACTCTGAAAAATAGACAGAAATGAGAAAGTTCACAAGAGAAAAGGTGAGTTAGGGAACTCTAAAAAGTGCAGGTTGGCAGAAGAGCAGGTCTGTGAAGGGGAGTGGTGAGCCTGGGAGGGGTGAGCCGGGGACGGGCCTACACTTCCCACCCGAGCAGGTTCTGTCCAAGTTGGGAAGCAATGGAGACCCATCAGTGAAGCCTTTTGACTGATAAATCTGGCAGCTGTTGAAGGAGGGAACTGAGAAGGGAAAACCAGAGAGAAGGGAACCAGTCAGGCGGCAGCTCCAACATCCAAATGGCTCGTAAACACTGACGTGACGTGTCTCTGACGAGGAGACTGGGGATCTCGAATCGTCCTCACCTGTTCCTGCTCCCCTTGGAGTGTGGCTTCTACTCCAACGGAGCAGTAGGCGCCACCGTTGTGAGAAGGTGAACGCCTGCCCTGTTACCCGAGGCTCCACACAGGTGACGTTTACGAAGATCCAAGTCCTTTCAGATTGTGGCTCCTAGCTTTTCTTGGAGCTTGAAAGGAAACTAGAGGTGAACTTCAGATGAAGGTTTGCAGAGCACGTTTGACCTTTCCAGAAGTGATAAGGTTACACTATAAAACCCACTCCTGGTCCAAAGACAGGACAGCCTGTCTCAGGAGACCCTCCCCTCCTGTCCCTGAGCTTGTGGCTGGTGGGTTGGCTGGACAAGTCACCTCATGAAGGGAAGTTACTGTGGTTCCAGGAAAGGCACACTCCAGAGTGGTCCCCCCTCACTGTCACCCATTTTTCCTCTTCTGACAAGTCCTCTTGGCTCCCCCCTCCCCAGCCCCAATCTGGCTGTGAGCTGGTGTGGGGGGGGGTCTTCTGAAAGGAGCCTTTATGACGCATGGGCAGGCGCTCAGTGATGCTGCTCTGGCTCGTGATGGGGTGAGCAGCAAACACCGAAGCCAAAGCATCTATCTTCACATCTGTGTACTGGTTGATACTCACTCGGAAGAACCCAGTTCTCCCTTTAAAACAGAATATAGGGATTCTAGGTGTGAAAAAAGGAGAGTAATTACCTTAAATCTCCAGTTCCTCTTCATTACAGTCAAGTCAGAAAACTGCAACCCCACCTGGTACTGTGGTGGAGATGCCACTGGACTAGAGCTGGGAGTGACCGGGTGGCCCTCAGCTCCACAGACGCCCTCACAGTCCTCATCCCCTCATCTGCACAACGGTGGGGCCTGGGGGCCCCTCACTTTACTGCCTGAAGTTTTATCCAGTCTGAGAAACAGCAGTGCCAGGCATAGTTACAGTGTCGATTTGAGATTTATTCACAATGTTAGATAAACGAGGGGAACTGATTCAGGATCGTGGAAGAGAAAAGTCTTAATGGAGAGAAGAAGGCCCCATGGTCGAGGAACGCACTCCAGCACATGTCTGATACCCAGGGTCGGATGACCCAGTAAGCAAGGTAAGCATGGGCTTACTTGTGCTTACTAATCTGTAGTGATCAATTAAGCACAGGCTTACTTACGAATCTGTAGTGCCCAGTTTCACATGTGTTCGCCATAAACATGTGAAATTGGTCATTCCAGATTCGTAACTAAGCACAAGTAAGCCCATGCTCACCTTGCTTACTGAGTCATCCATCCCTGTCAGGGATTGTAATTTGAAAAAAGGCTTCGATTCTGTAGGAAGGTGCAGTGGGGTTGGGAGAGAGACAGATGCCAGCCATACCTAGAAGCAGAATCTTTGATGTGGTGAAAAAATGTGAAATTGTTCACTACAGATGATCTGGTAAGCACGGTGCTTACCTTGCCTATTGATAATCCGCCCCTGCTGATACCCGAGAGCTTAGTGACCACGAAGGATGAAGGCTCCTTTGGGAGGGTGTTACTGCTGCTCAGAGGTCTCTTCTCTCTGCTTAGTCCCCAAACCACAGAAACATACATCCTGGGACTGTTTGAAGGGTCGTTTTCAAGAACAGCAGTCATCAACATCTTTATTCAACGAAGAAACCATTTTTAAAAATCTCTGTCCTATTAGACTTATCCGAGAAAGTGAGGGTGGTGCCAGGAGCTGTTTGTGGGTGCCGAGAACAGAGGCTTCCATGGCCCGCACACCCTTAACTGCCCCCTCTGACGTGATGGGAATCAAATCTGAATCATAGAATCTTCAAGGAATGTGGTAGTGGACACGTGACCTGAGGGGCACTTCCCAGAACACTGCACATTCCAGAAGGCCACACCTAAGCAGAGAAGACAAGACACTGAGATGCTAGTGCTGGGCGTCCAGCTGGGCTCACCCACCAGCTAGGTAACTCAAGGCTGCCTTTCAACAAGGGTGATGCAAATTCGCCCCCTCAGCAAAATAGCCATGGATCTTCCACAGCCTGGACAGTGTCCACCAAGGGTCAGCCGTCCTGCCTTACACCACAGGTGGAGCTGGCAGGGTAAGTCACCTGCAATTCTTCCCCACCTGACTTAGCAGTGGCTGCTGGGCTTTCTGGCCCATGCTGTCCTGGAATCAGGTTTTACGCTCTGAGCCCTGGACAGGCCTAAGGGTACAGACTCCTGTCCTAGCACACGGGGACAACGTTGCTCCTTGTAGCCCCAGCACTGAAGCGGGCATGGCTGCCTGGCTGGCAACGGCAGAAGAGAAGCCACAGAAGCCTGTGCATGAGCAGCGCTGCAGGCTCCTGTGGCTCACGCTTGTGGTCGGGGTGTTGATCTGCTTCTTCAAGTATTAGCCTGTTTTCCCAAGTCACAGATCTGAAAGGGTGCCAAGAAGATTAGGAGAGCTTCCTTTCCTCTGCCGTTTTCCCTCTAGGACGCCTTATGGAACAAGAAGCTGTCACCAGCCTTACCTGGATTACCCTCCTGAAGGAAAGGCAGCTGGTGCTATTTCCTCCTTCAGGATAAATATTTTACCTGACTTGTCAGAGCGAAAGTCTTTGGCGCCTGAATTCCAGGACCTTGAGTACAGCAGCTGCCTTCATGCAAACCTGATGTTGGCTCTAAAGTCCAGAATGGCTTCTTTGGCTGCAAGCTCCTGGGGTCCTTCAGAGAGACAGGCATAGGAGTATTCACTTCACATCCCCTAAAAGGAGCGTTGTCTCTGCTCCCTTGAGAAGGATCACTGCCGTTTTCACATTTGGGGCCTTAATCAGATGCTCTGGTGTCTTTCTCTTATTACTCGTCCCTTGTCACCCTTTATGGAGGCTGCCATTGCATTAGAGGATTGCCTTTACTCTCCTGGGCACCCGCTTCATGAACCTTCTTGGAAGGCTGAGCTCATGACTCATGCTTCTCCGATACAAAGTGACTCGGAATTCATCATTACCTGACACGGGCTGCCCTGTCCCCACCCGGCACCGCATCCCTGATTGGCTGGCTAGCTTCACAATTTGTTTTAAAGTCATGGGAATCGTTGCAAAATTTTTTGGACGTCAGGCTCTTTGAGCCCATCTGTTTCTCCGCGGACTCAGGTAGCCCCCAGTATGAAGCACTGCCCATCCTTGCGATCTCTTAGGCAAGTAACCCCGGCCAGGAATGAGCCACAAACAGGTCGCTGCTTCTCCTGCCCGACGTTTCCACTACCTCTTCACAGGCTCAGGCTGCTGGATGTCTGGGAATGTCTCTCAGTCTGAACAACCACCGCTAGAGGGCTCCTCCCCTCGGATGGAAAGCTGCAGAACATGAAAGGTCAGTGGGACCCTCTCCTTTTATACCAACATCTGTCAGTCAGTTTGTGCCACTCTGCTGGCTTGCATGTTGCTGTGATGCTGGAAGCTGTGCCACTGGTGTTTCAAATACCGCAGGGTCACCCAGGGTGGACAGGTTTCAGCAGAGATTTCAGACTAAAACAGACTGGTAAGAAAGGCCTCGTGATCTACTTCTGAAAATGAGCCAGTGGAAACCTATGAATCGCAACAGAATATTGTTCAATATGGTGCTGGAAGATGAGCCTCCTAGGTTGGAAGGCACTCAAAATACACAATGGCCGCAAACGGACTCGAACATACCAAGGATCGTGAAGATGGCACGAGATCAGGCAACAATTCGTTCTGTTGTGCGTGAATCAGAGCCAATTTGATGGCAACTAACAATAATAACTGCTTTATAGGAGGGAACACCGAGGCCCACAACAACCTCCTCCCATTGTTACTGGCAGAACCTGGAAGTCATATCTGTTGTGTCTTCTCACCACACAGGAGCCATGTCTGAAACCTCCAGCTCTCCTGCCAGGGACCGCCTCCCCGAGCCTCTCACTCACTGGAGCCTCCACCCCACAGGAAGAAGCATCCCCTTCCAGCCCTGCTTGCCTCAGCCTTTTACCAGGAGCGGCCCCAATGCTTCAATGCATCCCTGTAAGAACTTCTGGATGAGTCAGCCTTGCGGGAGGAGAAAATCATCTCATTACAGAGACCATGTAAGGAACGAGTTGGTCCTGCCCTCTCAGTTCAAATTCAGGGCGTATTTTCCTATGGGGGCAATATTTTCAAAGAGATGTGTGTTAGTTGTTAATATTAGGAGTGTGTTGTTGTTGTTGTTAGGTGCCGTTGAGTCAGTTCTGACTCATAGTGACCCCATGTACAACAGAACGAAACACCGCCCAGTCCAGTGCCATGCTCACAGTCGTTGTTATGCTTGAGCCCATTGTTGCAGCCACTGTGTCAGTCCATCTCGTTGAGGGTCTTCCTCTTTTTTGCTGACCCTCTACTTTACCAAGCATGATGTCCTTCTCCAGGGACTGATCCCTCCTGACAACATGTCCAAAGTATGTGAGATGTAGTCTTGCCATCCTTGCTTCTAAGGAGCATTCTGGCTGTACTTATTCCAAGACAGATTTGTTGGTTCTTCTGGCAGTCCATGGTATATTCAATATTCTTGGGCAACACCGTAATTCAAATCTAGCAATTCTTCGGTCTTCGTCATTCATCGTCCAGCTTTCACAAGCATATGAAGCAATGGAAAACACCATGGCTTGGGTCAGGCGCACCTTAGTCTTCAAGGTGACATCTTTGCTTTTCAACACTTTAAAAAGGTCTTCTGCAGCAGATTTGCCCAATGCAACGCGTCCTTTGATTTCTTGACTGCTGCTTCCATGGGTGTTGATTGTGGATCCAAGTAAAATGAAATCGTTGACAACTTCAATCTTTTCCTCATTCTTCATGGTGTTTCTCATTGGTCCAGTTGTGAGGATAATAGCTCTCACAAATCCTTAGCTCCTCTGTCAGACAGTAAATCAGGCAGGGAGAGGGTGAGCTCTTGTTAATTGATTAAACAGCTTTGACCTGCTAAGCTTCCTTCCGCACACCTTGCCTTTCTCTTGGTTATCAAGGAGCTTGCCATCATCAAGGCCATTCAGCCTTATTCTGAGCTGATCACACCAGTAATTTGCTGCGATGGATACAGTTCCTCCAACTGCCTGTGTAACTGTGGTGAGCAGGCTGAGCTGGGGAGCCCCGTGCTTAGAAATTCAGACTTGCAGGGAACCAACCCGGTGCTGCCTGAGCCACAGCCATTCCAAAATCAGACCTTTCCTCCACCCCATCATTACATGGGTAAGCAGTCAGAACACTTCCTGAAAACGAACCACAGATCGGAAGTGATTTATGGAAACATCCCAGTGCGTGTGGATGGGAGGTGGAGGGATGCCCCAGCCCTCCACTCTGTGCAGCTGTGCTCCTCGCGAGACGCAGCTGCTAGCAAGGAGAGCGTCCTACCACAGAGACAGGGAAGGAAGGATCACGGTCTCTGGGGAAGAGAAATGTGAGTGTTTTTTCCATTCAAAGACTTGCCCACTTGTGGTGTCTGTTAAAAATTCAGAACTCCCTGGATCCTCCCCTAAAGATACGAATTCAGTGGGCCTTGCTTGGGGCCTGGACGTCTCTGCTTTTGACCATTTCTCTCCATCAGTGGTTCTCAAACTGCTGCTCTTCAGAATCACTTGGGGAGTTTGAAGACCCCGAAGGCCAGGGCACGTTTTAGACCTAGTAGATAAGCGTTGAGGGTAGCACCCAGCACTGGTGCTTTTTTGTAGAGTTCTTTTTTGTTTTTATAATTGTGCTTGAGGTGAAAGTTTATAGAGCAAATTAGTTTCTCATTCAACAATGTATACACAAATTATCTTTTGACACTAGTTGCAATCCCCACAATGTGTCTGCAGTCTCCCCTTCTCCACCCCGGGTTACACATGTCCATTTGTCCAGTTTTCACGCCCCTTCCTGCCTTCTTGTCTTTGCTTTTGGGCGGGTGTTGCCCGCTTGGTCTTACATGCTTTATTGAACTAAGAATCACGTTCCTCACGTGTGTTACTGTTTGTTTTACAGGCCTGTCTAATCTCTGGCTGAAGGATGAACTTCAGGAATGACTTCAGGTCTGAGTTAAAAGGGTGTCCAGGGGCCATAGTCTTGCGGGTTTTTCCAGTCTCTGTCAGACCAGTAAGTCTAGTCTTTTTTTATGAACTTGAATTTTGTTCTACGTTTTTCTCCCACTCTGTCCAGGACCCTCCATTGTGATCCTTGTCAGAGGGGTCGATGGTGGTAGCCAGGACCTATCTATTTCTTCTGGGCTCTAGCTGGTGGAGGCTATGGTTCATGTGGTCCATTAGTCCTTTGGACTAATCCTTCCCTTGTTCCGGATGGGATGGGACAAATAGATGTATCTGAGATGGCCACTCACAAGCTTTTAAGACCCCAGATTCTGCTCACCAAAGTCAGATGTACAACGTTTTCTTTATGAACTGTGTTATGCCAATTGACTTAGATTTCCCCAGAGACCATGCTCCCCAGTGCTCAGCCCTTGTAACTCAATCCCTCAGGGAGTTTGGATATGTCTAGGAAGCTTCTATGGCTTTGCCTTGGTCAAGTTGTGCTGACTCCCTCTATATTGTCTACTGTCTTTCCCTTAACTTACCTACTACCTAGTTAGTGATTTCCCCTCCCACCTACCCTCTCCTTCGTAACCATCAAAGATTGTTTCTTTCTGTGTGTAAACCTTTTCTCGAGTTTTTTTAATAGTGGTCTCATATAGTATTTGTCCTTTTGTGATTGACTTATTTCACTCAGCATAATGCCCTCCAGATTCATCCATGTTGTGAAGTATTTCACGTGTTCATCTTTGTTCTTTATTGCTTCGTAGTACTCCATTGTGTGTATGTACCATAGTTTATCCATTCATCTGTTGATGGGCACTTAGGTTGTTTCCATCTTTTTGCTATTGTGAATAATGCTGCAACGAACGTCTGCATATGGCTATTCATGTGATGGCTCTTATTTCTCTAGGACATATTCCTAGGAGTGGGATTTCTGGATCATATGGTATTTCTTTTTCTAGCTTTTTAAGGAAGCGTCCTATGATTTTCCATCGTGGTTGTACCATTTTACATTCCCACCATGAAGAGTTCTTGTTGTTTGTTGCTGTGAAGTTGGCTTTGGCTCGTGGTGACACCCTGTGCCATCCTTTCCTGCGCCACCTCCATGACTGTTGGTCTGTATGCTCACGTCCATTATCATAGCCACTGTGTATCCTGGGTGCCTTCCAACCTTGGGGGCTCATCTTTCAGGACTAAATCAGATAACATTCTGTTGTGAAGAGCTCCAGGTGATCCCAATGTGCAGTCAAGTTTGAGAACCAGAGCTCAGATAATTTGTAAAAACACGGACATCTAGGAAGTACAGGTGCAAAGAGCAAAAGCCTAATCAGAAGAACCAAGTGATCTTCTGTTTGGTATCAGCAAATTGAAATTCAGAGCCCCTGCTGGTTTTCAGGCAGATTAACTAGGGTTAAAGAGGCTGTTTCCCATCAGTTGTTCTGAAACCTGCTTGGTCATTAGGATCATCTTGGCCATTTTTCCAATGCTGTTGCCCAGACCTCAGCTCATATCCACAAACCCGATTTTTTAAAGGTCCACAGGTTGTTTGAACGCTCCTCAGTACCTGGGGACCACTGACTTCAGAGGATTTATAAAAGGTTGAATGTTTTGATTTACAATTCCTCAGGAGGCATGAGTGTTTGAGCTCTGCTACAATGAAATTTAATGGGACTGAGTATATATATGGAGCCCTGGCGGCACAGTGGTAAAGCGTTTGGCTGCTAACCAAAAGGTTGGCAGTTTGAATCCACTGCTCCTTGGAAACCCTGTGGGACAGTTCTACTCTGTCCTGTAGGGTCGCTATGAGTCGGAATCAACTCAATGGCAATCCTTACTTACTTACAAATAAATTTAATGGTGACTGAGTGTGTGTGTATATATATATATGTATGTGTATCTATGTATGCATATGCATATATATATATATATAGATTTTTTTAGTTTTGTTCGTAAGAGATGTTTGGCTGATGTCATGGATTGAATTGTGTCCTCCCAAACTATCTGTCACTTTGGCTAAGTCGTGATTCCCAGTTTGTATGATTGTCTACCATTTTGTCATCTGATGTGATCTCCCTATGTGTTGTAAATCCTATCACTATGATGTCTTAAGCCAGTCTCTTTTGAGATATAAAACAGAGAAGAGAGCAGAGACACGGGGACCTCCTACCACCAAGAAAGCAGCACCAGGAGCAGAGCGTGTCCTTTGTGTTGGAGGTTTCTGTGCTAAGAAGCTCCCAGACCAAGAGAAAACTGATCAAGGACCTTCCTCCAGAGCCGACAGAGGGAGAAAGGCTCCCCCTGGAGCTGATGCCCTGAATTTGGACTTGTAGCCTACTAGACTGTGAGAGAATAAATTTCTCTTTGTTAAAGCCGTCCACGTGTGGTATTTCTGTTACAGCAGCACTAGATGACTAAGACAGCTGATAAGTGAAAATTTAAAAAATAACATGTCATGCTCTAAATTTCCAACTTGGTGTTTGTTCCTGTAACTCTTGAACCCTCAGAGAGAAATGTGGTAAGACAGTGCAACCATTCAAGTTCATTTTCCCTCTTGGTGCCACTTCCAGTTAAAACAAGAACAATCTCCCCCCACCTCCCAAGGATCGCACAGCCAAGGTATCTGAGCCAGCTCCGTGAGGCCCCTGGAGCCATGGCCTGCCGGCTTCTGCAGGCCCGCTGGCTCCTGTGGGGACGTCCCCTGGCGGCAGCGCATGCAATAATTCCTGATCAGAACAGAGCCCTCGGCCAGGAAGGCCTTTGTAGGCACCTGCAGCGAACCTGGTGTGCTAAGCCTAGGTTTATCCCAGTCGGGGCGTCCCTGAGACACGCATTTCTCAGCAAGTCTCCTGAATTTTATTTTCAATCCTGCCAAGGGCAGATTAAATGGCTACATGAATGGGGAAATGCAGGAGGCTTTGAAGCAGATGGTTGGCTGTGCAGGCTGAGCGACTTGCCAAGCGCAGGATTGTGTCGCCGAATGAATGAAAATCCCTCTGCGGCCCAGTTTTTATTCCTCCACCCTAAGGATGGCAGCGGGGCCTGCAGCAGTTACCTGGTATTATTTCCCCGTCAGGGTTCAGCTTCTTGCCTCTTTGGATTTTCCTGGTTCCTTTCTGTGAAAGGCAGTGTCATTCTAGACTAATTTCCTGACGGTGTAAATGATTTAGCAGGGCTGATGAATATCAATAGAGCTGCAGATGGGTCTGAGGCTCCTAATGACTGTAACCAGCACCCGTGCCAAATGTTTTTCTAACGTGCATTGAGGATGAAAACAAGCCTGAATAGTACCCACAAAGGAGACTTCTTTAATTATGCATTTATAAATTTTAAAGACGGTAGTCAGAAGTGTCAGCAAATTATGGCACAGATGAGAAGCTTGTCATACAGCCATGTGCCGTATGCACAGAAGCCAGAGAGACCTGGGTTCGAATTCCAGCTCTGTCACTAACACGCTGTGTAAATTTAGACACCAATAATAATGTCTCCAAGCTTGGTTGTAAACTGCTGATAATACTCGCCCTTGAGCATATTCTTAAAATAATGAGCATGAGAAAACGCAGCATTCCTAGCATCCATAATTCAACGAGTAATTATTAAGTATCTCAGTCCCTCGGTGGAGCAAATGGTTAACATGCTCGCTGCTAACCCAAAGGCTGAGGGTTCAACTCCACCCAGAGGTGCCTCTTGAGGAAGGCTTGGTGATCTGCTTCTAAAAAACCAGCCATTGAAAACCCTAGGGAGCACAGTTCTACTCTGACACACACAGGGTCACCGTGAGTCGGGATCAACTCCACACTAACTGGAAATGTGGGAAGGGCTATACCAGGTGCTGGGGATTTGGAGGACCTGGGGGGTTCGTGGAAGAAAAGCCTGGCAGTCTACTTCCAAAAAATCAGCCACTGGCCATCTAAGATGCATCAGTTGGTCCCAACCACATGGAGTAAAGGAGGATGAAGAACACCAAAGACACAAGGAAAGTATTAGCCCAAGAGACAGAAAGGGCCACATAAACCAGAGACTTCAACAGCCTGAGACCAGAAGAACTAGATGGTGCCCGGCTACCACCAATGACCACCCTGACAGGGAACACAACAGAGGGTCCCGGATGGAGCAGGAGAAAGGTGGGGTGCAGAACTCATATTCTAGTAAGAAGGCCAGACTTAATGGTCTGACTGAGACTGGAGGAACCCCGGAAGGCATGGCCCTTGGATTCTCTATCAGTCCAGAACTAAAACAATTTCCGAGGCCAGCTCTTCAGACAGGTACTGGACTGGACCGTGGGACATAAAGTGATACTCGTGAGGAGTGTGCCTCTTAGCTCAAGTAGATACAAGAGACTAAATGGGCAGCTTCTGTCCGGAGGTTAGATGGGAAGGCAGGGAGGGTTAGGGGCTGGTTGAATGGACATGGGGAATCGGGTGGAAAGGAGGAGTGTGCTGTCACAGTATGGGGAGAGCAATTAGAGTCACATAACTATGCATAAATTTTTGTATGAGAGACTAACTTGAAATGTAAACTTCATTTATACTACAACAATAAAAAAAAAAAAATCAGCCACTGAAAACACTATGGAGCACAGTTCTACTCTGACACACATGAGGTCACCATGAGTCGGGATCGACTCCATGGCAACTAGTTGGTTGTTGGCTAGGGGACTAATGAATCAGTTCGATGGCAACGGGGTTTCCCCCCAAGGAGATTAATAGGTGGAGGAAACAACTGGATCAGAGGTGTGCCAAGGGCAGGATGCTGTCCTCCAGCTGCAGGCAATAGGGGGTATATTGTCCATAAAATTCAAAAACGATAGTAAAAATGACTAAAAGTCGATTTGATTTTTATTATCAATGTGCATCAACAATTCTAAACAATGTCAGTGATAAAAATACTCTCTCTCCCAAAATCTTTCTGGTCTAATTTCTAAAGAACAGCTGTGGTTACTGTTGAGTTTTAATAGTATGTAGGTAAACACGTAAATGCCATATTATCCCATGTTTTATTATTTATCATTTGACAAGCATTATATTCTAGTGGGTAACGGTTTGGAATTGTTGGAGCGGTATGTTAGGGTGCAGTTTGGGTCTCCAGCCCTGGTAGTACCACCTCCTCCCGCATTTAAACTGTCCGTTCAAAATAAACGACAACAGCACAGTGATTGTAAAAACAAAGAAACAACTCGAATTGTATCCATTGTGTCACTTCTGTGTAACCTCTTGGGGTGTTTTGGGTTTCAAATTTAAAGCCGGCAGAGTGTGAGCTGCGAGGTATAGTATTTTTGTTTGGCAAGTGCAAAGTTTAGTTCATACATGAATTTGAATGTATGTTCATACAGGAATTTATTGAATTTGAACAATACCTTTCAATGAAATAATAGCTTTAGATAAAACCTTTAAAATGAAATGTGTTCCTCTTTTACATTTTAATTATTTGTTTTAAAACTAAATAAATCAATAAAAAGATGATTATTACTGATTGCGACATGATTATTACTAAAAACAACTTTATCACATAGAGGAAGCCATGTCGAAAGAGGATCGATGCCCGCTGTCGAACACGCGAGGTGTGCCACGGCAGGGAATCACACAGTAAGGTTTTTAAAAATTTTAATTGACATAAACGGTGGCCCTTCCTCTCTCAACTTGGCACTTCTCTGGGGATTTTGGGGACCCAGGGGATTAACAGGTGAGGAAACAACTGGATCAGTGGTGTGCCAAGGGCGGGATGGAGGGAGCCGTCCGACAGGTGCAGGCAATAGCCGTCCACTGCGTGTACTGTCTGTAAAACTGAAAACCTGTCATAAAACTGACTAAAGGTTAATCTGAGTTTTACTATCAGCCTGCACCTCATGGTGACCCTGTGTGTATCAGAGTAGAACTGTGTTCTGTCGGGTTTTCAATGGCTGACTTTTCGGAAGTAGATTGCCAGGCCTTTCTCACAAGGCACGTTTGGGTGGACTCGAACCTCCAATCTTTCAGTTAGTAGCCGAGCACGTTAACTGTTTGCAGTTATCTGTCTGCATTACTTCTGAAGATACGAATCTGTGCTTTTAAAAAATAATAAGTTGCCCCCAGACACCCTGCGAACTCAGAACTGAAGCCAGTCCCGAAGTCCACCTTCCGGCCAAGGATTAGACAGGCCCGTAAAACAAACAATAACACAGCGAGGAAGGCGCTTCTTGGTTCAATCACGTACACGAGACCCAATGGGCAACTCCTGCCCGAAGGCAAAGACAAGAGGGCGGAAGGGACAGGAAATCTGGACGAATGGACATGGGAACCCGGGGTGGAAAGGGGGAGAGTGCTGACACATTGCGGGGACTGTAACCGATGTCACAAAACAATTTGTATGTCCATTTTTGAATAAGAAACTAATTTGTGCTGTAAACTTTCACCTACAACACAAAAAAATTAAAAGAAATAATAATAACTGCCATCACTGAGTCCTTGGTACGTCTCAGGCATGGAGCTAGCACCCCCAAACGTTACTCGGCGCTCTCAACAGCGCTGTGAGACGGTGTTATTATCCCAGTTTAAGCCAGGAAGAAACAGGCTGGAGAAGTCTGCCCAGGCCACACGGCTAGTGAGTGACAGAGCTGGGCCGGCGCCGTGGAGCACCTGGCTCCGAAGCTTGTTCTCTTAACCACCAGCCATCAAAGGAAGCAGATGCTGATGCCGGCGTTTCGGTTCCCGGCGAGGTTTCAGCAGACGCTTAAGGCCAGTCAGATTCTAGGCTTGCTTGTTTAAACAACCCTGCGATTAGGTAAGACACTGACAGTTTCAAACCGAAGAGTGGTGTCTCAGAGCTGAGATGCAGCAGGGGGCCTATTGAGAAGAGCTTTTCATCCCCAGGCGGCAAAGCCGAGGCCCCGAGGAATTGTTTGCGCCAAGGCCAAGACCGCAGAGCTACCACTGGATCAAGAACCCAGGGCTCTCGATCTGCCTGTCCCATGTACCTCAGGCCTGCATTACGCACAATAAGCTGCTTTTCCTTCCCAGTTCTCCTGCTTTCTTATTTCCATGGGTTTTGGCTTGGAAGGAACTCTGGTGGTGCAGCAGTTAAGAGCTCGGCTGCTCACTGAAAGGTCAGTAGTTTGACTCCACAGCCGCTCCTTGGAAACCCTCGCGGGCAGTTCTGCTCTGCCCTATAGGGTCGCTAGGAGTGGAAATGGACTCCATGGCAACAGGGTCTTTTTGTTTTGTTTTTGGGTAGGCCCCACCCCAGCTGTTCTGAATCAACACGTCTACCGGGGCCTTGAAATCTGCATTTGCAGCCAGGGTTTGTTGCAGGCCTTGTCTGGATCCCACCGTGACACAAGGCTCAGAAGCAACGACATAATGTTCTCAGTTCTTCCAGCCGCTCGAGAATGGCAGGTGCCTGGTAAGTGTCTGCCAATTGAAAAGGAAGGGCACTGCTCTCTTTCTACTGCAAATATACCCTATTTGGAAAATTTCATGGCTACTTCAGGCTGGGCTTATTTGAATGATCACTGATATTGCTGCTTAACGCCCTCCTTCTCAGACACTGTTCATAGATAGACATTTTTTTAAGAATCCAGAAGTTGTGTACAGAAGAAGCACTGCTTAATCAGCAATCGGATTTTGAAAAGTATCAGCAACATTTCATAAACATTTTACATTAACTGTTAAGACAGAGGTTGAAAGGTAGACTAAGAAATAATAATTCCTTGGTAGGTACTTCTAACAATAACAAAAGAGACCCAGCTTAAAGGAAAACATTGGGTTTCCCTTCCCTGAAAGAATGGACAGCTATTAGCATTTGCAACGTCCAAAGAATTGATTGGAAAGATACACAGAACCCAAATTTAAAGGAAACCCAACAGTTGTTTTTGCAATAATGAGGCCTCCTAAGCTTAAGATCAGCGGCAGAAATCAAAATCTGCTAGAGTCTACAAAATCTAGGATATCCTTTTCAAATATGAAACCCCAGGGTTCTTCTGCCAGTTTTTTTGTGGCAGTCATTATTTTCACCCTTACACTAAAATTTTAAAAGATGAAGGAAACAATAGGAAGCATAAGTTTCTATAACATCTGTTGACAGTTTGTGGGACAAAAAAAAAAAAAAATGAACAGCGGACTCGGTGATTTGCTCTGCTGAGTCATTTCAGGCCTTCAGACAAGGTATTTACCAATTATTCCAACACCGTGTGGCATTAGTGGGCCGCGGGGAGGGTTCACCCGTTATTTTCAGGAAAGATGCCTGGGAATCTGTTTATCACATGTGACTTCATAACCAAACCATGGGTGAGTCCACAACTGAGCCCCTTGGAAGTTTGGGGCGCATAAGTAAATTTCTTTTCCTTTTCACAAACATTTCGTTTAAAAACCAAGGTGGAACATCCTCAACCAGCCATCTGAGTGGTTTTAATTTCAAAATAAGACTATGACTTCAAAACACTCAAGAGCCTTCTTTATATCTCAACCCGTCCCATGGTCTCTAAACCCTGACGTCCTTGGAGCTGCTGCTGTCACCAGGAGTGTCGAGAAATGCCTGGCTTCTCATGGGTGAGGGTCTGTCTCCATTTACAGCTACATAGGTGAGGGGTCAGGTGAGGACAAACGCACACCTTGAAAAGAAAAGTCTAACTCCCCAGGGAAAATTACACTTCAACTCCCCTGGTTATTAAAGACTGTCCTGAAGAGATGCTGGTTTAAAAACAGAGTGGTTTTAAAAGCATCTAAGGCGTAAACAGATTTACATTTTTCAGAATGAACCACAATGGGAACAAAAGTGGAAGAAAAATCAGCTTCAGGACCTAATCTCCATGGTCCCCAGTTCCGCCAGATCTGCTCCCGCACGGAGTGGGGAGAATCATCTTCTTCCTAAGGGGGCGCTGGCTAACTAATTTTTTAAACAAAATAAGGCTGGATGTGGGGACTTCTGTCAACCATGTGTTCAGCGGGGGTGGGGGGAAGACAGGGAAGAGTTACCATCTTGCGTTTAAATTTCATAATGATTTGTTATTCAATTTATTTGAATATAAAGGCAAAACAATCCTTTGGGAACGCATTCATCTAACTTAGTCAACCGTTCCTGCTTTAGATGGACCACACTAAATAAAAGAGCACTTGCCGTCAAGTCGATTGCAACTCATGGTGACCCCACGCGGTCAGAGTAGAACCACCCCACAGGGTGTTTTGTTTTTTTAGCTGTAATCTTTATAGAAGCAGATTGTCAGGCCTTTCTTCCGTGGCACTGCTGGGTGGGTTCAAACTGCCAACCTTTCAGTTAGTAGCTGAGTGCTTAACCTGTCTGTGCCACCCAGAGGCCCCCTTCTATGCACAGCATTGTTTTGTAAACATTCTCCCCCCTTCTATGGGCAGCATTGTTTTGTAAACATTCTCCCC
>NW_004443998.1:2962114-3002299 GCF_000243295.1 Trichechus manatus latirostris
GTTTTGTAAACATTCTCCCCCCTTCTGTGGGCAGCATTGTTTTGTAAACATTCTCCCCCCTTCTGTGGGCAGCATTGTTTTGTAAACATTCTCCCGAACCAAAGATTGAGTGATTCCAAAAGATTGTAATCTTATTCAGGCTTTAAAATTAAACCCCAGAGGGAAGGGGAGCTTTTCTCTGGATCTGTGGGATGTTTCAGTCTTTCTTTAAGTCATCTAACCCAGTCTTGCCCTTCCCTGGTTTCCTGTGGGTACGAGCAGGGCAGGAAGCTGCGGCCGTGCTGGAAGTTACACGGGGCTCTACTTGTCTGAAAAGTTTCAGTGGGGGGCTGGTGGAAAGCACAGTAGGCTGACGGCCAGAGAATCTCTCCCAGGCCTTCTACTTTACCCGTGTGACTTTGTCCAAGTCATTTACCTTCCTGGGGCCTCAGTGTCCTCATCTGTAAAACCGGGAGACTGGCTGATTGCTTTTAGCTCAAGCTTTCTAGATTGTATGACGTATCATCTGCAAAATGCCACCATTAGTCAAGAGAAAGATAAAAAACCAGTGGTGGCAGTCCCTTCCGACTCATGGTGACCCCACGTGTGTCAGAGTACAACTGTGCTCCACAGAGATTCCTGCGGCTCATGATTCGGAAGTAGATCACCAGGCCTTTCTTCCAAGGTGCTTCTGGGTGGACTTGAACCACCAACCTTTCGGTCAGCAGCAAGCTTCTTAACCATTTGTGCCACTCAGGGACTCCCAAGAGAAAGATACAATCCTCCAAATAACAGTAATCTCTGAGGTTTATAATGATTATCAAAAAACCAAACCCACCACCGTTGAGTCGATTCTGACTCACAGCAACCCCATAGGGTTTCCAGGGCTGTAAATCTCTGTGGAAGCATACTGCCACGTCTTTCTCCTGCGGAGCTGCTGGTGGTTTCAAACCGCTGACCCCTCAGTTAGCAGTCAGTCCCTTTAACCACTGTGCTACCTGGGCTTGTTTTATCATGATAGTAGCCAACATTCATCATGAGCCTACAATGTTCCAAGCCAAATGACAGACACTTTATAAGCCACCACACTGCTGGAGAGAGGAAGTTTTTTGTTTTTTTATTTCACACATTTGGTGTAGAAAGTCCCAGAAGCCTTAATTTCTTTCATATATACTACCTGATTCAGCCAATATAGAAACCATAGTTGTATTATGACCAGATACAATTCATACATCAGCTTAGCAACATTGCAAGTGTCAATGTATCAAGATAATTCTTTGAAGTGACTTATAAAGCAAATCTCTCTTTAGAAATAGTCATAGCAATGTGTTATAAACACGTGTGATGCCCAGATATGCTAAGTGTACTTATCTGAAGGTATATGGGACATATAAAGGGTACAAGGCCCCAGAGGTGACCATCCAGCCTTCTCCCTGGTAACGGAGTCATTGAACAACTGAGGCTGGAACAACCTGGGAAGGGAACATTGATAATAAGCTATCAGCCAATGCTTACATTTCAACTTCAGTGAGTGCCAGGCTCCATCCCCAAATAAAATACCAACTTGCAAAGTCTTGCCAATATTCCATGGAAAATTTGATGAACTAAATTTGCAAAAGTCTAAAAGATCTAACCTGTTTGCAAATTTTTTGGCATCAGACCTCCACCGACTTAAAAAGTATACTGGAGGCAGCTAGCACAGAGCTGCTCGAGACAGATGACTCTTCACATTTAAGGTGTTCGTGGTATCCAGCAGACTGCGTATCCTACGTACTGCGTATCCAACGTACTGCTAATGGAAACTGGATTCTGGAAAAGTAAATTAAACAACAAGTTATAATGAATTGTTGACACACAAGATGGCAAATATCAAGCCGAATTCTTTCATCATGAATAAAAAAATGTGTTCTGGACACAATATGTTAAAAATTTTTTAAATGTTTCATCTCAAATTATAATTACCTTTTACACTAAAAACAAAAATCTAAAAATGGAGTTATGGAGCTCAACTTCTTAAGCTCAAAAGAATGTGAACTTCTGTACTTAGAGAAGGCATTTTAAATCCTTAGTGCTTTGCCTAAGTGCTCAGCTGCTAACCAAAAGGTCAGCAGTTCAAATCCACCAGCTGCTCCTTAGAAACCCTATGGGGCAGTTCTACTCTGTCCTATAGGGTTGCTGTGAGTCGAAACAGACTTGACGGCGAAGGGTTTGGTTTTGTTTTTTTTGGCGTAATCATTATGGGAGCTGATTGCCAGGTCTTCTCTCTCGCAGAGCCGCTGGGTAGGTTTGACCCACCGACCTTTTGTTTAGCAGTTGAGCACTTAACCTTGGTGCCACCAGGGCTCCTTCTATTTTCCATTAGTGGAGAAAAACTTCAATTCATATTTCCTTTAAAACTATGCCTGTTAGACTCTCGGAGCATTTCCAAACAGGCTTATAGGGAGAGAGCTAAGGAAAGGGCTTGATACCCTTCGACTAAATGAAGTCAAGCCCTTTACACAAGAGTAAAGCAACAGAATGAAGTTAGAGAGTCCACAGCGCCCGTGTGTACATCACAACTCTAGGCCAGTGAACTTGATTTCCAGCAACAAACGTTCTATCAAATTCAATTTCCTTTCACAAACTTACAGTGAGTAAATGCAATTTCCCACCCCAAGGAAACATGTCTTTGAGATGAAGGTCCATAGCAGGTAACAATATGAGGTTAAAGTCAGTATCTCTCCAAGGAAATTCTTGAAAACAAACTAACCAGAGAACAATTTCGTGATAGCAAAGATGCAGAATAAATATAAACATGGAAGACAAAGACCTTCACCCTGACCTTGCTGTTTATATCCTTAGTGTGTTTAAAATGAACGCCTTCTATTTTCCAGCTGTTACATTGAAGAGGTGCTGGCTAGCTCAGTGCTTTGTATCCGTTAAGCTCTGCACCGACAGTTTCCCTGCTTCAGAGTCCTTCATCAACCCAGTCACTGTGCTTCAGAGTTCTTCATCAGCCCAGTCACTGTGCTTCAGAGTTCTTCATTAGCCCAGTCACTGAAGTTTACCATCCTCAGGTATGGTTACACTTTCAGCCAAGACGAATCAAATATTTTTCAGACAAGCTCTCACTTTCTATTTCTGTTACTCCTAGTGCTTATCTTCATGCATCCCAAACCAGTTGTCGTTGAGTCAATTCCAGCTCATTGCCGGTGAGGTTCGTGTCTACCCAGAGGCACCTCAGAAGAAAGGCCTGGAGATCTACTTCTGAAAAATCATGCACTGAAAACCCTATGGAGCACAGTTCTGCCCTGACACAGGGCGGGCCATGAGTCGGAGCTGACTCAATGACAGCTGGTTCGGTTTTGGTTTAAAGAGGCCTTGCAGTGGGCCGTGGGGGCAGATGTAGCAGCAATGAGCAGACAGGAACGAGGGCATTTCAGCGATGCCAGCTTGAACCAAGGATGACTCAGGTCACACGGACAGCCTCCCTTCCACCCCCAGCCCATCCCTGGTAGCTTGTTGTCATTTAAATTCCCAGTAACCTAGTGCCGCTCCCGGGAAAGGCAGAAAATACTCCTGATGAACTAAAACTGAGGTTTTGCCACCTAATGGAATGGGAGCTTGAAACAGAAATTACGTTGAGTTACAGAAAAATAAAGAGACGTTTCTTGCACATCTAAGTTTAGGGACAGAGACTCATATCGCTACATTTTCATAGAGTTTGGCATTTCAGCCTAATGGGGACTCCCTGGCGTGGGGAGGGGTTTGGGCAGGGGCTTGTGGTGGTAATCAGATTTTATGTCTCTTATTTAGATGTTGTGTTTGTGTGTGTGTTTTTAGGGTTAGAGAGGACCAAGAGGAAGAGCCGGGGATCTGTTTAAATTAGGGCTGAAAGCACAATGCCCATTTTGAAATCGCTAGTCTGAATCCTGGATTAGTAAAACATTTTCCAGATAAACTAATAAAGTTTGATAAAATTCAAATCAAAGAGATTAAAATATAAAAATTCTTTGGCATCAAATTTAATCTTGCTCTCAGGGATGTTATTAAAGTTTGATAAGTAGAATGTTGTCAGTGATTTTTAAACCCTAGCTAAACATCAAAATCGTCTGCACAAATTTTTAGAATTAGATATATCTAGGCCTTAACCCAGACCTACTGAATCAGAATCTCTCCTGATGGGAGCTTGTTCCTAATTCAGCCTTTTCTGGACAGTCATTTTAAAAAAAAATCACAAGGCTCTAGAATAGCTGGTGTCAGTGGATGTGTGAGAAACCTCTTCCCATGAAATAGGGTAGAAGCATTGTAAACACTATGGAAATGGTCATTACAGCATTTTCAAAAATATTTATTAGGCGTCAACATTTGCTAGGCCCTCTTGGAGTTAGTATATACAGATAAATAGCCTTTAAGACGTGCATGAAAGATAAAATGCAGAATAAACACATCAATGTGAGAGGCGTCACCTAAACCAGAGATGAACGAAAGCCTGGCTCCACCTCACGCTCCGGCGGGGACTTTCCTCAGAAGCCCAGAGCCGAGCGCACCTCCTGGATTCTACCGCTCACCGTCCACTCCCTGCTCAACAAAGAAGCAAACGATGTCAAGAAGCCTGGCACGTTTCTTTTGGGGGCAGGGGTGGGAAATGGGGAAGGATGGAAGTTTAAAAAGGCAGTAATGCTTTTTATTAAGGAGCTCTGGTGGCACAATGGTTAAGCACTCAGCTGCTAACCAAAAGGTTGGCCATTTGAACCCACCCAGCAGCTCTGCGGAAGAAAGGCTCAGCAATCTGCTTCCATAAAAATGACAGCCAACCCCAGGAGTATGGCCCCTGGTCACTGTTTTAGCTCAGTACTGAAGTCACTCCTGAGGTTCACCCTTTAGCCAAAGATTAGACGGCCCCATAAAACAAAACAAGACAAAAGGGGCACACCAGCCCAGGAGCAAGGACTAGAAGGCAGGAGGGGGCAGGAAAGCTGGTAATAGGGAACCCAAGGTCAAGAAGGGAGAGTGTTGACATGTCGTGGGGTTGTTAACCAATGTCATAAAACAATATGTGTACTAACTGTTTAATGAGAAGTTAGTTCATTCTGTAAACCTTCATCTAAAGTACAGTTCAAAAAATTAGCAAAAACAATACAAAAAAAAAATTATAGCCAAGAAAACCCTATGGGACAGTTCTACTCTGTCACACGGAGTCGCTGTAAGTCAGAATCAACACAACGGCATCCAGCAAGAAACAGCAACACAATGCTTTATTATATTTTATATTTTTATTATTTAGATTTAATTATTATTTTATCCCATTATACGTATTACATACTCTTAGGCAGCAGTGAGTCCCGAGTCACTCCTACCAGTTCCACTCATCTGGCTTCCTGTAAGTCTTGCTGGGACCCGGTCACACTCACACTGCTGATGACCACAATCAGGACTTCAGCAGGTCCCAGGCAGCCTTCTCTCACATCTCTGTACAAGATGATGTTTCTAAAAAATGGCTTTCATCACTCCCGGGATCAAAAGCCTTCAGTGAGTCCCCCCTGCCTCTGGGTGACCCTCAAGGCCCTGGAGATCTGGGCTTCTACCTTCTGGCCCCACATGAACTCTCTCCTCGAGCTACGCTTCTGTGTATCACCCCCCGGATATCTATTGTACTTTCCCACCTCTGAGCCTTTGTCCTTGCTCTTCCATCTGCCTAGCATTTCCTTCCTCTTATCCTGGGCTACTGAAAAATTCCCCATCTTTCAAGGTCCACATCAAATGCTCCCTTCTCCCTAAAGACTTCCTTCTGCTGGCTCATTTCAGCCAGCGATGACTTCTCTTCTGACTGTCTCTACCACATGGAACACTTAACAACAACCATCCTTCTACCTTTGATCCCTAACTAGGGACCATCACATTGTGCTCTGTGTGGTAAGAGTTTATGAGAGAAGAAGCTGCTTGACAGACGCCCCCAGCTTAGAGGTGCTGCAGATGCAGTGTCAATCACGCCTGGTGTAAGCCTGCCTCCTCCTTGCCCCAAGTTCACCAAGGGCCAACAGAGAGCAAGCCCTCCGCCAGAAACTTTGTGCTTCTCCTCTGACTAGGTGACTTATATCTTCACCACAAATTTGTTGCCTTTGATCCCAAACCTGTGTGTGCCCAGCTGTGTGTAATATGTTTGCATGATGTAATTAAATATCTCTGAAGCGAGGAAATATGAGCACAAAGGGAGAGAACTGTCTGTACGAAAATGAAGATGGTTGCTCTGGAAAGGCTTGACGAAAGTGAGTTCCTAAAATTGTTTTGAGTTATCTGTGAGCGAGACGAAAGTCAGCGAAAGAATAACCGTCAGACAGTCTGGAAGCCTCTGTTCTCAGATTACAGGAGTCTTCAAGTTCTTGCCCTACTCTAGCAAAACCATAGCTTTAAAGAAACCCCAAACTGGAAATTTTATAACTGGATGCATTATAAGTGTGGTTTATGAAAGAGAATACCAAACTCCAACATCAGACCCAGATTCAAAAAAAGACTTGCCCTCCTGCATGAAATGATTACTGAACGAACAGACATTTTAATGTCTTAAGGTGAAAGAAAATGTTTATGGTACATATTCTTTTTTTTTTTTAATGGCATCATTTTATTTAACTTTTCTAATTGATGATCCAGCTACACAACTCTCTTGCATAAGCTAAGAGGGATCCCACGGAGTAAGCCGCCACGTCAATGAAAGATTGTATTGAGGTGAAGCTACAAGAGTTGCCTTCAGGGTTTGCTGCTCTCTGGGTGGCAGCTGACACACCTAAGGTTTAAGGAATAAAGTATCTTTCTTTAAGAAAGAGTTCAGGGCAACTTCCGCAGAGGCACCTACATAGACAGCGACACACTGCAGTTTTAATCACAGCACAATCATCTAACTGGCCCGAGAGGAAATGTCTGGACTCGGTTCTCCTCCCCAGCCACATCCACGCCTGCAGGTCAGCGTCTACTCCGCACTGTTTCAATCAACGTCCAGCATTAAAAACGCATGGAAATCTTTTCCAGAGCCAGTTAAATCCACAATTTATTAATATGTTACGCACAAGCCCCTAGGAGAAGATTTTTACAACTACCCACAGTCGAAAGGATGCTCAATCTCCACTCTACTCATTTGCTTTAAGGGACAAGGGTGTCACACAGAACACACCTGTGTGTTTTTACTATTTTGTACATTAAAAAAAATAAGACCCACTACTGACTAAAGTTAGAAACAAGGATAATAATTCCTATAGATATTCAGATCAAGTAAAACGTAGCCAGTTGCAGAAAACCTTGAATGGGAAACATGGTTGTCATCTTGTAACCTGATGATGTGATTGGGACAGAATGTGACAGGATGACCATGCTACAGGGAGGAACAGGCATGAACCCAACACTTCCTCCAAAGAACAGTAAAAAAGCAAAGTTCCCTGCCACACAATGGACAGAGGCTGCAGCTGGCACTTTAGGGTTCCTTTGCATTTACCAGCAATGGCTGTCCTTCCAGCCCCACCAAAGGGGACCATCGTGGTCCCAGGTTGTAATACAGAATGAACTGTGCAGTCACCTAGTGGGTTTTTCTTAAGGAAAAAGTTTAAAAGATTATTAACTCCGACACTACTTACAGAATGACATTCCAAATCATCACCTATTTCTCCCTCCATATTAAACCTAAAATACAGGAAATTAGTCTGCCTCCCATGATTCTCTCACGCTGTTACTTATCTGTAAGCTTATTTCCTTTCGTTTGCTCCACGTTCTTTTTCACCCTTTTTTCCCTTGCTGATCCTTGCCTTCCTCGCCTCTTTCTCTGGCTTGCTTTCTTTCCTTTATGTCTTACACCAAAAGGAATTAAGACAAATGCACAAAACATTCTTGAATACAGAGAATAAGCACATAATTCTAAAGCTGGAAAGGTTACAAGCGAAGATCTAATTCAATTCCTTCCATTATTGATAAACCCGCTGAAGTGCGAAGAGGGGAGAGCTCATTTGGGCTGAATTCTTTGGTTCTACTTGTTCACGAGTCCCTGGGTGGAGCAGGTGCTTTGTAATCAGCTGCTAACCTAAAGGTTGGTGGTTCAAACCCACCCAGCAGTGCCATGGAAGAAAGGTCTGGTGATCTGCTTTCATAAAGATTACAGCCAAGAAAATCCTCTGGAGCCGTTCTAATCTGTAACACACAGTCGCCATGAGTGGGAATCCACTTGATAGCAACAGGTTGTAGCTGTCCACTTGCCACCAGTACAAGAACTTTGCTAAAGCGAAGAGCAGGCTGCGCTCTTTGAATTCTCAGAGTGCTTTTCCTCTAAAGAGCAGCTAAGTCTCAGGAGTCATGAGTGAAACTGCTTTGTGAGCTGGAAAACTCTTTGGAAACATTGTTTGTCTTCAGTATACTGTGATGCCATTGGTTGTTGCTGGGTGCCGCGGAGCTGATTCCGGCTCATAGTTGCCCCATGTGACAGAGTAGAACTGCCCCATAGGGTTTTCTTGCTGTAATCGTTACACAAGCAGATCGACAAGTCTGTCTCCTGAGGAGCTACTGGGTGGGTTCAACCGCTAGTCTTTCAGTTAGCATCCGAATGCGAACCGCCAACCTTTTGGTTAGCAGCGGAGTGCTTAACCGTTGCACCACTAGGACTCCTGCAACACCATTTATAGCACCTGAGTTCTGAAGTCATATCTAGGCACAGTGAGGACTTATGAGAGTGAAAACTTCATTTACTAAGATCTCTGGTGTGGATCCTCACTGGAGGGAATCCAGCAAATGCCTCTATAGGTTGCACACCTTTAAATTCTCACACTTAGGAAATAGCCCCAGAATTTTCAGGAGTGCAACAAGGAAGGAGGATACCACCTGCTAGCACTGCCTGTTGCTCTTGTTGGCGCCCCGATCACTTGGGGATCCGTTCTCTTTGGGGGAATGAACAATGTTCCCAGTTTAAACAAGAATAAGATTCATTCTTCGAATACTTGAGCGTCTAATCTTTCTCTTTGTCGTTTCTTTATTTATTTTTACTTTTGCTTCATACTGGGCCAAGTCACTTCCTGCCTTTGTCCTTGAATTTCTCACCCAAGAGCTATTTTGCCGTTGGCCGAAGAATTTCTAGAATTAACTTGATTGATAAGAAGTTTCTTTCAAATACAAAAAATTCTATTATACGGTACAAGTAATGAAAAATACTACACAGAGCTCCTCCATCTTTTTTGTCTGGCAATAACCTGAAGGGATACTGCATTTGTTGCTTCTGTTTTTTAAAAATAAAGGGTAAGTTGTGCTATTAAGACATGGAGTGAAACTGTGCTAACCTTTCCTCTCTCTCTCATCTTGGGTCAAATAGACCACGAGGAGGTTCTATGCCTCTTACTGACGTCCGACATTAAACCCGCTGCCGTCAAGTCAATTCTGACTCAGTGAGCAGCTGGTGAATTCGAACTGCTGATCTTTTGGTTTGCAGCCAAGCGCTCAACCACTGTGCCACCATGGGTCAACATTCAACGTTAGCTCAGATCACGAGAACTCATGGAGGGGGCAGTGAAGTTGGGACAATCTTCACTCTTTCAAGCTGGCTGAGCTCGCCTTAGCACCTCAGGGTCTGCACTCACTGCCATTTCCTAGCAGAGACACACCATCCTGGCATAACACGGATGTAACACGAGTGACAGCTGTTCCACCCAACGCCAGGGTGCACTGCCACAGAACGGAGGACGAGGGGAGCATGAAGCACAGAGATCCGAACCTAAAGGAGAGGGGAGAGTGGAGGGGACACCCTAAATCTTGGCCACTGAATTAGGAATCAAAGCAGAACATTGGAAAAACATGAATCCAAATAATCTCATAATCTCACGCCCTCTCAATTTAAAAAATTTTAGAAGAGTTTTCTAAGAGCAGAAGCTGCCACCAGGGGTTTTCAAGTCGGCCTCGTTGTGCTCTGTGACTGGTCTGACAAAGGTTAACTCATACCCAGATGGCCAATAAAAACACTTAGCAAGTATCATTTCCATGAGGCTTTGTCTGGGCCCAATTTATGAAGCAAGGTCGTATGAAGGTTATGGGGTGAGGGGACCTGATGACAACTAAATTGCCTTAAATGGAGCTCAAAATACCACCTTAAACATTCTCCTCTCCAAGAAATACTTAATCATAAATCAGGCCGCTCAAAACGTATTAAAAATGACAAATAGAGCAAAGCACTTACATCTCATTTTTTTCTTCTAATTCACCACTGCATCAGATTTCTGGAGGATATTACTCCATGCAAAAGAAAAAAAAAAAAAAAAAGATGAAGTGCACCAGCAATGCAAGATTCCAGGGATAAAAGAGGAGATTACAGATCAGTGGTGGACTGAACTCAATGCTCGAAATTATTCTGATAATAGACGCTCTCATTTTAAGACAAGGAGACGAGGACTGTCTGCTGTGAAGTGCAAACAGCGCTGAATCTCACAACAGTTGGACATGGGATTTTCATCTTAGAAGAACCCACACATCCTTTTTAACGTATTAAAAAGTTCATGGGTACTATCTGTCCACAAGCAAGCTTTCTCCCCCTGCTATCCGCCAGGCACACTTTGATTCAGGGGGGAAAACAATCTTCCAAAACTCATTTATGTTTTCTGAATTGCCCTTAGGCTAGCTTTAAAAGGGCTTTTAGGAATGTGTGAAACGAAATTTCCTTGCAAGAATCCTTACTATTCTTACTTTGGGAGAAGTTCCACCCAACGCCAGGGTGCTCCTTACTTTGGGAGAAGTTCTTTTTATGTGTCCCTTTCCCTATATATAGAAATTCATTCCCAGTAATAAGAGTCATTAAGTGCCTAGCCCAAGATGCAAATTAATTTTGCCCTGGAATAGACTAGAGAGTGGATTAGACAGAACAGTCCAGACTGGAAAATAATAACCACCAGGTGCCATCCACATGATTCTGACTCATGGCGATCCGACGTGTGTCAGAGTAGAACTGTGCTCCATGGCTGATTTCTCGGAAGTAGACTGCCAGGCCTTTCTTCCAAGTTGCCTCTGGGTGGACTCAAACTTCCATCCTTTAGGTAAGCAGCCAAGCACGTGAACCGTTTGCATGACCCTGAGACTCCGCAAATCCTAACACACCTCCCCAAAAGACACTGGCTTGGAACACTGGTCGAGAGCTCAGTGTGGGTGGAAGAAGAGCAAACTCTGCCGGAGCGAGTCTCTATTTCCCTTTTCCCGTCGATGACAAATACCTAGAGAATTCAACCAATGCTTAAGGCAGTGAGCCTGATTTTTTTTTTTCTCACAGCCTCTTTAAGTCTAGAAACATCTGTTTTTAATTGAATGTGTATTTGGAAACTAATTTTGGGTGAGATTGGGTGCAGGCCCCAATCAAACTAAAACTGCGAGATTATTGCTTGTACACATATTCTGAAATTTAGGGAGGCTAGAGACCAGGGGTACCACACTTCGTGAACTCATGCGCGAGGCACATTTAGAAGTGAAGAAGGAATGGTCTAATTCTCTCAGGGAATCTTCTTTAAGACCAACGATTTGAGGTTTTAAGTTATCGCTTTGAGACTCAGGACTCAATTTTGGGAAAGGTCAGCTGGGGGACAACACCCTCCCATGCATTCCGATATATGGAGCAGGAGATCAAGCATTCACATGATCGAGTCAAAACAAAAACAGAATTTTGGGGGTATTCATTGAAGAGATCACAAATCCTCCCTCCCTGATGTGAAAGAAATTAAGATAAATACACTGTCAGGTAACCACAGCTTCTCTGCTCCAGTCTCTCAGTGCCATGGGGCACTCCTCTGCCCCGCCCCCTCCGCGTTTTACTGGGAGGACAAAGGAAGGAGAATGACCCAAGCATGCCCCTTTGTAGGGGGCTTGTCCTATCTTTCCCCAATCCAGGACATACTGGGTGCGGGGGCCCAGGACTCTGCCAGACCTGTCACTGCCTGTCCACTCTGCCCAGGCTCTCTGCCCCAAAGTATCCAACTTGAAATGAGGCTTTTATTTATTTCTGTTTGCTTTGTTGTGCTTTAGGTGAAACTTTACAGCTCAAGTTCATTTCTCATTAAAAAATTTATACCCATATTGTTTTGTGACATTGGTTGCAACCCCCATAAAGTGACAGCACACCCCCCCTTTCCACCCCGGGTTCCCTGTGTCCATTCGTTCCATTCCTGTCCCTTCCTACCTTCTCATCCTGCTTTTGGACAAGAGTTGCCCATTCGGTCTCATACATTTGATTGAACTAGGAAGCACATCTCTCACATGTGTTATTTTTTGTTTAATAGGCCTGTCAGACACAGAAAAAAACGTTCTTTGAGGGTTATGAGGGTGGAGGGAGGGGCGGGAAAATCACTAACTAGATAGCAGACAAGTGTCAACTCTGGTGAAGGGAAGGACAACACACAATATAGGGGAAGTCAGCACAACTGGACCGGAGCAAAAGCATGGAAGTTTCCTAGACACATCCAAACACTCTAAGGGACCAAGTAGCTGGGGCCGGGGCCTGGGAACCACAGTCTCGGGGGACATCTAGGTCAACTGGCATAACTTGGTTCATAAAGAAAATGCTCTACATCCTGCTTTGGTGAGTAACACCTGGAGTCTTAAAAGCTTGTGAGCAGCCTTGAGGATTTGACTTTGCTGCTTCACAAAAACGTTTTTAGAGTACTCACTAACCATCTCAACAAACGGGTGCAGCACTGGAAGTGCTCTCTTGTCTATGCCAAGAAATTTGGAAGACAGCTACCTGGCCAATCGACTGCAAGAGATCCATGTTCATGCCTATTCCCATGAAAGGTGATCCAACCAAATGCAGAATTATTGAATGATATCATTAATATCACACACAAGTAAAATTTTGCTGAAGATCATTCAAAAGTGGCTGCAGCAGTATATCGACAGGGAACTGCCAGAAATTCAAGCCAGATTCAGAAGAGGACGTGGAACCAGGGATATCATTGCTGATGTCAGATGGATCCTGGCTGAAAGCAAAGAATACCAGAAAAATGTTTACCTGTGTTTTATTGACTATGCAAAGGCATTCGACTGTGTGGATCATAACAAATTATGGATAACACTGCAAAGAAGGGGAATTCCAGAAGACTTAATTGTGCTCATGAGGAACCTGTACATAGATCAAGAGGCAGTTGTTTGAACAGAACAAGGGGATACTGTGTGGTTTAAAGTCAGGAAAGGTGTACGTCAGGGCTGTATCTTTCACCATACCTGTTCAATCTGTGTGCTGAGCAAACAATCCGAGAAGCTGGACTCTATGAAGAAGAACGGGGCATAAGGTTTGGAGGAAGACTTATTAACAACCTGTGTTATGCAGATGACACAACCTTGCTTGCTGAAAGTGAAGAGGACTTGAAGCACTTACTGATGAAGATCAAAGAACACAGCCTTCAGTATGGATTACACGTCAACATAAGGAAAACAAAAATCCTCGTACTTGAACCAATAAGCAACATCATGATAAACAGAGAAAATACTGAAGTTGTCAAAGACTTCATTTTACTGGGATCCACAATCAACGCCCATGGAAGCAGCAGTCAAGAAATCAAAAGACACATTGCATTGGGCAAATCTGCTGCAAAAGACCTCTTTAAAGTATTGAAAAACGAAGATGTTAACTTGAAGACTAAGGTGCACTTAACCCAAACCATAGTATTTTCAATTGCATCATATGCATGCAAAAGCTGGACAATGTATAAGGAAGACCGAAGAAGAATGGATGCCTTTGAACTGTGGTGCTGGCAAAGAATATTGAATATCCCATGGACTGCCAAAAGTATGAACAAATTTGTCTTTGAAGAAGTACAATGAGTGTGCTCCTTAGAAGCGAGGATGGCAAGACTCCATCTCACATACGTTGGACATGTTATCAGGCGGGATCAGTCCCTGGAGAAGGACATCATGCTTGGTAAGGTAGAGGGTCAGCGAAAAAGAGGAAGACCCTCAAAGAGATGGATTGACACGGTGGCTGCAACAATGGACTTAAGCGTAACAATGATCGTGAGGATGGTGCAGGAGTGGGCAGTGTTTCGTTCTGTGGTACTTAGGGTCGCCATGAGTCAGAGCCGACTCGACAGCACCTGACAACAACAACATTAATGATCTATTGCAAAGTACTAAACCTCATCAAGAGTTGCTAAAGTTTAGTTTTTTACTACAAATAAAGTTGTAGTAAAAAGGCTGCTATCAATGCCTTTTTACTAAGAGCTCCTTCTGATTTCCTTTAATGCTTTCACCCAAAAAATAAAATTCATGCCAAAAATTCTTAAGTGATTATTTGATACTCTATTTGACTCTCCAGAAAACTAGCTTTAGGTCCCTCACTTTGCAATTCCAACCAACAAATAGCACCAGTGTTACCAAAATGATCAGCAATAAACACACCTGTATTTTTAGAAACTAAAAGTACCGATGAGTATAAGAACACAGAAACATAATACTTCAATGTCACTACGTAACTACTGTAAATTTGAGTAAGCTATTGAGAACAAGGAGGGCCCTCATATTTGCTCCCTGCTTTCAAAAGGATGTGGGTTTAAATGCTATTGTCAATTTTCATTAAATCCATTAACCAATTTTTCCAATTGTTTTATTTACTGTAAACTGATTAAATCATAAGACACTTTTCTTGACAAAAGGCAGAGAACCAGTAATCATTTATCAATGCTAAGTCTCTCTATGGAGATGTTCAGAGGTGACACCACTCCTCCTCTTTGTGCCCGCTACGGTGCGCTAGCTAGAACTTAAAGTCTAAGCCACACCAACGTCAATCCTTACCCTTGCCTCAAATGTGTCCTTTTTTTCTGATGAACCAAAGATAATCAAGGAACCTGCATTTGAATTTAATCCCCTGCTAAAATGCTAATAAATTAGAGACTTTTGAAAAGAGAGCTGTCCTTATAAATTAATATTTCTAATGTAATAATAAAAATGGCTATAGCAGTGCCTAGATTTCTTAGAACAGACAATATATAAAGTACCTGTTTACTCCCAAATGGTATTCTAATGGAAAAAGATACCAAAAAAGTCAAGAAATAAAACTCCAAAACTTCCAATAAGCCAAGGAAGATGATGCGTGAAGTAGGTGCTCCTGTGACACTTGGTAGCCGGCGCCCTTAAAACCACGCCAAGTCCATGTGTGCAATTCCCGATCACGGCCAACGCAAACAGCAGGTACAAATTTCCTTCAGTAGATCTTCTTTTGAACTACCAGGAGAAGCAAGGATGATATCAGTTGTTCTTTCCTTTTTACTACAAAATATACAGCTTTATAAATCACCAAAGTTTTGAAGTGTATTTCCTTAAAATGAATTACTCTTCTGTTATAAAAATAAGATATGCTCATTGTGGAAATGTTGGAAGATGTAGAAGACATGAAGACTAATATCACTCGTAATGTCAACACTCCAAGATGATATTCTGGTTCATTTTTTCTGGTTTTTTATGTAAGATACATGACTATATATACAGTATGTTGCTGTGTTGTTGGATGTCGTCAAGTCAATTCTGACTCATAGCGACCCTATATGACAGAATAGAACTGCCCCATAGGGTTTCCTAGGCTGTAATCTTTATGGGAGCAGATCGCCAGGTCTTTTCTCCTCTGGAGTCGCTGAATGGGTTCAAACTGCCGACCTTTTGGTTAGTAGCCAAGTGCTTAACCATGGTACCACCAGGGCTGCTTATATATACAGTATACACAGTATTATACCTGCCCTTTTCTCTACTATTACATACTGTCATTAAAAATTAGATTAAAAGTTTTAAATTGCTTCCAAATATACCACTGTATTGGGTGTTCAGGCTGTCCCCAGTCTTATACATAGCATTATAATGAACTTCTCAGTACATAAATCCTTTTTTTTTTTGTTTTTCCTGGTAATTTCCTTAGAATTGGAGCTAAATTGAAGTTAGTATTAACAAATGCTTACCTACTGTGAAGCTGCTTCTTGGGATAATTTTCTAAGCAATAGTAAGGAAGGAGCCATAATAGTATAATAATCTTCCCCTTAAGAAAGTGTCTTGTTTCCATGAAGCTTCTTAATTCAGAGCCTGTGGTGTGCTTCCTTGTTGCTAATCACCGGTTTATTTATTCCTTTCAGTGTGTGACTATCTGTATCTATCTATATATCTTAACTTTTACAATACTTCATTTCAAGATATTGACAAACGTAAGAATATCTGGACAAGATGAAAACTCAAATGTATTACTTAGAGAAAATGCTGTTTAACTCCCATTAAAAATTCAGACATTTAGTTAGAGATCTCAATTTTCAGGACCTCTAGTTCATGAAAGAATATACAACTGGAAATTCAAATTAACCATGAGTGGTTGAAAAATCAGGAAGATAAAGTGCACTTATACAATTTAGGTCCTTTCTAGGTTTCCTTGATGAAGTATATTAGCTAAACAGTGAATGACTTTTTCACAAGTTGAAACAACCACAATACCCATGCCAAATGTTTTGTCTAATTCATGTGACTTCATTATATTGGTTTATATTATATTAACATGCAAACCCAGCAAACAAGGTTTAGACTACGCACTGATCTATATCCTGCTGCCTAGGCTGAAAGGAGCTTAACAAACAACAACAAAAAAAAAATTGGAGCAATAATCAAGTCAACACTGTGACTTCCATATTGGTAGTTCCAAAAGCACCGCTCAGAATTCCAAGGCCTCTTCCAAAGGTAGAGACAAAAAGAGATAAGAAGCACTTTTGATTGGTCAGAGCATACAGAGCAAATGATGCGCTTATGTTTCTAAATAGTTGGGGGAATTGAGATCCCAAGTAGAATATACAAGATAGACAGCCACCAATAAAGCCTGACACTTCAGTTATGCCAGCAGTATCCTAAAAGCAGTAACACAGAAGGAAGGACAGTATTAAGAGGCAATATAAGCATACGTTAGGATCTCAGTATTTTAAGGGAAACAGAGTCATTAGAGAAAATGAGAATAGAAATATTTTTCCCTGTGTCCTTGTTATTTTGGAGACCAATAAATATTAAGCATCTCTCTCTAGGATGGGTAATATTCTCTAATTAGGTAGCAAAATCACTTATCTATGTCCTCAGACATGCTAAGTCATTTTGAATAATGGAAATTTAGATTTTTTCTCTAAATAACTTCAGTATAAGTTTGTTTACTTGGTTTCCATCTGGATTTCTGGTTCTGCCCAGTGAAACCCATTCTCTGATCTAAGTATGCAAAATGATCTGCATACAGGAGAGTGACAAGTGGGCAAGTTTACCAGCAGGATAGAACTCCTTCACGGGGTCAGGCCTCCTGGCCACCAGCATCTGTCCAATGTTAAGAGAAGGTGCTTTCTGGATTTCTGTGTATAAGGATCTTACCTGTTGCTGTTATAGTTGAGTGCTGTCGAGTCGATTCTGACTCATAGCAACCCCACATGACAGAGTAGAACTACCCCCATAGAGTTTTCTAGGCTGCAATCTTTATGGCAGCAGATTGCCAGGTCTTTCTCCCACGAAGCCACTGGGTGAGTCCAATCACCAACCTTTCAGTTAGCAGCAGAGCGCTTAACCATTGCACCACCAGGGCTCCCTGGATCTTACCTAGCCCTGGTTAATTCTAGCATACCAAAGTGACTGTGGATCCCAAAGGTTTGAAGTTTTCTTCTTCTCTTCAAACTTTTTGAAGATGTATTCCAGAAAGTTAATAAAAACATTTTCTGAATTAACTTTTAGCACCTCTATAATATTCCTGAAGTGACCAAAAAAAAAAAAGGGATCTAAAGGAAAGAGACTATGGCCCTTCCAGACTGAAGATTCCCTTTTCTGCCTCCGTTAAAGTCTCGTGTTGGTTCTCCATCAATAACAGACTTGGCATTGTTGCTGACAGCATAGTATGCACCAGTAACCAGATCACACATAAGTCCTGCAGGCGTCTGCTCCTTAGCACTTAAAAATAAGCAAACAAGGCCACAAGCTGCTGAGCCAGTATCCAACGGCACACTGAAAGGAATTACTCCCGCTACATACCACTTATCTGGTATTTAATCTGCGGAATACTCAAGTTTCTGGAATGGTTCCACAATAAAAGGTATGGGGGGGCCTTTAGTTAGAATTCAGGGTCACTAAACACATGTAAGAACAGGACGGCTTCAGGTAGCACCTGGTGGACTGTGGCAATTGGCTGCATCCGTGATGGGAAAGGAAAAGGCTGTTTGAATTGTCCAGTCACACATTTACAGGCCCAGTGCACCCACAGTAGTACTGACAGGCCCGGAGCGGGGAGGAGGGACAGCAGCAAGAAAGAGGAACACCACCAGATGGACTAGAGAGGTAGAGGAGGATCAGAGGAGCTCACAAAGCGGTGTCAGTGGCAGCAGTAGGCAGCAGAAGTTAAAAGCAGCAACAGGGAGGGTGACCCGGGCCTCGGAGAACAGAGAGCGGCAGCCAAAGGCACTGCCGCACCCGAGACAGACAAACAGCAAAGACCACGTCTGAGAACCCACAGGCCCCCGGGAATGTGCAAAGCAGGGTCCTGAAATCGGGAAAGCAGGGTCAGTTAATCAACAGACTCTTACCAAACGTCTACATTGCAAGGGACGAGAGGTGCAAAACTGAATAATTCATGCCCCTGCTCCAAGATCTGACACACGAGCCATTGTATCCTAAGGGCCGTATCTCCTGTATCTGAACTACAGCACTCAGAGTTTCAGTCAGCAGAGCCAATCAACGTACGTTTCGGAAAGCTCTCCAAGAAAAAACACAAAAAGCAGCAGGTCCATATACCTGTTGACCACGTACAACAGGATGGTTCCTTCTCCACAGGCACTGCCTGGCTTTGCGCTTACCCTACCAGCTAAGAAGAAAAGCGTGAGAACTTCTAGGACGGATGATCAAATTGCACACTCTTGTTTAGGAGGCTGGAGGATAGTGGGGTATAGAACCATAGTAAATATAAAGGCAAAGACAAAAATCTAAAACAAACCAAAAAACGCCTATGTTTACGTTGAAAACTTGGTGCCTTCTAAACCAGACTAGCATCCACTATGAGTTGCTGAGGGCAGCATAAGTCCATGCAGTTTTAACCTCGGCCTTCCATTTTTACATTTTTTTTAGTTACACTGCATCTACGTTAGAGTTAGCATCAGGAGACACAGACACACACGCGTAGGATTGTGAGATTCTGCGTAAATCATTCCCACCTGCTTAACATCAAAACTGATGAGGCATTTATTTAACAACATTGGGGGAGTTATAACTGCAAAGATAGAATTCTTGCTTTCGTACATATTATAACCACATGTTAAGACAATAGACTTCCATAAAAAAAAATTACCTTAAAACACATTTTGTATCTAGAAATTCGCTTGATCCCTCAACACTCCAGGTTAGAGAGATTATCAAGCACACGTTCCTTTGCAAAATTTAATTTTCTGTTGAACTCTGCATTGACCCTAAATTTAACAGCATTCCAGATTCAGTCTACTTTGCCCACATCAGATATTGAAGCTAAGCACAAGTCTTTTCTGGAAACCTCATAAATTGTACGAGCTGCTCAATTTAGGCCTGAGGGAGAAAGCTGAAGAGAGTTGCCCTGTGATACTGTTTTAGAGTGTTTGCCACAGAAATTCAGGATTAGCTCTAGATTGATTGAACTAGTTATGGCAGTGACTATATATATATATATAATGGATATATATCTCCATTATCTTGGTGACCTTTTACTAAGTAGTCCCTTTACTTTAGCTTTTGATACCACACTTTATTTAACATATTTAAGGTGAGTTTGGTGTCTGTGTGTGTGTGTAGGCGGAGTACTAAGGAGAAGAAACCGATTGGGTGCCCTGTAGGTACCAGGTGTTTTACTCGGGACTTCTATCTATTTTAAAATTCATTCATCCCACCACTATTTACTGATTGCTTGCTAGGTGCTAGGTGCTCAGGATACAGTCACGAACAAGACAGAGACAGACCCTGCCTGTCTGAAGCTTATGATTCACATGACACCATTTAAACTGTGACTCTGTCTGATAAATACCTGATGTTACTTTACATTGGTTTTGATATCTAATGCCTGACTCGCTTTGTCCAGTTTACTGATGCCTCTGCTTCCTCAGCTGTAAAACGGAGGTCGCCATGGTGAATACCTCCACCTGTCTGTCAGTCAGTGGCGGCTTGTGTGTTGCTGTGATGCTGAAAGCTATGCCACAGGTATTTCAAATACCAACAGGGTCACAGGTTTAGCGGAGTTTCCAGACTGACAGACTAGGAAAAAAGGCCTCACAATCTACTTCCGAAAATTCGTCAATTAAAACTTTATGGATCCCAAGAGAACATTGTACAACTCACTTTCTTTGAACATGTCATCAGAGGGGTCCGTTGCTGGAGGAGAACATCATGGCTGGTGATATAGAGGGCCAGCGAGGGCAAGGGAGAAGCTTGGTGAGCCAGATTGAAATGACAGCTGCAATGACAGACTCGAACACGTCAGTAATCATGAGGATGATGCAGGACCAGGCAGTGTTTCATTCTGTTCTACATAAGATCGCCATGAGTTGGAGTCAACTAGTCAGCTGGAGCCCTGGTGGTGCAGTGGTTCACAGCTCAGCTGCAAACCAAAAGGTCGACAGTTTAAACCCACCAGCCGCTCCTTGGAAACCCTATTGGGCAGTTGTACTCTGTCCTAGAGGGTCACTCTGAGTCTGAACCAACTTGACAGCACCTAACAACAGCAACAGTAGTCAGCTCGCTAGCTATCTGTGTATCTGTCTCTATCTAGAAAAAGTGAGAGCAAAGAACACCTATAAAAGGCCCAGCACATGTCTGCTCACAACTTAGAGTGGTCCACCTGCCTTCCTCACGCTCATATTCAGTGGGGATTTGAGTAGCTGTACTCTCTCTTTTAATAGTTACTGCCACCAGGGGGCAGTAGGGAACAGTGTCCCACCAATCCCAAGGAGAGAAACGGGGCCATTCTCGTAAGGGGGAATCAACTCGATGACACAGAACAGCAAGGACAACTCGTTAGCACATAGCTAAAAACAAATTTTATTTTGTGCTGACTCAAACAAATGAACATTCCTTTAAAGAAACAGTCGTCAAAGCAACAGTAAAAATAATGGTACTTGGTTATTCAACAAATATATGCCGAAGGCCTACAGAAATAAGTGGTGCCTGTCCCACTGGGTGGGGTGAGGATTAAATGCGTTACAACAGTACTAACACACAGCAAGAACTTAGGAATGCTGGGAGTTGTTATCTGGTGGAGGATGTGTTTTCAGAGTGGCCCAGAGAGAGAAAGTGATGGTGTTTATGACTACAGAAATCTCTAAGCGTATTTGACTTCTCATGCCAATCTCTCTCTCCTAGAGGAACTAAAAATTTTCTGATTTATAACTTCTGTCCATTTCCCAAGCACATAGACCAATTGGAATAAAAGGTAATAACATGGAATCTAAATGTGCTATTTCCAGAAATTCTCAAAGGACTCGTTGGGATGATTAACAGGGACATTATGTCATATCAAAGTGTGTCCTATCTCACCGAAAATAACTCTAAAGTGTTCTACTGGTTTTTAAATCAGAAAATGCTCAGTTATAAATAAAAGTGTTAGAATAAACTCTTACCGATCTTACATTTTTTAATTCTGGTTCTTTAACTTGTAGGGTGTGAATTTGAGAGCGTGTCCAGGTTCAGGTAGAAGATGGCTGTAAGAATCTGGAGTGGTAAATAAGGATGGACGTCCATGAAAGTAAAATCCAGATTTGTTGTCCTCCAACATGTATAATGTTGTGTCTGTGATACTGAAGGTGGCAAAGTCATTTACATGATTAAATATAGTAACCAGATTGTTTAAAAGCTTACAAATCTTCCACTTTAATTTTTTTTCTTTTGAATACTGCTGCGGAGATGTTTGCCTGTAACCACTGACTATATTTTTAATGATTACATTCATTGTGGATTATCTGTCAGCATCTGAGGATCACCCTTCAACCTTGGAAAGGATAAGATTTTCTCTAATGGCAACATATCATATTCGGCTACCTTGAGGCAAGAAATATTAAAACTGGATGAAGATAAGGAATTAAAACTGGATGTAGATTATATATATATATATATATGTGTATATATATACATATATACACATATATATATATATCTGAAAACAGAACGGCCCTAGACTCCTTCAAACAAATTGCCACATTAAGAGGGTTGCCAGGCAAAATAAAGGCTGTTGTTGTTGTTGTAGGCACCGTCGAGTCAGTTCCAGCTCATAGCGACCCCATGCACAACAGAACGAAACACTGCCCAGTTCTGTGCCATTCTCACCATCACTGTTATGCTTGAGTCCTTTGTTGCAGCCACTGTGTCAGTCCTTCTCCTTGAGGGTCTTCCTCTTTTTCGCTGACCTCTATTTTACTAAGCATGATGTCCTTCTCCAGGACTGGTCCCTCCTGATAAGATGTTCAAAATACATGAGATGAAATCTCATCGTCCTCGCTTCTAAGGAGTGTGCTAGCCGTACTTCTTCCAAGACAGATTTATTTGTTCTTCTGGCAGTCCGTGGTATATTCAATATTCTTCGCCAACACCATAATTGAAAGGTGTTAATTCTTCTTCAGTCTTCCTTATTCATTGTCCAGCTTTTGCATGCATATGAGGTGATTGAAAATACCGTGGCTTGGGTCTAGTGCACCTTTGTTCTCAAAGTGTACTGGATACCTATGAATATTCAAGGTATAAGTCAAAACATCCCAAACCAGTTGGCTTTGAGTTGATTCCAACTCATGATGACACCTTGTGTTGCAGAGTAGATCTGCTCCATAGAGTTTTCAAGGCTGTGACCTTTTAGAAACCGATCACCAGGCGTTTCCCCCAAGGTGCCTCTGGGTGGGTTCCAACTGCAATCATTCAATTAGTTGTTGAGTACTTCATCATTTGCGCCACCCAAGAACTCTTTATTTAGGGTAGACTTACACTAAAAAATGATTCATTGTTTATCCGAAATTTATATTTAACTGGGTGCCTACATTTTTATTTGCTAAATCTGGCAACCCTGCCGATGAAGCCCTCCACAAACACACAACACAGAGCCGTCCCTCTTTGGAAGATAAATCATGAGAAGGGTTTACCTGAATGGGCAGTTGGTTAGTCAAGTTGCACCCTACGAAACTCGTTAGGGGTCCAGCAAGTCAGCACAGCAGAAAGCCCAGAGAAAGTACATCATCCACTTTGCCATTTCTGGAGGCCAAACAGAGCTGGCTGGAAAGTAACAATTGACAGGTAAACACTGGACCACAGACCATAATGAGCCAACTCAATATCAATGACAAACAAAACTGATGTACTGCAATAAAACATCTCATTCACTCCCACGTGAGGCTCTAGACTGCTGTTTTCTGACTGGTCTTCATGTTTGCAAGCAGGCAAACATCTGTAAGATTATAAAGAAACCAATGGCAATTCTAAAATAATAATGAGCCTGCCTCTTCTCTCTGCTTTTTCTTTTACCGTTTTTATGACAAGTCATAGACATGTTCTAAGTACTGTTTATGTTTTCTTGGCCTCATAATGGGGGAAGATGTTAAGTCAGGTAGTTAGAGAGACTAGACATGCTGTTAAAAATGTAAATAAGACCACAGGTTCAAATTTTCAATCAATGATTAGATCTGAAGTCACTTCTAATCCAATTGTCCGTCTACACTGGTACAAACAGAGAAATGAATGGGAAAATCTATTTGACTCCCTAACCATGCCACCTCTTGTGTGGAATAGTAAAGAGCTTGGGTTCCAGACTCTGAAGGACCTGCAGCCATCATTTACCCACCTGTGGGAAGGAAGACAATTAACCTCTCAGAGCCTAAGTTTCTATATTTATAAAGGAAAATTAAATGATAATGATCCAAGCTAGTGGTAGAATGGGGCATCAACCTAATGTTCCCAACTCCCAGTGCCTGATCTCTCTCTACCACATACACTTCCCAAGAGTTACTGTTCCAGCGCTCACATCTGGAACCATAAACCCACTCACCTCAACGCCAAGGTGTTTTCCTCCATTAAGTGGCAGTGAGTGGCGTGCCTACCTGATTTTCAATATGCCTTTCCTTACACTTCGGATTTCCAATGCATCTGAGGACTGACTGTATTTTGCACCTTTCTACAATGTTGTATAAACAGACCATCTACCTAGGCATGCACAACAATTTACAGGTTCCCTTGAAGCAGCCCTCCCTTGCTGGAGGTATTTTTTATAGTAGGTATGATTGGTATCTGACTAATAAACTGAGCAAGGATGGAGAACTTTGCTCTGCAGAATTACTTGAACCCCTTTGAAAATTATCCCTATGCCATTAGCAGGGAATAATAAAATGCAACATTTGACCCAAGATAATTTAAATAAAATAATAGCATTTTTGCTGTCATCAAAGACTGTATTCAAAACAAATTCAGTGTAATTAAGGGGTGGTTGTTAGGTGCTGTTGAGTTGATTTTGACTCGTGATGACCCCATATGACAGACCTAGAACTGCCCCATAGCATTTTCTTGGCTGTAATCTTTACAGGAGAGTATTGCCAGATCTTTCTTCCGCAGAGCCACTGGGTGGGTTTGAACTGCCAGCCTTTTGGTTTGCATCATCAGAGCTCCTAATTAAGAGGGAGGGTAAAAAAACAAAAACAAACAAACAAAATAGTTGGCATCAAGTCAATTCTGACTCGTGGTGACCCCATGTGTTACAGAAAAGCACTGCCCCATAGGATGTTCAAGGCTTGACCTTTTGGAAGCAAATTGCCAGGGTTTTCTTCCCCAGTGCCTCTGGGTGGGTTCAAACTACCAACCTTTCTGTTAGCAGTTGAGCGTTTAACTGTTTGTGCCACCCAGAGACTCTTAAGGGTAGGGTACATCTGCTTTATTTCTATTTTTTCTTAACTAAATATAAAAGATTTGTAGATCTTTATCAAGAAAAATGTAGGCAGTGCAATGTGTCAACAAATTGCTATAATATTTGGAAATTGTTTTAGAATGATGATTCCCTACCATGTTCAAAATACACGATACAAATAGAATATTTGCTCAATAGCAGATCCTTTCCTCTGCTAAGCCCAATGGAAATTGTTTAAAAATATTACTGACAAGATTATTAAATTATGGCCTTGAGTTTCAAGATTCTTAACTTACGGCAGAGTAGCAAACAGAAAACAGGCAGTGGAAACCAGTCCTATAACCACACTCTAGTATTTCTAGGAACTAAACACACATTCTTCCAGAAGATGCCAAATCCATGATGTTCCATTCATACATGCCTCCCTGTCCTCAACGGAGGAGATGCTGGCAGCAAGTATGTGTGCCTCCAATTCCATTACCAAAGCATGGGAAATCAACATGCTAGTTCTTGAAAAGTACAATTTAACTTCAGCATGAAGCCTTTTCTCTTTAAAGACTGTCTTGATTCAGACGAAATCTTGGCCAAAAATTGCTTCCAAATCTGTAAAAATTAAATATAAAAAGTGAATATTGTTTTTAAACAATTTTTTTCTAACGACCTCAAGTTTTACATTTTTCATCTGAGATAAAACGCTAATTTTTACATGAGCACTTGCAACAGAATGCTTCTCTTTATATGCGGTCTTTCTGGCCTTGGGCTTGTACTTCTGCCAAGGTGATTTGCTAGGCTACAATCTTGCAAAGGGATTGGTTAGTCTACTATGTAAACAGAGTGTGTAAAACCATCCAATAGGATTAAGTGACTTTGTGGGAATTGGTTGATTATCATGCACATTAAATGACTGTGGCCTACCAAGGGGATTGGTCAGTTAGTGGTCCTGGTGGGAGGACCATGCCTTGAAATTGAATATAAGGGCCAATCCCACAGAGGATGACGGGGACCACACTGCCATCAAGAAAAGTCTGGAACAGAACATGTCCTTTGGACCCGGGATCACTGCACTGAGAATCTCCTAGACCCAGGAGAGAGAGCTACAACACAGAAGACAGCGAGAAGTGGTAGCAAGTGCAGCAGAGCCCAGCAGTAGAGAAACGGCAGCAGCAGTACAAGTGGTGGGAACCAGGAAACCGGGTGCAAGGCAGCTGCTATGGGCTTGCTGACCCATGGAGTGAGAGACAGCTGAGTGCCTTCGGGCAGGAGGCTTGCTGGCAGAGTGGAGTGCCTCTGGGTACTTGTTGGTGTTGCTAAGGAGCTGTAACACTTGCCCAAGCAGGGTAGAGGCTGAGAGAAGACCCAGTGGCAGGCACGGCCAAGAGAAGGGTCTACCGGTAGGCACAACCAAAAAGAAGCTGAACTAAGAACTGTATTTCCCAGCTTTCCATTTCATGAGACCATGTAGTTAAGTTTTGGCCAATGAGAGGTGACTGGAAGGGATATATGCAACTTCTAAGCCATACTCTTAAGGAAAATGGCATGCCTTCCACTTGACTTTCTCTTCTTCCTGCTGGACAGCATGGAGAAGTGATGTCAACTACCGGAGAAGCCATCTTAGACCGTAAGTTGAAATCCATGTGTTGAGCAACTAGAAAAATAAGCCAGAGTTGGTGCTAACATATGTAACTGGCTTTTTTTTTTTTTTTTTGCTCAGACTGTGACACGAGCAAAAAAAATAAAGCTTCTATCTTGTTTTAGCAATAATTATGTCTTTGATATCTCAGCTGAACCTTTACTGTAGCTAATGTATCAGTCCCTAGTTTGCTTGTGCTGTTGCTTTCAGCCATATGTCACCCATAGAGCTTTATATTATAGAATGATTCAAAATGACTTGGAGGAACCAATTACTATCCTGTCTTGAATAAATGGAGTGATTAGAAAGGGGATAGCCAGTCACTCTTTGCTAACATCCAATTACAATAAGCAAGAGTAAAATTATCTAGATATAGTTTAATCGTTTTGAGTCTTCCCTTTATGCTTTGTTAGGACAAGAGAAGTTTTTAGTCTGGACTTAAATTTTTCCCACTACTGCCCTAGTGGTGCAGGGGTTAAGAGCTACAGCCACTAACCAAAAGGTCAGCAGTTTGAATCCACCAGCTGCTCCGTGAAAACCCTATGAGGCAGTTCTACTCTGTCCTTTAGGATCACTTTGAGTCAGAATTGACTCAACGGCAACAGTTTTGTTTTTTTTTTTTTTAACTGCAGCAAAACCCTCCTGAGTATTCTACCCTGTGAACAATTCTACCTGTGAATTATTAGGTTTTCAGTCTGTGTGATGGGAATCACACTATTCCTGGCTCTGTTTCAGATCCAAAGACCGTTCCCTCTAATCGTTTTGGATAGTTCTTTCTCTGGTCTTGGGTGGTCTCTTCACATGGATGTACTTATCAACACTTAGCTGATGACTCAAGGGAGACCCTCTTTAGATCTCCAGAGTTATTTCTTTCTGCAGCTCTCTCCTCTCTGATATTCTGCCCTACAAATTCTATATGGCATGGACAGAAGAAATGCTCTAAGAAATAATGATGCTGATTTTTCCAATTTTGATAAAAACAATAAGCCCACACATCTAAGAAACCCCAGGAACCCTTATTACATACATAGGGTAAAGAGGGACATTTCATAATGACAGAGTTAATTCAACAAGAAGACAACAATCCTAAATGTTTAAACATCTAATAACAGGGCTTAAATGGACATGAAGCAAAACTGATAGAACTGCAGGAAATTTTAGAAAAATCCACTATTGCAGTCAGAGATTTCAACAACACTGTCTCAGTAATTGATAGAATATATACATGGAAAATCAATAAGGATATAGAAGACTTGAACACAATTTCAACTTGACCTAATTGACATTTATCGAATGCGTCATCCAACAGCAGAGTATACATTTTTTTCAAGTGCACATGAAACATTTACCAAGATAAATCATATTCTGAGTCTTCAACTAATTTCAATAAATTTAAAAAGACCAAATCATACAAAATATTTTCTCTGACCATAATGGAATTAAATTCAAAATCAATAGCAAAAAGATATCTAGAAAATCTACAAGTATTTTGAAACGAAATAGCATATGTCTAAACAATAGATGGGCCAAAGAATAAATAAAAAGGAAAAATAGAAAATATTCTGAACCAAACAATAACAATATTGAAATTATGCCAAATTTGTGGAATGCAGCTAAAGCATTACTCCTATCCTAAGTACAGAAATGAAATAAAATCATACCCAAAATAGGTAGAAGAAATTAAAAAGGTCAGAGGATAAAACAAAATGCAAAACATAGAGAAAATCAATGGAACTAAAAGCTGCTTCTTTGAGAAGATCAATAAAACTGATAAACCTCTAGTTATATATATCAGCAAAAAAGAGAGAAGACACAAATTTCCAATAACAGGAATGACAAGAGGTGACATCACTACAGAGTCTACCATGTTAAAAAGACAATGAGAGAATATTATGAACAACTTTATAAAAATAAATTTGACAACTTAGACAAAATGGAGAAATTCCTTGAAATACACAAAGTACCAAAGTTCAGTCAAGAAGAAATTGATAACCCGAATATCCTTATATCTATTGAAGAAATAGAATTTCTAGTTAAAAACTTTCCCACAACCAAAACTCCTGGCCAAATGGCTTCACTGGTGAATTCTACCAACCATTTAAGGAACAAATAATGTGAATTCTGTACAAACTCATGCAGAAAATTAAAGAGGAGGGAATGTTTCCCAACTCATTGTATGACACTGTAATTACTCTGACACCAAAACCAGGCAAAAAATGTTATAAGAAAACTACAGACTTATATCTCTCATGAACATACATGCAAAAAAGCTTAGCACAATCTTAGCAATTCAAATCCAGCAATATATAAAAAGAATAATACATCATAACAGCGTAGGGCTTATTCTGCCAACGCAAGGCTGGTTTAACTTCTGAAAATCAGTGTAATTCAAACTAATAAAGGAAAAACCATATGATTATCCAATAAATGAAGATAAAGCACTTGAGAAAACTCGACATCCATTCCTGACAAAAACTCTTAGCAAACTAAGAATGAAAAGGAAATGAGATCCAGACAAAAGACATCTACAAAAAAACTGTAGCTAACATTATTTTAAAGGTTAATAATGACTGAATGTTTTCCCTGTAAGATCAGGAACAAGGCAAGGATGTCTGCTCTCACAACTTCTATTCAACATGGTACTAGAGGTTCAAGTCAGTGGAATAAGACAAGGAAAAGAAATTAAAGGCAAACAGAATGTGAAAGAAGAGGTAAAACTGCCTGTTATTGGCATGCTTGGGCAGAAAACCCTCAGGAATCAACAAAAGCACTGCTAGAATACTCCGTATTTTTACGAAAATAACGTGCCCCCTTCTACATGTGTTTACTAACCACTCCCCTATGCCCCAGGAGGATTTTCCTAAGTGGGCTATGCTTTTGTTTTGTTTTGTTTTGTTTTTTTAAATAGCAACATGTAAAAAAAAAAAAAACTGGCATACACAGTGGCACTTCTGAAAATACCTCGTAGGGGGAGGAAGTGATTGGCAAACAAATGTAGAAGGGGGACATTGTTTGCATAAAAATACAGTAAATGAGTTTAGTAGATTGCAGGATACAGTATCAATATATAAAAATCATTTTTATTTTACTAGAAACAAACTATTGGAAATTAAACTTAAAATAACAATACCATTTGCAATAACATGAAAAACGTTATAAACACCTAGGGATAAAGATGTCAAAAAATCTGCCAGACCTATGAACTGAAAACTACATAACATTGCTGAACGAAAATAAAAAAGACCTACATTAATGGAGAGGTATACAGCGTCATGGATTGGAACTCTCAATGTTGCCAAGATGTCAATTCTCCCCAGACTGATCTATAGATTGGACACAATCGCAGTCAAAACCCTAGCAGGTTTTTTAGTTGAAATTTAACAATTTTAAATTCATAAGAAAATGCAACATATAGGTGGTGGTGGCTTTATAGGTGATGGTGGTGGCAGTACAGGTGCTTGTGGCACTTTATCTGCTACTTTTCAGAAGAAAGGAGCTTCTGGGTGGACTTGAACCTCCAACCTTTAGATTAGCCGCTGAATCTGTCAATCGTTTGCACCACCTAGGGTCTCTGTTACTCAGCAGTAAAAAACAATGAATTACTTAAACATCAACAACATGGATAAATCTCAAAAACATACTGAGCAAAAAGCAGCTAGCCTCAAAAGAGTATATAAATACTGTATTTATAAAAAGTTCTAGAATTAGGAAAACGAATCTATGGAATGAGAAAATAGATTAGCAGTTGTCTAGGGTGGGAGTTTGAGATGGTATGACTGAAAAGGGGCACAAACCAACTTTTTGGGGTGATGGAAATGCTCTCTACTTTTAGGTTGTAGTTATGTTACTATGTATATATGTCAAAACTCACTGACATATACACTTAAATGGAGTACATTTATTGCATGAAAATTATATCTCGATAAAGCAGATTTTTTAAAACATGACATGGAGAGCATAAAACACATAGAAATTGTTCTAATTGAGGAGTCTTGCAACAATTTCTTAGGAGGATTTTGATGGAATTTAGTCTAAAAATGCAAAATTTTCTTCTGAAACTGAGAACAATTCCTGGAAGCAATTTGGCACTTATTAAGAGCTGCTGGTTTGGGGAAGGTGGTGCGTTGGAAAGGCTGTGTGTTTATCTAACTTATTTAGTGGGGGTTTTGTTGATTGTTTGGTTAGCGTCTAAAAAATCATAGAAGAAAACCAGCTCACGTTACTGTTGACTGTTTCTTCCAACTTCCTGCTGCTTGAAGTTGCTTATCGTTGTCACAGCACAGAGCATGATTGGTGCCTGAACTCTGAAACCGTACGAGGTCTATCTTATGTATCAGCGTGCTACACGCTTTCCTGACGAATGTGTTTTGAAAACGAGTGTGATCAAAACAAATGGTATTCAAAAGAAAGCTTGAGGGTAGAGCCTACCAACACAATTCATGCTTAAGCATCTCGGGAACTCGCCTTAGAATTTGGAGATTGCATCCCCTTCTTTTTGGCTGTCCTCAAAGATGCCATTTCTTTTAACACATGTGTTAATAAAAGAATAGAGTAAAACGAAGAGGAACAACAGACTTTCTAAGCGCTTCAGACCGTGTTTCCTCATGTTTTTCTCACACCCCCTTCAAGTCTAGTCTCCCCACACGGGAAATGCAGCGATAGCTGTTGATCTCCTTAAGCGATATGATCAACTTTATTTTGAGTGGAAGTTCGGATCTGTCCTACAAAACCCATAGGAGTTTGTTTGAAGGTAGTAATTACAAGCTATATATTTATTTGAGATCACATTTAATTTTGAGATCCACACACCCATACATACATTTCATTCTCCATTTTGAACTTCTCAGTAATCTTTTATTCTAAAAACAAAACTATTAAAAAATGGGGGTCCTCAATTTCCGTCTTTTGTAAATTCTTCTGAATTTTTCTCTCAACAGCATACATATATATATAACTGCTGCTATCGAGTCTATTCCAACTCATAGAGACCCTATAGGACAGAGTGGAAATGCCCCATAGGGTTTCCAAGGAGCGGCTGGTAGATTCGAACTGCTGACCTTTTGGTTAGGGTTTACAGCACATATGTTTGTGGGGATATAATTCAATCCATAACACCTGTCTATGCATCCATCTTCTCAACAGCACAGTGGAGATGACAAGAGTACTCAAGAAAGATGTTTCTTGCTCCCCTTCCCTGACATAGACTTGGTCAGGAAAGAAGCTGCCCTGCCAGGAACTCCATTATCTGGTCCTTGGGCATCTAGGTGGGTGCATGGGGTGCATGGGGTTATTTTTCAACTAGTTCATTGAAATGTGAGCAGAAGCAGCGAGTATTACCTCTTGCTAATGTGGTTTGGAAGTAGGTGCACCTTTTCCACCAGCCCTACTCCCATTTGTCAGCTAGATGTCAATGCCCAGAGGATCCTTGGAAATCACTTGTTAGAGACGGAGAAGCAACGAGATGGAAGGAGCCTGGGTCCCATGGCTCTCCTTTTGGTGGAGAGCCGCCTGCTTATGTTTATACTGAAGTTGGATCAATAAATAAACTTCTATTGTATTTAAGCCATTGGACATTTGGAGTTTGTTAGAGCAGGTGGAAGGAGCCTCGGTGGTGCAGTTTTTAAGTACTTGGCTCTAACTGAAAGGTCAGCGGTTTGAACCCACCAGCTGCTCTGCAGGAGAAAGTATGGCAGTCTACTTCTGTAAAGATTACAGCCTTGGAAACCCTATGGGGCAGTTCTACTCTGTCCTATAGGATAGCTATGAGTGGAATAGACTCAACAGAAACAGGTGTATATGGTACTATCACTCATTATTTAATTGTTTATTATATATAGATTTATTCAGTCAAAAAGAGGTGTTGATGTATTAGAGTCGACTCACTGGCCGCTAACAACAACAGCACTAATCTGGCAGCATTAGGAGATAATGGGTCTGACAATCTAACAAAGGAGACCCTGGACTTCTTGAAGGCAGACCTCAATATTCTTTTTCGTATCATCAGTACCAAACATGATGAACACACCAAAACCACTGCCGTTGAGTCAAATTCTGACTCATAGTGACCCTACACACACACATAGTAAATTAGATACATGATTAATATCCGTAATTGAGATAGGAATGTGTGAGTCAGAAATAATTTGGAACCTAAGTCCAATAAATGCAACTAATTAAATTTTTTAAAACAAGTTATTGAGCACGTACTCTGCCAGGCACTGGGGAAACAAAGATAAGTAAGGCATGCATGGTCTTTGCCCCTTAGTTTCTCACAGAAGTAGAAAATTCCGCAGCTTAGATGCCTTCTGTGTCTTCCATATTGGTCATCTCAGGACCAAGCATAAGGTGAGCATTTAAAAATTTACCTGCCCAGGAACATATTTGAAAAACAGAGTCACCACCACACAAACCCGATTTGTGCAGCATTCACCCATTCTATCTCAACTCTCATTCTTAGGTGCTTAAATCATGCTCAGTGGAAACCTCATCTCTACATTCGCACTGCGAGTTTCAGAGTGGTGGTTCCCTGCAGGTACAGGGACTTCTAGTCTTTCTGGATGGCAGGTGTTTCTTTCCCCGAAAGAATGTACCACCATTTGGTTCTTCTCTGCAAAGGGAAGTAGGGCTGAAAGCACAAGGGAGATAAAAGATGGGAAGAAGAGTCGATTTAGGAAATCACTTAGTAGTTGCCTTAAGAGTTGCACACAGAATATACAAGATGAAAGAAAGTGAAGACACAATCACTTTTAATAGTCCCTTGGAAAAGCTCCATCCCCAAACATCCTTCACTCGTGTTGCTATTTGTTGAACGTTTGCAAAGCTGACTAAGAGTGTTTTATGCTAATTGGCTTATCTGACATCCCTTTATCATTTGAAATTAATAGGCAGCCTAGTAGATACAAGGTTAATGGAATATCGTCTCCACCTCAGATTTGCAACTTGGCGTCTTCCCCAAAACATCGCTTTCATCTTTATATAAGTGGTTGTGTCTACAAACTCTTCTAAGAAAGGCATGCTGTCTAATCCCATTAGCCCGCTTGTGAAACGTTCCAGAGGGAAATCATTACACTGTCACTGTAGAAGCTGTTCTGCTCTTGGCACGCTTCTAAATGCCCAACAGATTTGATATCCTCTTAGTGTGATGGGGAGACGGCAGCCTGATGTGCCAAATGCCAAGCAATAGCTCGCCCCATAGTAACCCCACTTCTTCTTGGGCCTTTTGGGATGATGCCATCTGAGTGTGAAGTAGAACCAAATGCCACCTTAAGAGAGAGTGCAGGCTCTCCCTCCTTTCTTCCTGAGAAGGTGACGCTTGGAAAGGGAGTATGAAAATATCATACAAGTAGAAAGACTTTTGGCCGAAGGAAGGTGTTATGGATTGAATTGCGTCCCTCAAAGACATATTGAAGTCCTACTAGTTGCCATAGAGTTGGAGAGCACACCAGTTCCCATGAGTTGTTTTCCTATGACGAGTTTTGAGAGCGCTTTATATATTTTAGATGTAAGTCCTATATCATACATACAGTTTGCAAATATCTTACCCCAGTATGTGGCTTGTTTTTCATTCTGTTAAGAGTCACTCTCCAAGAGGAGCAGTTTTGATGACGTCCAATTGATCAATTTTTTATCTTTTATGGATTGTGCTTTTGGTGTCATATATGAGAAATATTTGCTTAACCCAAGGTCACAAAGATGTTCTCCTATGTTTTCTTCCAGAATTTTTATAGTTTTAGGCTTTTAGGTCTGTGATCCACTTTGAGTTAATCTCTGCAAATGGTGTAAGGTATGGATCCAAGTTGTTTTTTTCTTTTTTTCATATGCATATCCAGTTGTTCCTACACCATTCATTGAAAAGGTTATGTTTTCTTCACTGAATTGTTTTTTTACACCTTTGCTAAATATCCATTGTCTGTGTATACATGTTTATTTCTGGACTCTATTCTGCTCCATTGAATTATTTTTTATCTTTATGACAATACCATATTGTTTTGATTTCTGTAGCTTTATAATTATTTTTAAAATCATGTAGTGTTAGCCTTGCAATCGTGTTCTTCCAGAGATTTTGTTTGTTTGCTTTGTTTTTTTACTATTCTAGTTCCTTTGCATTCTATGTGAATTTTAAAATCTGCTCGTCATCTCCTGCAAAAAAATCTTTCTTCGGTTTTGATTGGGACTGCATTGAATCTACAGCTCAATTTGGGAAGAATTGACATCTTATTAGTATTGAATCTTTTGACCCATTAACAAGGTATCTGTCTCCACTTATTTAATCTTCTTTAACTTCTCTGAGTAATATTTTGTAGTTCTCAGTGTAAAGGTATTTCACATCTTTTGTCAGATTTATCCCTAAGTATTTCATATTTTTGATGCTATTTTATAAATGGCATTGCTTTTTTAATTTTAATTTATTATTGTTCATTGCTAGTATATTTAAATACAATTGATTTTTGTGTATTTATCTTGTATCCTGCAACCTAACTAGGTTCACTTATAATACATTGTTATTATTTTTGTTTAAACACTAATTATCCATTAAAGAGATTTACGTGATATTAAAAACTCATATATTTACCCATGTTGTCACCATTACTGGTGCTCTTCATTCCTTTGTGTAGGTTCAGATTTCCATCTGGTATCATTTTTCTTCTCCCTGAAGAAATTCCTTTAACATTTCTTGTAGTATGAATCTGCTGGAGGCTAATTTACTCAGCTTTTGTATGTGTGAAAACTTTTTTATTTTGCATTCGTATTTGAAAGATATTTTTACTGGTTATAGACTTCTAAGTTGACAGTTTTTTTCTTTTAATACTTTAAAGGTATTGCTACACTGTCTTCTCACTTGTATTAATTTTGTTGAGAAGTTTGCTGTCATTCTTATCTTTGCCCTTCTGAATGTACTCTATCTTATTTCTCTGGCTGCTTTTAAGAAAATCTCTTTACCACTGTTTTTGAGAAATTTGACTGTAATGTACCTTGGTGTGGCTTTCTTCATGTTTCTTGGGCTTCAGGTTGTTGAGCTTCTTGGATCTGTAAGTTTATAGTCTTTATCAAATTTAAAAAATATTTTGGCCTTTATTTCCTGGAATATTTTTTCTTCCCTTAACCCCTTTACAGAAATCCAATTAAACATATATTAGGCTACTTGAAGTTATCCAACATCTCACTAATGCTCATTTTCTTTTTCTTCTTTTTAAAATTCTTCTCTATTTTCTTGGTATTTCATTTTTAATAATTTCTATTGCTAAGTCTCCAAGTTCATTAATTTTTTTCTTCTGTCATGTCTAATCTGCCATTAATCCAATGCAGTGTGTTCTTCACCTCAAACATTGTAATTTTAATCTGTAGAAATTTGATTTGAGTCTTTTCTATATCTTCAATGTCTCTCACTGCTCAATTTTTCGAACAGATAGCATACAGTTATAATAAGTGTTTTAATACACTTTTCTGATAATTTTGACATTTGTGTTTGTCCTAGGTTAGTTTCAATTGATTAATTTTTCCTCTTATTTTTCTCCTTGTATTTTTCCATTTTTTTAAATTATTATTCCTTATAATTATTTTATTGTATTCTACATATTTTGAATTTTACCTTTTGGGCACTGGATATTTTTGTTTTTCTATAAATATTCTTGAGGCAGTTTAGTTACTTGGAAAAAGTTTGATCCATTCAGTTCTTGCTTTTGACATTTGTAGTGGGAGCAGAGCAATCTGTTGTTGTTAGATACTGTCGAGTTGGTTCCAACTCATAGCGACCCTGTGTACAACAGAAAGAAACACTGCCCAGTCCTGTGTCATCCTCACAGTCGTTGGTATGCTTGAGCCCATTGTTGCAGCCACTGTATCAACCCATCTTGTTGAGGTCTTCCTCTTTTCTGCTGACCCTGTAATTTACCAAGCATGACGTCCTTCTCTAGGGACTGGTTCTTCCTGATAACATGTCCAAAGTGTGTGAGACGAAGTCTTGCCATCCTTGCCTCTAAGGAGCATGCTGGCTCTTACTCCAAGACAGATGTTAGGGATTATTGTCCTTTATTCCCTAATGTACAGTCATGAAAGCCATTGTTTGATATACTTTGTCAATTTTTTAGTTATTTCAGGTGTGGGATAAATCTGGTCCTTGTTATTCCATCTTGGCTAGAAGCAGTAATCTGGTCAATTCCCATTTTGTCAACATCCATGAAAAGTCCATTTAAAATTTGGATTGAAATCACTTTGAATCCGTACATTATTTGGAGAAGAAAGGACAGTATTATAACATTGAGTGTTTCTTCTTTCAATTTTTAAATTTGTTAAGCAATTTTTAATTATTGTATAGATACAAGTCTTGTACAGTTTTTATTAGATTTATCCTAGGCACCTTTTATCTTTATCTGCTACTGCAAAAGCTGTCTTTTTAAAAATTAATTTTCTTAAAAATACATTTCTACAGTTTTTTTTTTTTATTGTACTTTAGGTGAAGGTTTACAGAACAAATAGTTTCTCATTGAACAGTCAGTACACATATCGTTATATGACATTGGTTAACAACCCCACAACAAGTCAACACTCTTCCTTCTTGACCTTGGAGGACATTTTTTTTTTGGTGAAATCTATAGTTTTTTATAGCTAGTATTTTGGATCGTAATTTACTCATACGTGTTGATCTTATGCTGAACTTTCTTATGAACTCTAATATTTATCTATAGATTCCTTTAGATTTTATATGTACACAACTGTATCATCTGTGAGTAATTACACTTTTTTCCTTCTTTCCAATTTTTATACCTTTCCTTCCTTCTTTTCTGTCTTCCTCCCTCCCTCCCTTCTTTCTTCTTTTTTCTCTTTTTCATCCTACTGCACTAATCTGAATCTCCAGTTCAATGTTGCATAAAAGCGATGATAGCAGGTCTCCTGGTCTCGTTCCTAATTTCCAAGAGAATGTTTCTAACATTTCACCAGGTCGAGGTTTGCTATAGGTTTTTATAAGGTGGTCTGTATTGGGCTTTTTGCTGAGCTTAAATATTTATTGAACGTTTGAAACATGAAAGGCACTGTGCTAAGTGCCATGAAGTAGACAAGGGTGTACAGCGTGGCTCCCACCTTCAAGAAACTGACAGAATCACTAGAGGCAGGAAGCACGTACAAATAACTTTGATGCGAAGCAGACCGAAAACACTCAAGTGAAACACAAAACGAGTTTAGAGATTGTACATCTCCTTGAAGGACTCAACTCAATAAATAAATATGAGTAACTCCTCTGTGCAAGAATTAAGGGGGGCTCTATAGGGGGATTATTTTACTCTTAGAAAAGTTTTTAGAAATTAAAAGAATAAACACTCAGATTAGTATTAAAAATAAGCTTGTGTTCAGTTCTTCGGTAATTTAGTTATTTAACTCTTAAAACCCTGAAGTTTGAGGAAGAGGTAAAGACCAGTTTAATTCCATGATAGTACTGCACTCTCAAATGTACAGGTAAAAAAAAAAAAAAAAAAACCAAACAAACAAAACATTGAATATAGTATTCTGGGAAATATTGTTTTAAGAAAGAAAGATCAGCCACAAAGATACATTTTAGGCACAAATTTGAGAAACAGAGTAGAGACAGAGAGTTGCAGTGCTATCTTCGGAAAAACGGGACCAAAATACTGCCCATAAATATCTGTTTTTAGTGCCTTTAGAACTTAGGTATTTTCGTAATTTTGTAGTTAAATTTAATTCTGTAAGTTGCAAGGAAAAAAGTCTTTTAAGGCCTGTATAAAGCCATTTTCTGTACGATTTTCTCTTTATAAACATTTACAGATGAACATGACTATACCTTCCTCTGGATGCCCTAAAAAACAAGCAATCGTTTATTTTCCGAAATCATGTGTGCTTGGCAGTGTTGCATATGTATTACCATATAGGGAGAAAAAAGGTTTCTTCAAACATTTTCCCATAGAAAACATCTTTCCGTCTTATTATTTCTGTATTTTACAGCGAAAATTGTGTCTGGCTCAGCTGTGTGTGAAAAGTCAGAAAAAGTGGAACCTAATTCTCTGGAGTAAAGTGAAAACGACACTAGAGAAAAAAGAATGATGGGAATAATCAACGGTGTTGTACGCCACAGTGAGATGAACAGCGACTAGCTAAGACAGGCCCGTTAGATTGGGGCAGTAGGAAGTCACTGGAGACCCCAGTGAAACCGTTCTCAGTGAAGTGATGGGCGAGCGCCGGCCCTCTGGAGAAGGCCGAAGAGAAGGTGAGGAAGAGAAGACAGTGCGCATGGACAGCTCTTTCCAGAAGTGCGGCTGATGCTGTCTCATCTCAGATCCCCTCAGGGGAGCTGCGGTGCCTTAAATCAGTAGCTCCCAAACAGCAGGTGTTGATCCCACAACAGATTCATGAGAAAGTTTTCACTGGTCCAAATCAAAGTGAGAATAATACAAAGAAGTGAGTTGTCCATAAAGCTAAAATCACTCAATTTAAAGAACTGGTTTTTATTCTGAGATGATGGTTTTCCAAAATATTCCCTCCTTCTTGGTGGAGGTTGAGGTGGGAATGGAGGGGGGGGAAGTGTGTGAAAACATCCTTTCCTCTATGAAATGATGGGAAAAGGAGATATAACTTTTTAGTTATTGTTGTTTTTATATTTTTAAAAAATGTCTTACTTAGTACAATCTGAAAAGTTGGGTTTCTTGCAAATTTTTTCTGCTTTTTTTTTATTATTTCATTTTTGCTGACCTGAGATTTCAAAAGTCTTGGAATCAGATTTCTTTACTTAGAAGAGAAATGCTAAACCTTGCATTTTGGAAGAATTTTGCATTCTTTTGGAAGAATCTAAATTCTGAATAAATCTTGAAAGCCTACTCATAGTTTGCATTGTCTTGTTAGATTATAAAACAATTTTTAAAAATCATCTTACTAAGTATTTTGTTCATGGAGAAGACATTATAATAAACTGATTTCTGTGAAGAATGTAAGCCATCGTGTTTTTATATTTTCTTATAAGGAGTTCAAACAACTCTGCAAAGTAGTTATGTTCATCAATGAATCGTCAACCATAATGTGTCTCGTTTTGAATGCTTGGAATGTATAACTAAGTTGTAGAACAACCCATTGCAGTCGAGTCCTTTTCAACTCACCGACCCTATAGGACGGAGTAGAACTGCCCCACAGGGTTTCCAAGGAGCACCTGGTGGATTCGCACTGCCAACCTTTCTGGTTAGCAGCCAAGCTCTTAACCACTGTTCCACCAGGACTCCATTAATTTGTAGAGGATCACACGCTCAGCAGGGGGTAAGGGATAGGACTTGCACCTCCTGGATTTGTGATCTGGCCTCTCTATTTACCTAAATGCACAAGTTTTAGAGTTACAGTTGTGGATAGAGATAATAAATGAGTAAGCAAGTGAATTAATGAAATAATTGTATACTGTAAAAAGTGCTAGAAGGAAAATAAATAGGGCACCAGGGAGTAACCAGGAGGATCTACCTACCAGTCGAGTGGTCAGAGAAGGCCTGAGGGAACAGCAAGCACAAAGCTCTTCAGGTGTGAAAGAGCTTGACCTGTTCTAGATCCCAGAGAAGGCTAGCTGGGTGGAGTGAGTAATGGGATAAAGTTAGACAGGTAGGCAGGGACCAGAACTCACAGGGCCTTGTGGGCCATGATAAGCAGTTGGGATTTTAGTCTACATGTAATGAAATGCTATTGAAGGGTTTTAAGCAGGAGAAAGCATGGTCAAATCTATATTTTAAGAAGATTGATCTGGCCATGTGGG
>NW_004443998.1:3004537-3005584 GCF_000243295.1 Trichechus manatus latirostris
ACTGGACGGCACCTAACAACAACAAGGACAACTACCTGCAGGGCGTGCATTTAAACTCCGTGACAGAAACGAACATTTCTATTAAAAAGAATGGCTTCCAGATACCAGCGTTCATCTACTACCGAGGAGAGCTGGGTGGCTCTGCAAACCTTGTGCTAGTGAAGATCTTTCAATCTTTCGGCAGGGCTGCGTCCGTGACGGTCAGCCAGGTGCCACTCGGTTCATATGCCAGGCGTGTGTGGCCAAAGACCTCCATACACATTTGGATCTTTGTGAGCAATTTATTTTCACTATAGTCCGGTTTGCACCCTACTTCTGAGAGTTGGTGGTTTGAACCTACCCAGTGGTGCCATGAAAGAAAGGCCTGGAGATCTGCTTCCAGAAAGATTACAGCCAAGAAAACCCTATGGAACAGTTCTATTCTGTAACACATGGGGTCACTGTCATGGATTGAATTGTATCCACCAAAAATATCTGTCAACCTGGCTAGGTCATGATTCCCAGTGTTGTATGATTGTCCACAATTTTTGTCATCTGATGTGATTTCCTTATGTGTTGTAAATCCTATTTCTATGATGTCGATGAGATGGGATTAGCGGCAGTTATGTGAACTCAATCTACAACATTAATCTACAATTTAAGCCAATCTCTTCTGAGATATAAAAGAGAGAAGCAAGCAGAGAGACAGGGGGACATCATACCACCAAGAAAGCAGCACTAGGAGCAGAGCATGTCCTTTGGATCCAGGGTTCCTGCATGGAGAAGCTCCTAAACAAGGGAAAGATTGATGACAAGGACCTTTCCCCAGAGCCGAAAGAGAGAGAAAGACTTCCCCTGGAGCTGATGCTCTGAATTTGGACTTGTGGCCTACTAGACTGTGAGAGAATAAATGTCTCTTTGTTAAAGCCATCTACTTGTGGTATTTCTGTTATAGCAGCACTAGATGACTGAGACACCATCCACTTGTGGTATTTCTGTTATAGCCACATTAGGTGACTGAGACAGTGGCCATGAGTCAGAATCAACTTGATGACAATGGGTTTCTTT
>NW_004443998.1:3006140-3007599 GCF_000243295.1 Trichechus manatus latirostris
GGTGAGCGGTGCTGGTGGATGGCTCTGCCGGCCTCTCTCGTTTAATGGAGGTGTCCACAGCTGTATTTTAAGTACAATTTTTGTGGAATAGTTATCAGAATAGGGAATTCCATTTCAATTAACTAACACATGGAAGTTGCTGCCTTTTCTTTCTCTCTACTCACTATAAGGAGTAACTATGCTTTCTCATATCGCAAAATGGTAGCTCAAAATGAATCTATTCTAATGAATGTGATGAAATAAAACTAACCAATGTCGTGGTTCTAATAACTAGTATCGTGTTCCCGTGGCTTCCACCGCATCCGTGGCATCCCCTTGGCTTCAGTTGGCTGGCTCCTCCTGGGCCTCGGTCATTTGTTAACCATCCGCCATCCTTCTATCACTCTATAATCCTTCTCCTCTTGGGCTTTCGGCACTTCCCACATCACCAGTGCCTACCTCTGTGTAACTCACATTTTCTCTTTCGTATTTTTGGATCTGGACTGACAAGCACTACTTGGAGGAAAAAGTTCCCAAACAGTGATATTAGAGTCCACCATGTGTCCATGCTCAGGAACTCTGACCTGGGACATCATAGCCATTCTTTCAATCTTTCATTTATTTTTTCTTATCGTCCCATCACATTCGCGATGGTGTCTGAGCCTGACCTATTACTGCCCCCAGGTTCCCAGACCCAATGCCGTTGCCACCCACTGTCAGGAAATCATATCCCCCCACCCCTTACTTCAGAAGATCTAGGGTAAGTCTCCTTGAATCTTTCTTGTTCACAACAAACTAATTTTTTTGCCACCATTTACTCCTATTCTTGTATCTCTCAGGGGGATGCAGACCTTCCTTTCTGACAAGGAGGATCTTACAGTCTGCTCTGATCATGTTCTTTGGAGCATTCTCCAGCGCCCTACACCATCAACTATCTGCTTTCTCCCCCTTTGCTTCCTTTATTCTTCCTTCTTCTCTGTCTACCGAGTTCCAAGTCTGTTTAGCTACCTTTCGATTTCCACTTCTCTTTCAAACTACTTGGAATAGATCTCTGTGCATATTGCTGGTGACCGCTGTCCTTGAAGTCTAGGCTGGCCCCATCACTCTTTTATGAGTGCTTTCTTCCTTTTTTTTTAATTGTAATTTACATGGAAGTTTACAAAGCAAATTAGTTTCTCATTCAAAAATTTATACACAAGTGGTCTCATGGCATTGACTGCAATCCTGCATTGTGTCAGCACTCTCCCCCTTTCCCTTTCCACCCTGGGTTCACCGTGTCCATCTGTCCAACTTTCCTGTCCCTCCCACCTTCTAGTCCTTGCTTCCGGGCAGGTGTTATTTGACCCCATATACCTGACTGATCCAAGAAGCATGTTCCTCACATGTGTTGTTTGTCTTATAGGTGTGCCCAGTCTGTGGCTGAAAGGTGAACTTTGGGAGTGGCTTCAAGTCTGAGTTAGAAGGGTGTCCGGGGGCCATA
>NW_004443998.1:3008482-3010601 GCF_000243295.1 Trichechus manatus latirostris
ATCTCCTTCTCATTTCTGACCTCCATCATTCTGTGAGCTCCATGACAAAAAGGCTTAGGCCAGTTACATCACCCATGAGGTCCAGAAACCAGCACAGGAAATGACGTATGGTAGAGGTTTCATAACTATTGGTTCAATGATCAGAGCAATGCATACATTGAGCTATAAAATCCAAATACTAACTAATGATAATAAAACAACTAACACTTCCATGGTGCTTACTGTGCGTGAGTCATCTTTCTAAATACTTAACCTGTATTAACTCATTTAATTCTCCTAACAACCTCACGAGGTAGACACTACCATGTTTTCATTTTCACAGAAGAGTAAACTGAAGGATGATAGAATGATGCTGTAGACCAGGGGTTGACATATAATAGCTCTTGGGTCAAATCCTGCCCACTGCTTGATTTTGTAAATAAAGTTTTATTGGTACACAGCACATTCATTTCTTTACACGTCACCTATGACTGGTTTCCCACTACAATGGAAGAGTTGAGAAGTTTTGACAGTGAATTTACAGTCTCTAAAGCCTAAAACATTTCCTATGTAGCCCCTTATAGGTTCATATAGAGTACCTGCCCAAGTCTTCATTTGAGGCATGCTGAAAAATCATGTTTATTCATGCTATCTTACTGTTTATATCCTGAGAAGGCAAACCCACTATTCCCAGGCCCCATTTTTTTAAATTTTAACTCTCCACTTTTAGAATTTGAGTTATTATTGTCATGTTTTGGTAATACATTAAAGCAAAATCCACCTGCCTATAACATAAAATAAGTTTCCTAAGTGGAGATATTTCTTAAGATTCATGACCTGGCTTTCTATTTTATGAAATTTAGAAGTTTAAGGTGCTCATGGTCTTTCCCATCTCTTTTTTCACAGATTTGAAAAATAATATCTAGAGACCCTGATTTATTTGTGAGAAGTCACATGAGTGAGTGGTTGAATGTAGGGTCTGGTTAAGAATCCAGGTCCCATAACCTTCTGATTGAGTGTCTGACTTCCCACCTCCCTACCTGTTTGTTGACATTGGGCTCTGAGCACCTACCCTGCCTGAGGCAGCCATCTGGGGGTCAATGACTCGTGGTCAGCTGATTTATTTTCCGAATGTATAGCCAATTCGTAAATTCCCAGCATCAACGAGACACAGAGAGTCTAGCCAAGTATTGCCAATATCTTTCCATTTGACCTTGTCTAGAATAACTCCCTGGCTTCTTTGCTTATCTCATTTATGCATTGCGTGTGTGTGTGTGTGTGTGTGTGTGTGTGTGTGTGTGTGACCTCAGTTTTCAAGACCAAACCTTAAGCAAAATAGAAAAGTGCCTTAAGGTCTAACTAGGATGAATACTATGCTAGTAAATATTAGTTTTGATATAATCTGAGCCCTGAGATACAGAATATGAAAATTCCAAATGGTAATTATGCAGCTCAATCAGTAAAGAGCATGTCCACGCCTCCGCAGAGCTGGCAGCTCAATTAGCACACATGGCATCCACTCAGCGCTTCCCGGATGCAGCTCACATCGCCAAGGACCTGCACAAGCAACGCTGTGGTTAAGGATATGTCACAGCGAATCAACAAAATATGCAGTTTGATCGGCACATTCTGAGGGCAGATCATTAAAATATGCAACTGGATCCCCCAAGTGCATGAAAAATTAACGAACAAGTTTTGTATCTTGATCAGCTTAATGAGTGAGAAGTCACTGAACAAGGGCCTCAAATCGTACAGTCTGGCAAGGGGCAGGTGGTTGTCTGAAAGCAGCTGGGAGGGCCAGAGCTAACACTTCTAGTTTCCAAAATACCAGTCCTTAACCTTCAATGCTAGAGAGAGCTGATTAGCAGGGTGGATTAACCAGTAAGCAAGGTACGCACAGGCTTACGTGTGTTTACTTACTAACTTGTAGTGTACAATTTCACGAAGGTTTCACCACATCTTTACGGACCTTGCTTATTGGGTGATCCATCCCACTGATTAGTATTAAGATGTTGTCCAACCTGTGTGTCCAGCAGGATGTGATGTGATGTAGCGCCTTCTGATGTAAATGAAACATTGATTGTCCCTTTCAGGCTTCACTAAGTCTTAATGGACTCAGCCGTGGGCCTGGAAGCCCTTG
>NW_004443998.1:3011545-3012514 GCF_000243295.1 Trichechus manatus latirostris
GATAAACAAAAAGAAGTCAAAATAAAGTAAATTTAAAGAACAAGGCAGTTCAAACCCACCAGCTGCTCCATGGAAGTAAAGACCGACGATCTGCTCCCCTAGAGATTTATAGCCTAGGAAAAGCCCTAGGGGGCAGTTCTACTCTGTCCTATAGGGTCGCTACGAGTCAGAGTTGACTTAGAGGCACACAACAACAACAAGGGTATAATAGCACATGTGATAAATCGATACATCAAAAATCATAAAGGGATTTTCAAATGACTGAAGTTGGGGGAAATGTGGACTAGAACATTTTCTTTGGGTAAAAAAGTATCATGAAATTCAGCCTATTAAATATTCCTGTATATGTGCTGAAAAGCTGTAGGTTGGGGTAGATAATATTTTAAAACATTTATTTTTGTTGTTGTCGAGAACATATACAGCAGAACATACGCCAATCCAACAATTCCACATGTACAACCGATTACATTCTGCAAGGTGTGTAACCATTCTCACCCTGCTTTTACAAATTGTCCCTCCGCCATTAACATAAATTCACTGGCCCCTAAGTTTTCTAAATAAACTTACAAGTTGCTGTTGTCAATTTCATCCATACAGATAGATCTTAAAAGAGCACAATGCTCAAGGCAGATATTCTCTACTAGTTAAGCTAAACTTTTGTTTGGTGTTAAGAAGACTTCAGGGGATATTTTGGTTTAACATTTAAAGATTACCTCAGGGCAATAGTTTCTGAGGTTCTTCCAGCCTCCATGGCTCCAGAAAATCTGGATTCCATGATAATTTGAAATTCTGTTCTGCAGTTTATCCCTTTTGATCAGGATTCTTCTATAGAATCTTTGATGAAAACATTTAGTAATGATAGCTGGGCACCACCCAGTTTTTCTAGCCTCATGGCAAAGCAGGCAGTTGTTTATGGAGGCAATTAGCCGCACATTCCATTTCTTGTTCCTGTTCCTGACTCTCCTTCTT
>NW_004443998.1:3014885-3015883 GCF_000243295.1 Trichechus manatus latirostris
TAGTCTTTCTACAATATTAATCCCTCAGAGCTATTCTCCTTTATAAACTATTATTGTCAGTTCTACTTTATAAAGCACTTCCACCAGAAGAAATTCCTGGAGGTTTTCCCAGATATATACAGCTACATTTTCTGTCCTGCTCACAACATCTACAAAGTATGGGACATCCAGATCCAGATTCTTAGGATCAAGGGGCTTCCTGATTGCTTCCTCCATACATTTTGAGGTGGGTCAAATTCATAACCATTCTTGTAACAAGATCAGTCTCTCCATGGACTGTTACCACAACTTCCCAATTATGCCCGTGGCCGTTTGGGGGGTTGCACTTCCCGTACAGGTTCCAGTTTTCTTCATCCCTCAGATCTGCTGCGGGGCTGTGGCTCGTGTTGAAGGAGACGAGGCAGGACGCTCGGGCGGGGCGACGGCCGGGCACGCTCATCGTCTCCCATCCCCCGCCCCACCCGTCCTTGAATTTTATATGGAAGTGTTACACTGTGTAGATTCTTCTGTGAGTTGTTCTTTTTCACCCAACATTCTAGCTTTAAGATTGCACAGGTTGATGTGTGTAAGTTGGGTTTGTCCATTTTCACTCCTGTGTACTATTCCAGTGGCGAGGCCACAATACGGTATCTGTTATACTGTTCACAGACATTTGGATGTTTCCATTTTTAGTATTATGAGCAATGCTGCTGTAGACATCTTGTTCAGGTCTCCTGGTGTTTGTGGCCAAGAGCTTCCCTCAGCATGTACTGGGGACTGGAATTGCTGGGTCGTAGGTTACAGGCATTTTGTACTTCATAAGGCAATGCCACATTATTTTCCAAAAATAGTTCTATCAATTTACATTCCCACCATTTCCCGTTGCAACAAATATATAGTAACGAAGGATAAAGTTAGCAAAAATGTACAAATTCATCATGAAAGAAAACATAAATATTGAAAAACATTAAAGAAGACCTAAATCATTTTGGGATTATAGCATGTTCATAGATAAGACA
>NW_004443998.1:3016680-3020798 GCF_000243295.1 Trichechus manatus latirostris
CAATTCCAATCGTGCCTTCTTTCTGTGGGAGAGGGACGGAGACGGGGGAGGAGCAGGCGTCCTGACTGCAGTCACTGTCCATTTCTTACTGGGTGGTGAGTACATGGGTATTCATTTTATTATCCTCCTGTAAACTGTACACATAAAAACATACATTTGACATCCTGTGTATATGAGAGAACTCACAATTTAAAAAAAAAAGATAAAAGAACGTGTACTGGTAAAATATATGGCAAAAATTGAGAAGGTGTCACTTGATTGATGAAAGTAAAGGTCACTCTGTGCCAGAAAAAAAAGGGAGGGAGGAGCTGTGAATTTAGTATATTTCTTACCAGAGAGCCTATGGATTCTTCTGGGACACAAGTGCATACATGAGCAATAATATAGTGTGCCAGTTGGGGAAGGAAGGAGGAAAAGAAGGAGGGATGGAAAGAGGGAAGGAAGAAAGGAGGGAGTGATGGAGGGATAGAGGGACAGAGGGACAGAGGGACGGAGCAAGGAGTGTAGAGAAGGCTGGCCTGCGCCGGATTTGTGAATAATTGATTCTGCACAATGAATGGAATCTGTGTTGTCTGGAAAGAGTTCAGTGCTTATCTTGACTGAGAGAGAGCTCTGTTCTCTTGTAGAATTTAACCCAGTGTGTCTTCAAGTCACTAGTGGTAGAATGACAGCTCAGGTACACCACGGAGACTTGCTTGTCAGACATCAACCACGATGCCATGTTGTTACAGGTTTTCTTCCTTATAGAGTAATCACTATTACTTATGCAGAATGACAGCAGCTGCCTGATAAGATTTAATGTAATCTGAAAATACAAGAAATAGCCCAGCTATGTGAGACACTGGGTGTACCCAAAGGGAATTTTTTTTTTGAAAAGTCAGGACAGGAAGGGGAACATTAAGGACATAACTGACCTGTGACAGACTGTACCTTTTGCTTTGGTTTCATGGGAACTGGAATCGTAGGTAAATAATCCAGTATGTTGATTACAGGCTTAAATCTGCATTTTTTATCTTGAATTATTTTTTTAAGTTCAATAAATACAAAATAATATTCATGACAGATTTTTAAAGTACAAAAATATTGATAAAAGCCAAAACTTGGGTGCATGCCAAGCAGCTTTAAAAACAAAAACAAAAAACCGTTAATAGAAGCTCTTCCCACATCCTACCTGCTCCACTTTCCATCGCGCCATTCAAAGTAATGATGACTCTGAATTTCATTTATATCATTCCATGGCTTTTATTTATGTTAAAACCAGTTGCTGTTGAATTGATTCTAACCTCTGGTAACCCCACGAGTGTCAAGAGTACAACTGTGCTCCATAGGGTTTTCAGTAGCTGATTACAGGTTTATATATGTTCCTAAACATTAAATTCTTTGCTTTTACACATTTTTTAATTTCACATAAATACAATCACACTGCATGTTTTCTACTAAGATTAGTTTTTTCCACTTAGCACTCAGTTTTGAGATTCATCGAAGTTGAGGATATAAAACAAAACCAATTGCCTTCCAGTCAATTTTGACTCATAGCGACCCTACGTGTGCCTTTAAGTCATTCATTTTCACTGCTCTATACAATCCCATTGTATGAATACCACGCCTTATTTATCCATTGTTCTTACTGATGGATATGTAAGTTGTACGCAGGTTTTTTGTTATTATGATGCTTGAAGTTTCTTGTAGTGTCTCCTGGTTCACACATGTGTGTTTTTCTAGGTCTTTACCTAAGAGTGAAATTATTGGGGTACAGGTCATGCGCATCTTCAACTTTATTAGATAATCTAAGTTGTTTTTTAAATTTGCCTGGAGCCCTGGTGGCACAGTGGTTAAGAGCTTGGCTGCTAGCCAAAAAGGTCAGCAGTTAGAACCCACCAGCTGCTGCTTGGAACCCTTACGGGGCAGTTCTACTCTGTCCTGCATGGTCGCTATGGGTCAGAATCGACTCGAAGGCAACGTTAGTAATTTGAACTCCCACCGGCATTGATTGACAATTCCCCTTGCTCCATATCTTCATCTGTCATTTTTGCCACTCTTCTGGGTGAGTATTCATCAAGCCCCCTTTAACCATACTTTTAAGTAACCACAGATGTGACTTAATCAGTATACAAACCATACACTTAAATCTACACCCACCATTTAAGGTTAGTGGCCCATGTTGAATGGGGCTGTGGTCTTTTCGGTCATTTATGAAAAACAAGGTTTAAAAAAGAAGGATAACTCTGCTGTTTTCCCAGAAAAGTGCTGACTGACAAATAAGAGGGAAAAAGTCATAATGTTGGTGGTAAAAATGAAATATTGTATTTGGCACTGTTGGGAAATCACCCAGGTTTTGTGGTTTCTGATTTCATAACTACAAGATATTTGGATCAAAGTATACTTACTTTAGGTGACATATGAATTCATAATCCAAGGAAAAAAAGCCTCATTAAAAAAAACATTAAATATATCTTACAAAAGAACCATTTAGCTTGGCAAAATATTAATGAAATAAAACACATGGGTTAGATTTTTCTTAAAATACACATAGGAATAAAATGTGCCCAACAAAATAACGCTTTGGGTTTTGACAAACTGAAAACATCTGAAAGTAACCTAAGAGATTTCCTTAAACCACAGCGTGTTTCGAGCCTTGGCCTCCACTTAATTAAGTGTTGTTCTAATTCTGAAGCACGTTAAGGAACAGATGTGCCCAGTCTACAAACCGTTCTTCATGTGGTAGTCAACATACAGCAGTGCCGACCTTAAAAAACTATTTAATTTCAGAGTCTTACCTTCTTAGCACGTTTCCTATCAGCCTTACCAGTTGTTTTCTAAAATCCCCTTTAGTTAAGAAAGTTAGCCATTGTTTTGTCCTTGAAAATTTAGGGGAAAATCTCCTATAAGGACTCAAGGATAAAAAAGGTAGATAAGATGTTTCCCTGGTTAACTGTAACACTGTTGCTTATAAAGAACCAGAGTTACATGTGCCCCGCAGAGCATAACGAATTCAGGTGTGTTTCAAGGCAAGTTATTACTTTGTTCAGTGTCTCTATGATGTGAACTCTTCAACTCTTAAAACTAAGCTTGTAGAAATGACACAAAAATATCCGTAAATGCCATTTTAAAGCAAATGTATTAAAGTTCAGTACAGTCCCAGTGCCTACATAGAGTAATTTTTTAATCTTATTTAAAACAAATAATGCATTTTAAAGATAAAAGTTTAACTGCTTTAGGATTCCACTTACAATACTGATGGTTTAGGTAAATCTGACCAGTCCTTCTGCTGAGGGCATTAATAATCTCTGGACAAAATATTTTCTAAAAATTGTGTGGAAAAAATGTATTTCAAGACTTGGTAAAGATAAAATGATAATAAAGTGTATTATGGATTGTATTATGTCCCCTCAAAACGTGTGTCAACTTGGATAGGCCCTGGTTCCCAGTATTCTGTGATTGTCCACCATTTTGTGATCTGATGTAATTATCCTATGTGTTGTAAATTCTAACCTCTATGATGTTAATAAGGCAGGATTAGAGGCAGGACTCGATCTACAGGGTCAGGTTGTATCTTGAGTCAGTCTCTTTTGAGATATAAAAGGGAGAGCCGAGCAAAGAAGAAAGGGACCTCATGCCAACAAGAAAGAAGCACCAGGAGCGGAGCGTGTCCTTTGGACCCTGTGCTGAGAAGTTCCTAGACCAGGGGAAGATTGACGACAAAGGACTGACAGACAGAAAGCCTTTCCCTGGAGCTGGCACCCTGAATTCAGACTTCTAGCCTCCTAGACTGTGAGAGAATAAATTCCTGTTTGTTGAAGCCATCCACTTGTGGTATTTCTGTTATAGCAGCACTAGATAACTAAGAAAAAGTGTTTTCTGGGCCAAGACGTGGAGGAGGATTGAAGCCCGGGGAAGTGAATGTGAATTTGGGGACATTTTACCCCTGTTGGGCTTTTGCTGTTTCAAACAGGAATCTGAAAGGCAGAGAGGCTGATAGGCTGAGCATTACTTTTATGTATATAGAAGTGTATGTATGTATACATGTATATACTTTATTTTATGGAGCCCTGGTGGCGCAGTGGATAAGTGTTCAGCTGCTATCCAAAAGGTAGGCAGCTCAAATCCACCAGCCACTC
>NW_004443998.1:3020898-3024098 GCF_000243295.1 Trichechus manatus latirostris
CAAGAAAGAAGCACCAGGAGCGGAGCGTGTCCTTTGGACCCTGTGCTGAGAAGTTCCTAGACCAGGGGAAGATTGACGACAAAGGACTGACAGACAGAAAGCCTTTCCCTGGAGCTGGCACCCTGAATTCAGACTTCTAGCCTCCTAGACTGTGAGAGAATAAATTCCTGTTTGTTGAAGCCATCCACTTGTGGTATTTCTGTTATAGCAGCACTAGATAACTAAGAAAAAGTGTTTTCTGGGCCAAGACGTGGAGGAGGATTGAAGCCCGGGGAAGTGAATGTGAATTTGGGGACATTTTACCCCTGTTGGGCTTTTGCTGTTTCAAACAGGAATCTGAAAGGCAGAGAGGCTGATAGGCTGAGCATTACTTTTATGTATATAGAAGTGTATGTATGTATACATGTATATACTTTATTTTATGGAGCCCTGGTGGCGCAGTGGATAAGTGTTCAGCTGCTATCCAAAAGGTAGGCAGCTCAAATCCACCAGCCACTCCTTGGAAACCCTATAGGGCAGTTCTACTCTGTCCTATAGGGTCGCTCTGAGTCAGAATCCACTCGATGGCAACACGTTTTATACTTTATTTTTTTGTTGTTGTTAAAAATAAGCACAACAGAACATACACCAATTGAACAATTTCTACATGTACAATTCAGTGACTTTGATTACATTCTCGAGTTGTGAAACCATTCTCACCCTTCTTTTCTGAATTGTTCCTCCCTCATTAACATAAACTCACTCTCCCCTAAGCTTCCTATCGAACCTTTTGAGTTGCTGCTGTCAATTTGATCCCATATGGATAGATCTTTAAAACAGCTCTATTGAGCATTGCCTTTTACATCTTCACAAAGAGAAATAGGCATTAGAGTCCAGGACCTATTAAGAAGGAAGAGGACTTGTAGAACCACCTGTGAGAACCTGAAGACCCTAGGGACAGGGTAAACTAGAAATAGAGGAACTGCAGCTCAGCTTCAATTTATCTCAATTCCTGGAAATGGGTTGAGGTGATTCCAATACTAAAGTCTCCAGCTACCTGGCCTAAGCAAGTGTAAGTCCTCTTCCTAACAACATAACATCCTAAGCCTCAAGTGAGTTCTACAATCAATTTTAAAGATGCAATGCCCAGCCACACACATGCACACACACACACACACACACACACACACACACACAAATAATCAAGCATACAAAGAGATAGTAAACTATGAATAAAATCAGTAGAAACAACAAACAACAGAAACAGACCCATTGGGTCTATAGATATGCGATTATTAGATAGACAAAGTCTTCAAAGTAATTAAGCTTACCAAGTTCAAGGAGGAAAAAAAATAACATACATTTAAAATTTTGACAGAGAATTGAAATCTGTATGTTAAAAAGGGAAAATTAGAAGTCTACAAACAAAAAATATATAATGACTGAAATTAAAAATTTAGTGGATAGAACAGTACATCAGACACAAATAAAGTGAGAATTAATGAACTGGAGGACAAATAAGAAGAAAATAACCAGAATAAAGTACATAAAGTCAAAAGACAGAAAATAAGAGACATAAATTGTAAAATGAAGAGTTTCTATAATATATGTAATAAGGATCCAGAAGAAAACGAGAACGAGAGTAAACGGGGCAGGAGTAATGTTTTAAGAGATGATGGCTGAGAATGTTCCAAAAATGATCTCAAAGAACAAATTCAAGAATCCCTGTGAACTTAAAGCAAGATAAAATAAATCCACACGCAGGCCTATCAAACTATCATTGCTGAAATAAAAATGTCTTGTGGATATATATATATACATAGAGGAATAAATGTGCTCAAAAATATGCTTTGGCTTTTGACAAACTAAAAACATGTATGTGTATATATATACATATACATATATATATATATACACATACATATATATATATATAGTTGTTGTTTGCTGTTGAGTTGATTCTGACTCATAGTGACCCTATATGACAGAGTAGGACTGCTTCACAGAGTTTCATAGGCTGTAAACTTTATGGAAGCAGATCGCCAGGTCTTTTCTCAGGTAAAGCTGCTGGGTGGATTCCAACTGCCAACTTTTTGGTTATCAGCCAAGCGCTTAACCATTGCACCGCCAGACCTCTCTCTCTCTCTATATATATATATAAACTCATTGCTTTTGAGTCAATCCCAACTCACAGAGACCCTATAAGACAGAGTAGAACTGCCCAATAGGGTTTTGTTTAGAACTGCCCAATAGGGTTTCCAAGGAGCTGCTGCTGGATTCAAACTGCTGACCTTTTGGTTAGCAGCCAAGTTCAAATATATATATATTTTGTTGTTGTTGTTAGGTGCCATCAATTCCTTTCTGATTCATAGCAACCCTATGAATAACAGAAAGAAACAGTGCCTGGTCCTGCACCATCCTTACAATCATTGTTATGCTTAAGCCCATAGTTGCAGCCACTGTGTCAGTCCATCTCATTGAGGGTCTTCCTCTTTTTCACTGACCATCTACATTACCAAGTATGATGTCCTTCTCCAGAGACCAGTCCCTCCTGATAACATGTCCAACATAGTCTCGCCATCCTTGCGTCTAATGAGCATTTAGGTTATACTTCTTCCAAGACAGATTTGTTCATTCTTTTGGTAGTCCATGGTATATTCACTATTCTTCAACAAAACCATAATTCAAAGGCATCAATTCTTCTTTGGTCTTCCTTATTCATTGTCCAGCTTTCACATGCATATGAGGCAACTGAAAACACCATAGCTTGGATCAGGCGTACCTTAGTCCTTAGTCTTTGGTTTTTAATACTTTAAAGAGGTCTTTGGCAGCAGATTTGCCCAATGCAATGTGTCCTTTGATTTCTTGACTGCTGCTTCCATGGATGTTGATTGTGGATCCAAGCAAAATGAAATCCTTGACAACTTCAATCTTTTCTCCATTTATCATGATGTTGCTTATTGGTTCAGTTGTGAAGGTTTTTTTTTTTGTTTGTTTGTTTGTTTTTTAATGTTGAGGTGTGATCCATACGGAAGGCTGTGGTCTTTGCTCTTCATCAGTAAGGGCTTCAAGTCCTCTTTGCTTTCGGCAAGCAAGGCCGTGTCATCTGCATATCGCAGATTGTCAGTGAGTCTTCCTCCAATCCTGATGCTGCGTTCTTCTTCATATAGTCCAGCTTCTCAGATTATTTGCTCAGCATACAGACTGAATAAATATTGTGA
>NW_004443998.1:3025966-3027938 GCF_000243295.1 Trichechus manatus latirostris
TCTTGCATTATTTGATAATTTACTAATTGCAATTATAATCAAGATTTCAAATTAGTTTCTATGGAATATGACCAACTGAGTGGAAGACTAAAGGTCAAAGAATTGCTGAGACAATTTGAAAGAGAAGGGATACTCTTTCTATACAGTATCAAGGCATATTAGAAGGCTATGGTAATCAAAACAGTGTAGTATTGACACAGAGGAAAACAAATAGACCAATGGAGCGCGATAGAGAGTCCTGAAGGAGACCCAAATGTGTATGTAAACTTGGAGTGTGACAAAGCTGCTATCATAAATCAATGGGTAAACAGCAAACTTTTGAAGGTTGTATTAGAAATGTTTGCTATCTATATGCGAAAAAACAAAAAGAAACGAACAAAAACAGGTTCCTACCTCACATTACACAGAGAAAATAAATTTTGCACTAAGGCCTAAATGTGGGTAAAAAATCTTTACATATTTAGAAGAAAATATAGGAGAATATCTATCTATGTGAACTCAGGGTAGCGAAAGATTTCTTAAGCCATAAAAAGTAGGAACCATAAAGGAAAATTTGAATTTTTAAAATAAACTAAAATCTTCTGTTCTAATTCATTGCTGTATTTTTAGAAATGAAAAAGGACTAAACTTACCCAAACAGCCATCATTAAATAAATGATGGGGCATCCATACAGTGGAATAATATTCAACTTTGAAAAGAATGAGTAAGCTCCCTACATGCTCAGGTGAAAAGAGCACCAAAATATATTGTTAAGTGATTAAAGCAAGATGCAGAACAGAGGTATGTAGCAAACTACCATTTATGTAAAAATGGGGGAATAAAACATATATTTGCTTATGTTTGAATTAAGAAACTCTAGAGGATACACAAGAATCTAATACACGTGGCTTCCTGTGGTGGAAGGTGGGGAGGGCCTGGGTGGATGGCGGCAGAGGTGTGAGGGTATTTTTTCACTACATACGTTTTAATATATATTTTTAAAATTTTTAAACTATGTGAATGCATTAATTTTTAAAATTTTTAAATTAAAAAAAAGTCTTTGTATAGCGAAAGATCCCCCAGAACAAAACTGAAACACAAATTACATACAGTTGCAACGTATGTGGCAGACAAAGGCTTAATATCTACAATATATAAAGTACTCTTTCCAAGAAGTAAGAAAAAGTCATTCCATATAAACCCGTGAAAAGATACAAAGCTGAACAGGCATTTAACAGAAGAATAATTACGAATATATTCAGAATTAAATGTGTGTATGCTTAATCTTATTCAGTCTGTGTGCTGTGCAAATAATCCAAGAAGCTGGACTATACAAAGCATCAGGATTAGAGGAAGACTCATTAACAACCTTCGTTATGCAGATGACGCAACCTTGCTCACTGAAAGTGAAGAGGACTTGAAGCACTTACTGATGAAGATCAAAGATAACAGCCTTTGGTTGATTACACCTCAACATAAAGAAAACAAAAATCCTCAAAACTGGACCAATAAGCAACATCATGATAAACGGAGAAAAGATTGAAGTTGTTAAGGATTTCATTTGACTTGGATCCATAATCAATGCCCATGGAAGCAGCAGTTAAGAAATGAAAAGACGCATTGCATTGGGCAAATCTGCTACAAAAGATCTCTTTAAAGTGTTAAAAAGCAAAGCTGTCACCTTGAAGACTAAGGTGCACTTGACCCAAACCATAGTATTTTCAATCACCTCATATGCGTGTGAAGACTGGGCAATGAATAAGGAAGACCAAAGAAGAAATGATGCCTTTGAATTGTGGTATTGTCGAAGAATACTGAGTATACCATGGACTGCCAACAGAATGAACAAATCTGTCTTGGAAGAAGTACAACCAGAATGCTCCTTAGAGGCAAAGATGGTGAGACTACGTCTCACATACTTTGGACATATTATCAAGAGGGATCAGTCCCTGGAGAAAGACATCATGCTTGGTAAAGTAGAGGGTCACTGAA
>NW_004443998.1:3029669-3033280 GCF_000243295.1 Trichechus manatus latirostris
CTGGGCTGCTAACCAAAAGGTCAGCAGTTGGAATACACCAGCCACTCCTTGGAAAACCTATAGGAGAGTTCTCTCTGTCCTATAGGGTCGCTATGAGTCGGAATCGACTCAATGACAATGGGTTGGGTTTAGTCCTGTTACCAAATGCCAGTTGGAAAGAGAACTCAAATTTGACCAGTCCACCACTGTCAGTGCCCTTAACACCATACTCTGAATCACTGAGGACCGGTCAGGTGCACAGACTCTTGTTCGAACTTGCTCTGGGCTGCTGCTTTCAAGGTTCTGGCCAGGACGCAGTAGCTTCACTGCTGGGCCCCGAGGTCTGAGCTCCTCTGGTCACTGCCACATGCTCGGCCTTAGTGTGTGGGTCCTGAGGGCCTTCCACTATCAGCCACAGCTGGACCCAAATCCTTAGGACCTTGAATTAAGCCTGGGTTACTGTTATGGGTTGAATTGTGTCCCTCCAAAAAATATGTTGTATATCCTAATCCCTACGTATCATCTCATTTAGGAATGGGTTTTCTTTGTTATGTTAATGAGACAGTATTAGTGTAGGGTGTGTCTTAAGCCAATCTCTTCTGAGATAACAAAGGGCAATCAAGCAAGAAATTGAGGAAGCAGAGATGGGGGAAGATAGATGCCATACCACATGAAGATCATCAAAGAGCCAAAAAATGGAAGATGAAAAGGGACAAGGACCTTCCTCCAGAGCTGACAGCAAAAAGTCTTCCCCTAGAGCCCTGAATTCAGACTTTTAGCTTCTTAAACTATGAGAACATAAATTTGTTTGTTAAAGCCACCCACTTGTGGTATTCATGTTATAGCAGCACTAGATAGCTGTCAAAGAAGAAAATCTTGTGCTCTATTAGGAGTGAAAGAAAAGGAGTTTTATTAGGAGTAACACACCTTGAGCTGGGCATCGTTAAGCAAAAATACAGAGCACTCCACCATTCAAGCAGAGACCAAAACCCAAACCCACTGCTGTGGAGTCTGACTCATAGCTACCCCAGAGGGTTTCCAAGGCTGTAATTTCTACAGAAACAGGCTGCAACATCTTTCTCCCATGGAGCTGCTGTTGGTTTCAAATCGCCAAGCTTTCAGTTAGCAGTCAAGTGTTTTAACCACTGCACCACCAGGGCTCGTTCCTCGAGCAGAGAGAGGAGTCTACATACACAGAGAACAAAGGGAAAGGGTTAATGATTGATACAATCAGCTTCAGCTTGAAGTCCTTTGAAATGTAAAGGTTGGCCACTTGGCTAGGTGGAGTGAGTTATCACCTAGGTGAGTGGTGCCAGCTGGTTCGATTATACATGATTGCAGTCGTGACCACATTTTTCCTGGGAATAAATTGTTTACATCTTGACACATTCTTCCCATCAACAAATGGTTTACATTCTGACCTTCTGATTCCTGAGAATGCATATTGGCTCAGTCATTCTTACCTCCAACACACGTGCCTCCACTTTGAAACTTTCCATTTACATAACTAAGACGGTATCAACCTAGACAGTCCCTAGGTGGCACAAATGGTTAACATGCTCAGCCGCTAACCAAAAAGTTGGAGGTTTGAATCCACCCAGAGGATCCTCAGAAGAAAGTCCTGGCAAGCTACTTCTGAAAAATCAGTCATTCAAAACCCTATGGAGCACAGTTCTACTGTGACACACACGAGGTCGCCAGGAGTCAGAATCGGCTCAATGGCAACTGGTACATCAGCCTGGACTCTCCCTTCCCCTCTCATTCATGACCACCCATCAGGGCCCTTCCTGTGGGCGGACCAGGGACTTGTTCCCTTCCTTATGAGCCACAGGTTCCTCCAGCTTCAAGTCTTAGGAAGCAGAGTTGGAGTCCAGCATTTTCCCTTTTCTTTTTTTACTACTATAATGCATTCATAAGACTGTGATGACTATCCTTATAACCAAATCCTAGTAGTTGGATAGCTAGATCAAAGGGTAGGCTTTTTTTTTTTAAAGATTTTGACAAATATGCCAAATTGACCTTCAGAAAAGTTGTGGTGATTTACATTTATTTGCACCAGGAGTATAGGAATGGGTCTTTTTCTCTCTCATTGCCAGGAGTTGGCATAATTTTTTTAACAGCTTTATTGAGATGTAATTGACAGAATTGCACAAATTTGCAGGTTTTGACATATGTATACTCTTGTGAAATTATAATCAAGATAGCAAACATATTTGTAGCCCCCAAAAGTTTCCTTATAACCCTCTGTAACCTTTTCCTCCCACCTTTTTCACTCCCCATCCCCAACATCTCCAAGCAACCACTGATCTTCCTTCTGAAGGAACAGGAACTGGAAAGTCATCGGGCATGGCTGGGAAAAGGAGGGAGAGGAATACAGGGTAATAGTCATCTTTCCGATTGTGCATCTTTTGGATGGTGAGGGCTCTTCACCAAGATAAGGAATACAGAAGAAGGTTTGGGAGATTACTGAGTCCTCTCTAATTTGTGAGTAAAAAAAAAGTATTTAATTTTAGTACGATTTTTAATTAAAATGTTCTTTATTTTAATGAAACAAGCTAAATAAACTTACCCATAGATCCCTATTCTTCATTTCTTAAAAAAAAAAAAACAAAAACAAAAAACTTGATGCTTCCAGTTATAATTTCAAGCCACATGATATTTTGCTGAGCTAAAAGGGAACTCCTGGATGCATACAATTTTCTGTGCCTAGTAAATTTTCCAAAGCTGAGAGGCTGAATACAAAACTATTGTAACTCAAAGGGTAAGAAAAATTATTCATAGAAAATGGAATCACCCAGGAATTCTTAGTGTTTCCATGTAGTTGTCGTTTAAGCAGCCACCTAAGTCTGCTCTAGAGTTCACATACTTTCTGTAAAGGAAGCATCTTAGTCTGACTTTGTGGTTAGAAAGATTGTTCTTTATTTCAGCTTTCCCAAGGCGGGTAGGGTGGGACTTGTGCAGGAACAAAGAGGGAAACATGAAGATAGAGAAATACTCTGTGAAACTAATTACCAAAAGGAATTTATAAAAATTGGGCATGGATGGATGGATGGATGGATGGATGGATGGATGGATGGATGGATGGACAGATTCCATGACGTTTACTGAGGTCAAACAGAGTGTGCACTAGGCACCACCAGACAAGTTCAGGTGGTTGCAGCAGAAGTGTTTCAGGAAGTGAACGTGTAGTTAGGAAAGAAGAATTCATTTTGAAAGTCCAACTTTCAGGGACACCGAATGACCAAATTCTTCCCCAACCTCTTCATGCCTCTCCTGTTTGTCAGTGGGAGCCTGATGCCCTGTGTAGAAGGGGCCCGTGGTCATAGTTGATTCCTGATTAGTTTCTTAGTCCACTTACCCTTCAAGTAGCTGCTCTATGGGGACCCAGGAGAGCTATTCTGCAAACCTGGGTCAGCCTCACTCTTTCAGGTAGAATTTTTTTTATTGCAAATAACAGAAAACCAACCCAAAATGGCTTAAGCTATCAATAATTTATTGATGACATTTATTGGTAGGTCTTGCCAGCTTCAGGGATACCTCGTTTAAGGGACCCAAATGAAGTTACCAGGATCTGGTTTCTAGGGGACAAGATGGCAACAGCAACCAGATCTTATATCTTCTTATCATCAAGT
>NW_004443998.1:3034722-3038980 GCF_000243295.1 Trichechus manatus latirostris
CTCACATCTGATATTAACCTGAAACTTCCTTAATTCCTTAAAGTGAGTTATTTATTAACAGAGCCTAAATTACTGGTTGTTGGGCAAATCTTCTAACTCTTTCAAACGACTGATCAGCTCAGAGAGGCTTCTGTAAATCTACAAATAAGTGAAATAATCGAAGCTTTGTGCCAATTGTTACCTCGAAGCAGAAGTTTGGGAGAGGGAGGAGAAGTTACTCAGCGCCCGATTCCGCACGGTGAGTCCACGGGGAGGGAATCAAGTGTACCGCTGGCTTCACAAGCAGCGCAGTGAGGCGAAAGACGGGCAGGGGCGGGGGCTGCAGGGCCTTCTCTGAGCGTGGCCCTGGGTTACAGACAATCGCCGTCAGGCTCAAGGCTTTGCCTTCCACTTCCCATCATGGCCAGAGTTTCCTACACTGAGAGGTAGGCTGTCTTTTTTTTCCTGTCCTTTTGTTCAGCAAAAACAAAAGCTAATTAAAGTAAACGTCAGAAGCTGCAGTGAGGCAAAGAGCAGGCTGGAGGCATGGGGCAGAGAAACTCCCCGGGGCTGGCTGATTATGCAGATAAAGCGCATTTGGGAGTTGTGCTACTAGCCCTGTAAGCACGCATTTCAGTTATTAGGGTAAAAGAGCCACTGCTCTGTGCGTTATTAAGACCTGTCTCTAGGCCTCAGGAGCAGAAAGCTATGCTGCTAGATACATATTATATGCATTTTTGTTTTACTCCATAATAGTCTTGATCTCATTTCTATTTCATACTTCTGTTTTTCTCAAGAAATATTTTGTAGCAGGCAAAGAAACTGGCCCTACCTATGATTTTCAAAGAAAATTAAACGGCATTGTCACAGGTAATGGGTTGGACAGAGTCACCATTACTACCGATTGTTTTTGTGTTTTTTTCCTTTGATATTTAGGATATTTTACAAATTGAATCTAACCACTTTTTTGTTATTTTAGGCATATATTTAAATCGCTACAGTAATCAATCATAGGATTTTATGACATTTATCTACTTCGATTTAAAGACTAGAAAAATATCTTAGGACATTATTTAAATAGGTCATGTATTTGTGTAATATGTGAGATTTAAATGCAAATAAAGATGCCTATGAGTTTTCCTGATATTTTGAGAGCTTGAATATGTGTTCTGGAAAAACAAACCCACAGAATTTGAATTAAGAAAAATTTTAAAGCAAGGTTTATATTATTCCAGAGCAAATGCGACCTGCAAAGTCAAAATTTGCAGGTGAAAATAGATATACAATGATATCATATATGACAGATCACAAACTTCTTGGTTTTAGAAAGTTTGTTAGACTTGAAGATAAGTCTCATTCCCCACAAAGGGAAATGTTTCCTATCTATTTGTGTTTCAATAAGTTGCGATATGTATTCAAATTTAAATAGATTTTTTTTGAACTCGTGACTCGACAGGTCACCAAACTGATTTTGGCTGGCTTGTTATAATAAACCTGCCACAAACGGTACGAGTTCTTGCGGAAAGACGAGGGCTGAGTCCTTTAGCATCATCTGGAATAAGCCAACCTCAGATGCTTTCAGTCGATGTGTAGTGTGGCACCATGTCAAGGCAGAGGAAACTGAGAGGCATCCAGGGAACAATGGACATCTTGTGGGAAGGGCTGAAATGTATGCAGCCAATTCCCATGGGAACGCCCGTAGCCTTTTCACACTGTGTGAAAAAGATGCTCCTTCAAAAGAATCTTTAATCCTTTCTTTCAAGGGAAAATCCATCTGAGAACTTTATTGCAAGTTTCTAGAACCCAAACGGGTCCAAGTCAATGGGCATCTTTTAATACAGGTGAATAAAATGAAATCGTTTTGATGGCAGAGTAGTGTTGTTGAAAGCTTAATGTAAACAAATATTGCTAGTCTGGAATTTTCTGAAGCAAAGAAAGCAGGGATATCCTTAGCCCAAGTTGGAAGCTAGAGGCTGAATTCCTCATAATAAACTGGCTTCCTGAGTTAATTATGTTTATTGAAATCCACCCCCCCCACCCCCACCCCAAAGAGTTTCCATTTTTGTACAGGTGGTATCCCAATAGAAGCGGGATTAAGTCCTCAGGTCCATGTGTATTTTCACTTAGCAGAATCCACAGATGCATAATACAGTAAACAAACGTGTTTTATTAGGTTTCATTGGGTGTTTTATTAGGTCACCTTGAAAAGTCATAAAGAAAGTGGCCAGTGCCCTGGAGGGAATTAGACACTCCATCCACGCTAATAAACATGGAGTGCTACTCGTACAGGCAAAGACTCCGGTGTTTGCATTACCAGGGCTGCAAAAAGTCTGAGATACATTGTATTCCAGTTCATTGTATTTCTTCTCTGTATCAACACTTCACTGTTATTGTTCAGCCTTGTTATTGTTCAGGCTAGGATTCAGTAAGTCTATCTCTCCAAGGAATAAGATAAGATTGCCAAAGAATCAACAGGGACAAAATAAAGATTGTGAAGTTTATAGATGAAAAATTAACTACCCAGATTTAAGATTGGGGGAAAAGTACAACTAAGACATAAATATGGCACAAGTAAAAAAGGCCTAGGCATTTTTAACACCGTGAACTCGACGTTAGTCAACACTGCAACCGTGTATTAGCTTTTAAAAGGTATGACATGGAGGCGTGTCAACAGGAGAATGACCCACAATATTGTGTGGCTGTTATATGCAGGCTCTGTGTTAAATACTCTACATAATCTCATTAAACCTTCCATCAACCTATATCACAACCCCCAAGGGCAAATGAGGAACCTGAGGCTCAGGGAGGTTAATTGCCCAAGTTTGCTCTGCAGGTAATGGCATAGCTAAGACTGGAAGCCAGTTGTGTTCCAGGTCCCCCTACTCCTTCCACTCTGCTTTTCTTACTGGATTCCCTTTGAGTGTCCAGTTCTGGACCCTACATCGACTTGACGGCACTCAACAACAACACTCTTTTGTCTTAGAGTAACCACCCATACTCTGATTAAAGTAAAATTCAGAGATTTATTGAAAGAAAAGAGACAGCTGGAGCTGGGAATAGACTGAACTCCATGCAGTGGAATCCAGTCATTCAAAATGGCAACTCAGCAATGGTGTTTTATACGAGGGGAAACAATGGATATGAAACACATTAACTTGATTTGTATTTACAACGTTAGATCACAGAAAGACATTACTCCATTGGTAGATCATTTTAAGGTAGGGATTCCAGTGTCAGGAACTGGTGAAGCATGGATTCCTGTAGCCAGAACTTGTAAAGAGGCCTTCCTATGCCAAGCTCTGTAAGGTGATTGGCTAAAATTCCCCCAAAAACCCAAACCCATTGTCACTGAGTCATTCCGACTCACAGCGACCCTGTAGGACAGAGTAGAACTGCTGCATAGGGTTTCCAAGGAGCGGCTGGTGTACTGAACCGTTGAGCTTTTGGTTAGCAGCTGAGCGCACCACTAGGGCTCCGAAACATTAGCCACTGAAAACCCTATGGAGCACAGTTCTACTCTGACACCCGAGGGGAAGCCATGAGTTGGGATTGCCATGAGCCAGGGTCAACTTGACAGCAACTGGTATTCATGGATGGCTGGATTCTCCATTGTTATAAAGGAGACCCTTCAAGGAACAGTTCTCTGTGTGTGTGTGGCATAAAAACTGTGACTGATCACCAAGTGTCTGGGAAGATTTATGAGGGTGTGCACCTGGACTATAGGACCTGTTCAGCGGCAGGTGTGTGGTCACCCTGACCGCACCTTTGTGGGGAGATATCACAGTGTCCACATCTGAATGATTTCACGGATGATTTTATCTGTCACACAACCACCCACATGCTTTGCCAGCAGGTAGACAGACCTCCTACAGGCACAGAAAACTCAGGAATAGAGTCTAATACCAGATCTGAGTTCCAACATGATTTTTAAACGACCATTAACTGTTTAAACAGTTAGGGAGGGTCCCAGTGACTTTTTCTCCTCTGGAGTGTCCAGAGATTAACCGGATAAACATTTTCTCTGCGCATTGCTGCAATATTTAAAGTAAAAATCTGACACATCTTGTTCAAGGGGAGTTTTATGAAAAACCTCCCAGCAAATAAAGTGGGAGGTAAAAGGGTATGCCTTTTTTGTTGAGTAACTTTGTTCCATTTTTTTAATCAACTCCCTGCACCCTTAAACCTTCAACAATGTTGATCCAGAGGCAGTGCAAAAAGGGTAACTACTTTAGGGGCCGTGGCTGGGCAATAGCTCAGTGTTTCCAACTGTGCGTGTGGA
>NW_004443998.1:3039733-3041254 GCF_000243295.1 Trichechus manatus latirostris
TGCTCCTTGGAAACCCGGTGGGGCAGTTCTACTCTGTCCTGTGGGGTCGCTAGGAGTCGGAATCGACTCAAGGACAACGGGTTTTGTTTTGTTTGTTTAAAGGTTAGGGAGAGGAATTCTGAGGGCAAAGATGGTGGGTAAGAAGGAATTTTATAAGCCAGTTTTTTTGTAATGCAAAACATATGAGATTTGGAGCCTGACCTGCCTGGATGTGAATCCTGGCTTTAACCTCACCAATCCTGCTTCCTCTACGGTAGTCCTATCTACCTGCAGGGTTGATAAGGAGCCCTGGGGGTGCAGTGGTTAAGGCCATCAACTGCTAACCGAAAGGCTGGTAGTTCGAAACCACCAACTGCTCTGCGGGAGAGAGGTGTGGCTGTCGGCTTCCACAGAGAGCAGGGTGGGTGAGAGAACTGAGAAGGAGAAAGTGTCTAGCAAAGAGCTTGGTGCATAGAAAGTGTCTGAGTGTGTGCACAAGTGTGCAACGTGTGTGTCACTGTGTGACAGTCATGAGGGTAGGGAATCTCCCAGAAGATGAGGCGGAATTGGATCTGGCTCAGACCCTCTCTGCTGTTGCGAAAAGACCAGCAGGAGCACCAGAAACCCGCATAAAGCATTGAGCAGGGCTGCTGAGAAATAAGGAACGTGCCTGGCTGATCCTTATCGGGGAAGGGCTGGTGTGACGTAGCCACGTGGGGGCGCTGTTTAAGTGAGGGCTACCGGGAAGGGAGGCAGCTCAGTGGTAACCACCACCAGCATGGCCACGGACAAGACTATGCACAGTCCCGAGAAGGCTTTTCCCGGGAGACCAGCTGCCTTCAATCCTGACTCTGCAACTTACTCTGCAGATGCCCTGGGCTGGTTACCTTCTGTCTGAACACTAGCGTCTGCTCACAGGGAGTTGTTGTCAGTACTTGGGAAGCACCCAGAGCAGAGCCTGACGCACAGTCAATGCCCACTAAACATCAGCTGTGGGTGTCATTCTTTACAAAGGGCTCCTTTATACGTCATTGGCTTCCATCTCCAAACCAACCTGCTGGGTGTGCACTAGCCTCATTTTGCAGGTGAGGAAATCGAGGCTCGGGGATGGAAAAGCACAGACCAAAGGTCGACGACCACTGAGTGGCTGAGCTGGGACTTGCATCTCGGTCCCCAGACAAGCTGCAGATCCATGGGTCTTTCTTGCACAGCTCTGAGTCCACGGGCTCGGTCCTGGGGGATGCGTCCTCACTGTGGCAAGGAGTTCCTTGGAAGACCCAGGTCACCCAGGCCTCCTACGGCACGAGAGAACCTGGGCCCCAGTGCTTCCTGGCCATGGCTGCCTCAAGGAGCACTTTTGAGTGGGACATTGCGAGGTCCCCAGGTGGTCTCCTGCCTGTCACAAGGGACTGTGTGCCATTGGGGCTGGCTGCCATGGAGCCTTTGCTGAAGTACTGTACTCAGGACTTGTCCTAATCAGGATTCTCCCCCTTTCATTACTTTACATTTTACTTTTTTAAAAAAACTTTTAAAAGTACCCTT
>NW_004443998.1:3046422-3068856 GCF_000243295.1 Trichechus manatus latirostris
AGTTCCCTGTTGGTATAGTGCTGCAGCCGCTTTTGAATGATTTTTAGCAAAATTTTACTTGTGTGTGATATTAATGATATTGTTCAATAATTTCCACATTTGGTTGGATCACCTTTCTTGGGAATAGGTATAAATATGGATCTCTTCCTGTCGGTTGGTCAGGCAACTGTCTTCCAAATTTCTTGGCATAGACCAGTGAGCAGTTCCAGCGCTGCATCCGTTTGTTGAAACATCTCAGTTGGTATTCTGTCAGTTCCTGAAGCCTTGTTTTTCACCAGTGCCTTCAGTGCAGCTTGGACTTCTTCCTTCAGTACCATCGGTTCTTCGTCATATGCTGCCTCCTGAAATGGTTGAATGTCGACCAATTCTTTCTGGTACAGTGACTCTGGTATTCCTTCCATCTTCTTTTGATGCTTCCTGCGTTGTTGAATATTTTCCCTGTAGAATCCTTCAGTATTGCAACTCAAGGCTTGAATTTTTTCTTCAGTTCTTTCTGCTTGAGAAATGTGGAGTGTGTTTCTTTCCTTTTGGTTTTCTACCTCCAGGTCGTTGCACATGTCATTACAATACTTTGTCTTCTCAAGATGCCCTTTGAAATCTTCTGTTCAGCTCTTTTACTTCATCATTTCTTCCTTTCACTTTAGCTACTTGACGTTCAAGAGCAAGTTTCAGAGTCTCTTCTGACATCCGTTTTGGTCTTTTCTTTCTTTCCTGTCTTTTTAATGACCTCTTGCTTTCTTCAGATATGATGTCCTTGATGTCATTCCACAACTTATCTGGTCTTCGGTCATTAGTGTTCAGTGCTTCAAATCTATTCTTGAGATGGTCTGTAAATTCAGGTGGGATATATTCAAGGTCATATTTGATCTTGTGGACTTGTTCTAATTTTCTTCAGTTTCAAGCTGGTAGATAGTGCAAAAATTGCACAGAGGCAATATTACCCTTGAAGCTGCTTATGTGGCCCACAGATTGCACCATTTTGGAATACTGCAGATAACTTGCTTAGCCGGACAAAGGACCTGGCTTTTGTTAAGAGACCGTGTGGTGTGGAGAGCATGCATCCTTTAATTTTAGTGTTGTGTTCAGCTCAGGGAGGTGTTCCCACAGGCACAGGCTCGGAGCGGAGCTCTGAGACCACTGGAGGGAAGAGAAATTCCCTTTTCACACTCACCGGGCAGAGTGAAATGCTGGGCACAATCGCCTGTTGCTTTATGAGGTAAATCACTGCCACTGTCTGATCATATGGCTGTATTTGCAAGTTACCTGCATGTCTGAGGTGACTGCACTGCACTGTAAATCCTACCATGCGGCCGTGGGGAAGTCATTAAACCTCCCGGACCTCTGTCTCCTCATCACTGAATCAACCCATTAGATGACTGCTAAGGTCTCTACCTTGCAAATAGCCAATGATTTTATCAGGCCCAGAAGGGAGCTGATGAGAATAGTCAGATATTTCACTTGTGCCATTGCTCTACTTTCTGAGGACTGTTAGTTGGATAGGTCTATGAGTGAGAAGTACAGTGGGACTTCATTGATTCAACTGTGGAAATAGAGGGAGGACTGCCTCACCCCAGAGTCCCTCCTCTTCACCCTACATTGTAACACTGTCACGTTCAAGTTCAGTGTCCAAATTCAAGTTGACATTCAAGTTCAATGAAGATTTATCTAGCCCCAAACTCCTGTGCCACGTCCATTATTTCATTGCTACTTGATTAGAAAGCACAGTAGAATAGGACAAGTGTTGAGATCACCTTCTGGCCTGAGGGTGAGGAAGCTTCTATTGTCCATATGGTGAGGAAACCCAGCCAAGAAAGTAAGCCCTGGTTTCTACGTCCAGGCTCTGGAAGAAAGGAAACCAGGTGGTGAGTGTAAAATATATTCCTTTGCTCTCTTTCTTCCTGTCCCCCTCTCTGTTTGATTTCCATGGGAATCTGTGTCTGGAGAAATCTGGCGAGTCTCAGGCCTGTGTTTGTTGCTTGTCCTCTTGTTTCCTTGTGCCATGGAGAGGCGTGGAAGGATGTGGAAAACAAGTATGAGATTTAGGCTGCTTTTTGACATTCAGATTAAATTCTGGAGGAACTTAATCATTTCCAATGCGTTTTTGAGACAAAAATAAGGAAAGGGCTCATTTGAAGGTCATCAAGCCAGGCTCTGTTACTCTACGCACATGTTTCCAAGTGCCGGTTTTTCTCTCTCTCTGCTGGGCACGGAGTTGACATTCTGAGCTCATGCCATTCTGCTAATGGCTGCATTGTATCATTTGTTTCCCCTGCAGGGAGTGTCAAAGAAGACCTCAAAGTCTGGGGGGAAATGACCTTTCATGGAATACCTCCTGCTACGTGTTTTTGTCTTGCTAACCTCCAGTGACTGAAACGCATGGCCCTGGGTCTACGGAAAGTCATCTGATCGCCAGACTCCTCATCATGCATCAGCTATTCAGACTGGTTTTGGGGCAAAAAGATCTTTCACGAGCCGGGGATCTCTTCTCCTTGGATGACTCTGAGATTGAAGACAGCCTGACAGAAGCTCTGGAGCAAATTAAAATAATTAGTTCATCTTCAGTAAGTGAAATGGTTTTAGACTAGATCCCTGAAATGATCTGCCCTGAGCCAAATGGTTGTCTGTGTTCTGGAAGAAAGGCTCTTCGCCGGGGAAGGGGAAGGACTGCTAATACTCGCCTCTCCTCACTCTGTGGTTTACCTGGGGTCTAGTGATAACACCAGGGAGGCCATTGACTTAGGGGGTGCAATGCATGCAGTAGGCTTATCTAAGGTCTCTTTCTACATGCTCGAAATGGCATAGAGATGGGAGGGAGTAAATCCGGGAAAATAGCAGGCCTGCTGAGCTGCGTAACAGGATCAGTAAACAAAGCTGGGTGTGTGGTGGAGGATGAATAATGCAAGAAGGCAGGATGGCACCTCCTGCCACACAGGTAATATTAGACAAGGACGATAATCGCTCTGCTACCAGAAGTGACAGTCCCCCACAGCTGGATAATGCTGACTCTGCTTACTTCTATATTGTCTCTGTTTTTTATCTTCCCTTTGTACACACTCCCTTTTCTACCCATGCACCTACCCTGTTGCTGTTGAGTTGATTTTGACTCATAGTGACCCTACAGGACAGAGTAGAACTGCCCCATAGGGTTTCCAAGGAGCAGCTGGTGGATTCGAACTGTCATCCTTCTGGGTAGTAGCCGCAGCTTGCTGTAGCTCTTAACCACTTCACCGCCAGGGTCCACACATTAGCCCCTGTCTGTGATCAGATGGATTTAAAGCCTCCATCAACCCTTCCATTCCTTTGCTCCTTCTCAATGTCAAGACTATTTATTCTAAAAGCACTCCCGAAAGGGGGTGGCTGTGGCGTGCACAGCATGGTTGGCACTGACTGTTTGGGTCGTGCTTGGACGCTCCATGAGACTGGTCGCTCTTCAAAGGCCTGGGCCATCAAGGCTCCTCTTTCATCCTCCCAGCTCAACAGTGCTCGCCAAAGCTTGGCAGAAACACCCACTGGGCAGAGGAAAGAGGTGGACTCCAGCCACGAAATACTGAACTAGCAAACGTGTACATATGTCAGAGATAACAGCTCACTTCCATGTTACAATGAAGAGATGTTTCAAAGGCATGCTGGCAAGCCACGTGGTTTCTTCCTTGAGCCTGTCAGCATGTCCTCTGGCTGGCTGCCGTCAGCATACCAAACTCCCCCAGTGACCATGAAGTCACTGCCCAGACATTGTTCTTTTCTCAGGTAATGTCTTTGACAACAATTATGTGTCCACGTTTTTTTCCAGAACATTAATCAACGTAGTCTGATTCAAAACACAAAGTGTTCCTGGGACGTTGGCACTTTCTGGATAGTATTTGTGTGCTGTTTTCCAGCAGCCCCTTTCCTCACACTCCTCTGGAAATAAATTGGCTGACCATGCCACTGATTTTCTTCTCCCTAAAAGGTCGGCAGTTCGAATCCACCAGCTGCTCCTTGGAAACCCTATGGGGCAGTTCTACTCTGTCCTGTAGAGTCACTGAATAGGAATCAACTCAATGGCAATGGGTTTGGTTTTCTGGTTTAATAACTCACTGCCATTGAGTCTATTCCGACTCACAGCGAGTGAGAGCAGAACTGCCCCCATAGGGTTTCCAAGGAGCAGCCGGTGGGTTTGACCTGCCGACTTTTGGGTTAGCAGCCGAGCTCTTAGCCACTGCGCCACCGGGGCTGCTCTCCCTAATAGAATAGGAAATTACATCCAAGTCCCCTAAAGCTTATTTCCACTAGAGATCACTAGTGGTCAGTGATTTCTTTTGTTTCCTTTGTCAATTGCTTTGTCTCAATGACATCAAATTCAGAATTTTAGCAGTAATCAGATGGCGTTGGTTCTCTATATTGCAGGTTCCTGGAAGTTCTGGTGAGTTCTGTTACATGACTCCACTGGGTAACCATTAAGGCTGGTAGTTACCTTGTCATCAGGAGCATTGTCCATTCTCTAAGCTCTCGGCTCAGCATCCCACCAAACCAGCAGGGTCTGAGAGCGAGGAATTCCAGTTCTCCTGTCTTCCGCATCTCTGACTTCTATCATATATCATTTCCCCGTCTATTACCGTGGCATGGAGCACATGGCTACAAAATACAGTGAAACCTGTGAGAGCCTGAACTTGATGGGACTGCCTTGTTTTTGCGGGCCTTGCACGTTTTCCATCTCTGACAGGGTGCAGTCTCAACCACTTTTCTATTGCTCATTTTACTAGAAAAAATTTTTTTTTCCTTTTTTTTATTGTTGTGCTTTAAGTGAAAGTTTACAATTCAAGTTAGTCTCTCATACAAAAATTTATACATACATTGTTATGTGACCCTAATTGCTCTCCCCATACTGTGACAACACACTCCTCCTTTCCACCCCTGATTTCCCGTGTCCATTCAACCAGCTCCTGACCCTCTCTGCTTTCTCATCGCACCTCCAGACGGGAGCTGTCCATTTAGTCTCTTGTATCTACTTGAGCTAAGAAGCACACTCTTCACGAGTATCATTTTATATCCCATAGTCCTTTACTGGAAAATATTTGAGTTTTCCTTCCCTAAGAGCTTTTTACCTTACACAGGTTCTGGCTTTCACAGGTTTTACTGTTAAATTTGTTACTGGATTTGAACAGACAACTCCAACTTTTAAATGCAGAACTTTTCTAACTGATCCTTATTATAAACATGACTGTGTCTGAAATTCCTTCTCTTTCTCTATTCCTTCAAAACCAAGCTCAAGTTTCACTATTTCTGAAACTATTTCTAGTGGTTCTAGTTCAAAGTGATAAATTCTTCCTAAAAAGATATAATTGCCCCCTGGCATTATACTGTCCATACAGAAAAATCCTGTGTTTACACTCTCAAGTGGGATCTCTACATTAAACCAAAAACAAAACAAACCAAAAAAACGTTGCCGTTGAGTCGATTCCAACTCATAGCAAACCAGGATCCAAAATCTGTGTTGTCAGTTTTGACATCTTTCCTTAAGCTTCAAGCCCTGCAGAGCTGACATCCATTGTGTCAAACTCAACATACCTAAAGGGGAGTCATTACTTGTTTTCCAGTTGTGCTGTTATTTTCCTAGTTCTCCATGTTTGAAACCTGGAGTCACTCTTTTTTAGGTGGAGGTTTACAGAGCAATTAGTTTCCCATTTGATAGTTTGTACATAAAGTGTTTCTTGACCTTGGCTTCATTCCCCACAATGTGTCAGCACTCTTCCCATTTCTGCTGGGGGTTCTGCATTTCCTTTCATCCTGATTTTCTACCCCTTCCCACCTTCTCGTCTTTGCTTTTGGGCAAATACTGCCCCTTTGATCTTGTATAATTGGTTTTTCTAAGGAGCACATTCCTCTCGGGTGTTATTGTTTATTTTATGGGCTTGTCTGTTCTTTGGCTGGAAGGTGGTCTCCGGGAACGGCTTCAGTTCCAGGTCAGAAGGGTGTCTTAGGGCCATAATCTCAGGGGTTCCTCCAGTCTCTGAGACCAGCAAGCCTGGTCTTTTTTGTGAATTTGATTTTTTTGCTGACTTTTTGGTTACCAGCCTGAGCTCTTAACCACTGAGCCACCAGGACTCCTTAGATGGTATAGATAGAGATAAGATCAATTAGACTGAGATGGAAGAGCTAGTGAAGTAGGAAGAAGCCAGAAGAGCACAGTGTCCTGAAAGTCAAGTGAAGAAATGATTTCAAGGAGGACACAGTGATGTCAGAACGTTGCCGATAGGTCAAGTGAGATGAGGACTGAGAATTGACCATTAATTAGATTCAGGCACGTGAAGGTCACTGTGATTTGACAAGAGTGGTGTCATTGGATGAGTAGGGGTGAAAGACTGGCCGGAGTGGGAATTGCAGGAACTGCAGAAAATGAGCAGTGACAACTCCAGGCGTTTTCCTATAGATAGGACAGAGAAATGGAGTGGTCCATAGAAAAGATGGCATGGGAGGGAGAAGAAAGGCAAGAAACACTTTTTTTAAAATGGGAGAGACATATTGTTTTGAAATTTTTATGTGTAAAACCATTATCTTCAAATAATGACAGTTTTGTTTCTTTCTTTCCAATCCTTATACCTTCCATTTAATTTCTTTGCTTCACTATCCTGGCTAGCACTTGAGAATAGCGTTGAATAGAATTAGGGACAGCAACAGATGCTTTTTTCTCATTATTTAAAGGGAGGTGTCTGATATTTTCTTGTAAGTATAATGTTTCCTCCAGGCTTTTGATGAATACCCTTTATCAGAGTAAGGAGATTCTCTTTTATTTCTTTTTTTCTAAGAATTGTTTAATTTTGTCATCTACTTTTTCTGCTCTCTTGAGATAACATTTTCCTCTTTAATCTGTTAACATGCTGAAGTACAGACACAGAGTTTTCTACCATGAAACCATTATTGCATCCTGGGATAAAATGAATTTGTCATTTAGTCTAACACACTTCTTTATTTGGTTTGCTATTTTTAAAGCAGTTTTTGGAACTATGTTCACATACGAGATTGGCTATAATAGCCTTTTCTTTATCGTCTTCCCCAGGTTTTGGTATGAAGGTTATACACACCAGTCTCATAAAATCAATTGAGAAATATTTCCACGTTTTCTATCCTCTATAAGAATTTTATAAGATTAGGGTGATCTATTTCTTGAAGATTTGACAGAAAGCTGTAAAACCATCTGGGCACCATTAGTTTTTTTTTTGTTTGTTTTAATGTTGTCATCTTTTACATACTGACGTCTCTGTTTCCCTATTTTCAGCGTTTTAGCTTTATTTTTAGCTTTGCTGTATTTGTGTGACTTCCCTAGCTGGGTTGATATCTGGTTGCTCTGTCCTGTGTTCTAGTCTTGGGTTGTTATCTGATGTTATTTGTTTTCTAACCAGAGGACTCCCTTTAGTATTTCTTGTAATTTTGGTTTGGTTTTTGCAAATTCCCTAAACTTCTGTTTAACTGGAAATGCCCTAATTTCGCCATCATATTTGAGAGACAGTCTTGCTGGATATATAATTCTTGGCTGGCAGTTTTTTTTCCTTCAAGGCTATGTATGTCATCCCATTGCCTTCTTGCCTGCATGGTTTCTGACGAGTAGTCCGAGCTTATTCTTATTAACTGTCCTTTGTAGAAGCCTTGTCGTTTATCCCTAGCCGCTCTTAAAATTCTCTCTTTATCTTTGGTTTTGGCAAGTTTGATTATAATATGTCTCGGTGACTTTCTTTTGGGATCTACCTTATGTGGGGTTCGATGAGCTTCTTAGAGAGATATCTTCTCATCTTTCACAATATCAGGGAAGTTTTCTGCCAACAAATCTTCAACAATTAACTCTGTATTTTCTGTTTTCCCCCCTGTTCTGGTACTCCAATCACCCATAGATTATTCCTCTTGATAGAGTCCCACATAACTCTTAGGTTTCTTTTTTTTTTAATCCTTTCATCTGATCTTTCCTCAGATAAGCTGGTGTCAAGTGCTTTATCTTCAATCTCACTAATTCTGACTTCCACTGCCTCAATTCTGCTCCTATGACTTTCTATTGAGTTGTCTAATTCTGAAATTTTATTGTCAGTCTTCTGGATTTCTGTTTGCTCTCTCTCTATGGATTCTTGCAGCCTGTTAAATTTGTCCTTATGCTCTTCCATAATCTTCTTAAGTTCCTCTATTGCTTCATCTGTGTGTTCCTTGGCTTGTTCTGTGTTTTGCCTGATCTCTTGAAGAATTCTCTGTATTAACCTTTTGTATTCTACCTCCAGTAATTCCAAGAAGTTCTCTTTCTCTGGAAAATTTCTGGGTTCTTTGTTTTGGGAGCTTGCTGAAGCCATCATGGTCTGCCTCTTTATGTGAGTTGATATTGACTGTTTTCTCCAAGCCATCAATAAGTTATTATATTTAGTTATTTTATGTTTGCTTACTGTGTCCTAGCTTCTTGTTTTGTTTTGATATGCACAAATAGGCTGCTCGTGTGAGCTAGTTTGATTATTGGCATCTTTGAAGCTCTAATGTCCTGTCACCAGGTGGTTAGATCTGTTACTAGGTATGCGAGCCCAGGAGTCTGTTTATTTTTCTTGTATGGATTCAGCTCAGGTGTCCAGATAGTTGGTCACTAAGTGTGTGGTGCAGGCTCTCACCTACATTCCTAGACAGGCATGGGTGGTTGGAGTAGGCACAGGTATCTGGCTGTAGTAGGGGGTCACACACTGAGCAAGGCAGGGGTCTGATGGCTGCCCCTGAGTGTCTGAGAGGAAAGAGTGTCCCTGTTCCCTAGAGTGTGTAGGTGGGTGGGTTTTGTAGCTGGACTCTGGGCACTCAGTACTGTTGGCTGTAAGGACTGGGAAGCAGCACTTATTCTTGGACCCCTGTCTCAGGTGGCATGGGTGGATACACCAGTTCTCAGGCCCCTGATGTGGATATGTGAGGACCGTGCTTAATGGACAGAGTGGTGTCAAATGTCACAAACTTACCACTCCACGATATATTTGATACGGTGAAGTTAGGCTTCAGGTATATACCCTGTTGTATTGTGCTAATGAGGGCCTATGCGGTTGAAATGGGCCCACAGAGGTCTATGCAGGGGTGAAAGACATTCAAAGTCTGTGGACCCCTTATGCCTGTGCCTAGGCAAAGGAGCTGTGCCTGCCCTGAGCCCCTGGCTTAGGGGAGCTGGCAGATTGTTTTTCCCTATTTGTTAATTTGTTCCCTCCCCAAAGCTGGGAGAATGGCTCAGGACACATGAAGGTCGTACTTCCAGTCCAGGGGAAGTGGTAATCACTGAACCCAGCACAGAGCAGGGAGGGAGCAGATAAATGGGAGAGAGGTTCTTCCCAAACGGTGTGTTTTTTGATCTTCATGGTAGGTTAGGTGCATGTACTTATCTTGTACCGACTGAGCGCTGCTTTTCAGTGGTTCTGGAGGCTTGAGTAGACTTTCCACCACTTGGTCTCTCTGGATGTGGAAAATGCATCCTGAATGCCACTGCTTGCCTCACCATGCATGCCAGCCAATCTGGCCTGTAGGATGCCGGTTCCCACTGGGTCAGGTCTGGCAACTCCTCGCTGCTTCTGAACTGTCTCTCCCTCCCCCAGCCACTCAATCCAATTCCTCAGCTTTGCCTTTGGTGTTCAGGGCTCCTAGATTGTCATAGATAATTGATACACTAGTTTTTTCGGGTCTTTGTTGTAAGAGGGACCACAGGAAGTGTATGACTACTCTGCCGTCTTAGCCCAGCCTCTCCAATAGGTTTTTTTTAATAGTAAGTTATAAAACCACTGATTCAATTTCTTCAAGGAAAATTGGGATTTTTTGCTTGTCACTTTTGATAAAATATGTTTTCTAGGAAATTGTATTTTTTTTCTGAGTTTTCAAATTATTGGCATAAAATTGTTCATATTATTATTATTTTCCGTTTTCTGCTACATCTGTATTTATACTCTCTTTTTTTCATTTATGATTTCTATTATTAATATTTTCAGAACTTTACATACTTTGTTAATCTTTTTTTAAGTAGATTTTTGTCTGTTGATCACCATATAGGATCTACTTTTCTATTTTATTAATTTATTTTTTACCTTTTTATTTTCCCCTTTGTATTTTCTGGTTTTATTCTGCTATTCTTTTTCTAACTCTCTCAGTTGTATGATTAGCTTATTGAGTTTTGTACTTTCTTATTTTTCTAATGTAAGCATTTAAAAAACCAGAAATTTCTTTTTATATACTACTTAGCTTCACCCCCCAAATTTCGAGATATAGTTATTGATTATGACTTCTAAATCTTTTCTTATTTTTATTGTGATTTCATCTTTGACTCTTAATAATTTAGAAGTATGTTTTTTTAATTTCCAAAATATTTTTTATTGTTAACTGAAAACTTAAGTGCATTGAGTCAGAGTATATGAACTGCATGGCACTGATTCTTTGGAAGTGGTTGAGACTTGCTTTATAACATAGTTTACGGTCAGTCTGTATAAATAATAACTAATACTTAGTGCCGCCATGAGTCAGAATCAACTCAATGGCAACTAGCAACAGCAACAATACTTACATAGCACTTTCTGTGTACTAGGAACTGTTCTAAAAACTTTCCATGTGGTAACATGTTTATTCCTTTTAATAAACTTTTAAGATAAGTGTTCTAATATTATCCTCTTTTAAACTGAGGCGCAGAGAGACGTTAATAATGTAACTTGTCCAAGACTATATGAGTAGTAAGTGGTTGAGCCAAGAACCAAGCCCAAAGAGTTTGGTTTCCGAAACTATGTTCTTAGCCAGTGCACTAAACTTCCTCTCCAGATGTTCCGTGTGTGCTTGAGAGGAATGTGTAGTCTCTAATTATTGGGTGTAGGATATTAAGTATGTTGATTAGTGCACTCTTATTAATAATATTGTTAAAATCATCTCATCCTCAATAAATTTGTGTTTGCTTGAATTGCAAATTACTACAAGAGATGTCTTAAAATCTCCCCCTATAATTTTGGATTGTCAGTTTCTCTTTATAATTTCATCAAGTTTGCCTTGTAAATTTAGAGGCTTTTTTATTATGTACATACAAGTTTAGAATTGTTATCTCTTGGAGAATTTTTCCCTTTATTATTATATACTGATCATCTTTATTCCTAATAATTTTTGCCTATTTTCTTTGGGGTAGTAATTGCCTATTTTCTCTCTCTTTTTATTTTATTATTACTTTTTAAATATTTTCTACCTTCCTGTGTCCTTATTACTGAAGCATAATTTTCAGACACCACAGAGGTAGATTTTGTCTTTAAATCCAAACCAAAAATTTCTGTCTTTTCATTAGTAAATTTAGTCAATTTTCATTTATCGTGATAATTGATATATTCGGATGTATTTACCCATTTTTTTTTGTGCTGTGTTTCCTGATTTTTCTGAATTTCTCTTTATCTTCTTTTCTGTGATTTTTACATTGAAGAGCTTTGTCATTTCATTTTCCACATCTGTTAGCTCCATTGGTTTGAAACTTATATATTCTATTTTAGTAGTTACTTTTAACATTTTAGCAAACATATTTACCACATTTTATAAGTTATCACACAGACTTTTTTACATACTCATATCTCTGAACCAAGTACATATTTGATAATTGATAGCAATCTTACAATTGCTGTCGGACAGGCAGCAGTCATACATAGTTGTCATTGCCTGCATGTACATTAACTTGTCATGGCATTCACGCATCGCATGAACCTGCATGTACGTGAATTCTTCGTATTGTTAGCATCCTAACTGAATTAGTTGCATTGTTGTTACTACCAATGTTGAGTTAAATTTCTATTCAAAATATTTTCAAAAGTATTAGGCTATAATATGTCACAGAAACAAAAACTTACTGTACATCCAGAAAGGCATGGACACAGAGTATCAGGGTATAAATTTCATATTGGTGAACCAAATATTCATCACTGGAAGAATAACAGCAATTCCACATTTTCTTGCAAAGCTATAATTGAGATCTTTACAAAATCTAAAAAAGAATATAGCTTTTTGTCACTGAAATATTTGGAAAATATTACTTATTACACTGTAATAAGTAATGTAACTGAAAGCAGAAGAAACGGCTAATTTCCTTGGAATAAATATAAGAAATTTCAAAGCGATAAGAGGTTAATACAATCAATTCATGTTTTGTGTAGGTCTCTGTTTAAGACATAATGTCATTCACAATTTAACTGTCATCCTTTTCTTTTTCTTCTTAATACAGAAAATAATGGTAGCTCTTATCATTGATGGCATTTATATTTAGTAAATTACAATAACTATGTCTAAAGTGGCGTCCTGGTGGTGCAGTGCTTAGGAGCTCAGCTGCTAACCAAAAGGTCAGCAGTTCGAATCCACCAGCCATTCCTTGGAAACCCTATGGGGCAGTTCTGCTTTGTCCTATAGGGTCACTATGAGTCGCAATTCACTCGACGGCAAGGAGTTTGGATTTTTTTTCATATGTTTTATCTTCTGGCATATGCTCGTATTGGTTTATTTCCTTGAGTGTTTTATAATTTTGGAATATGAGTTTAGTTTAAATAGGATTTTACCTGTGTGCATATTGGATGGCTTGGGTTGAGCATGTCATCTCCCCACAACCCCCAGAGTAGTTTTATGTTTGCTACATAAACATAAAATGCTTATGCTCTGTTGCTTATGTTTAGTAGTTTTATGTAATACCACAGGGACCCCCATGGTAGTGCCAGCTCTGGGACCACATTTGACTGTTGTTGTTGTTATTGTCTTGGCTTTGGAGAGTCTTAGAATGAGAGAACAAATGCGATAATGTATGTATATGTGCTTTTAAAAGTGGAAAAAACGCTATAAAGTATTATCCGTATGGTTGCCAAAGTAGGCTGTAACTATAAGACGGGAATAACTGTGTGATCTTTTTGTGCTTACTTTATTAAGTGATTGTAGGATAAATGTAAAAAAATAGCAACCATACAAGGAAATATTTGTAATTCATTGAGTGTTATAAACCCAAGGCTAGCTTTTAGAGTTATAAAACCTAAGTTTTTATTATTGATGGAAAATTATAAGAATAATAATAGCTAACATTTATAGAGCACTTACTATGTGCCAGGCACTGTTATAAGGTCTTTATGTATATTAACTCATTCAATCATCACAATAATCCCAGGAGGTAGGTATGACTACTATTCCAATTGTAAGGACTGGGAAACTGAGGCACAGAGAGGTGAGTGATGGCCCAGGACTGCAGAGCTAATAAGCAGTAGAGCTCGGTTTGCCCACAGAGCATCTGCCCCAGAATCCTTGCTCTTAACACCATGTTATGCTGCCTCTAAATGTTGTTGTTGTTGTTGGGTGCCATCGAGTCCATTTCCACTCACGGCGACCCCACGTGACCGAGTAGAACTGCCCCATAGGGTTTTCTAAGCTGTAATCTTTATGGGACCGATTGCCAGGTCTTTCTCCCATGGAGCTGCTGGGTGGGTTTGAACCATCAATCTTTTAACCGTTGGGCCATCTTACCTCTAAAGGAGGGATAAATCACCACCTCCTCTGCCTTAAGATGTCTCCCTTCTTCTCTCCTGAATTTCTACTCCCATCCCAAACCTACTCTCAGACCACCGTTTCACTTCACATGGTCCATATTCCCTTTTGGCAGTGGACCATTTCCTAAAGACTGTTGACAGCACAGAGAAAGGTAACTGAAAAGGTTAATGGATGCTGATGTGGAGGTGTGGTACCTCCGGCTGAGAGTGAGTGATCAGTCCTGATGACTAGGCCTGGAGCAGCATGAGATGGGGCGTTTTCATTGTCCTACTCCTCCAGATAGACATCTCTGCCACCTTAGGGGAGCCCTGGTGGCTCAGTGGTTAAGAGCTTGGCTGCCAGCCAAAAGGTCGGCAGTTCAAATCCACCAGCTGCTTCTTGGAAACCCTAGCGTCACTGTGAGTGGAATTGACTCGACGGCAATGGGTGTTTTTTTTTTTTGGCTACTTGAGGAGAAATTACTTTAAAATTGACAATGATCGGGTCACTCTGAGAATGAATCTCTAAACCTGGCTTGACACTAATTAGATCTCGTCCTCAGAAGCTGCTCATTTTAATATGCATGGGTGCTGACCTAGAGCTGAAGTTGAACATAAAAGTGTTCATGCATTTATATTTCATGAGAACAGAATGTTTCCTGTATGCCAATCAAGAAAACTTTAATTGCAAAGCTGACCCCTCACCAAAAAGTCTCAAACTATTTAATTACATTATTAAAACAGTTTCTTGTTTGTCTTTTTGAATACTCGATGAGGAAAGTAGTTAACTGCTTATTCAGGTTTTCTCTTTGGAGAAAAATCTCCTTTTTTGAGATTTTTTTCATGTGATACACAGGAATTTGAATATATGAAGTTTTTCAAGTTGAGAAAATCTCTTTAGTTTTTAGTAAAGTGGTTCAGGGTAATATCAGTGTTCATAACTGGTGCACCTGTACCTAATATATTGCTATATTAGTTGAAATTATGGTCAGTTTGAAGTGATTTATCCTATGGACAATTGTTTAACTTTTCTCGTCTTAGAATTAGTATTTATACCTTATGGTCAACAATCTCTCTGACACTATTCTGCACACCTCGGCCTCATTCCAAAGCACTTTTTTCAGAATTCTTTGATAATGCAGTATTCCCTTTGCCGGGAAGTTGAGTTTCAATGTCCATGAACCAAGACACATGCGTATGTCACGTGCTTTCATTGGGTGGCACTTTAACTTTTATTAAAGATTGTTTCAAAACAAGTGGAAATCTCTTTGACATGTACTGTCAAACCTTGCTTGGACATGGACCACTCATTGGATACAGGCTGTTCCGAGAGGAACAAAACTTTGGGTGAAGCCATTCCATTTGGCCAAGGGAAATTTTTGCAAGTAGAGTTGGCTATGAGCCCACAGCTGAGGGAATGCTTACCTATGTCCTAGAGCGGGGGGTTTGGGCAGTGTACCACAGTATCCACTACAGACCACTCCTTGCACCATTTGAATCTATTTGCCTTATAAAATAAGTTCATCTCATATGGAAAAAACTTCTCTGAGATGCTGATTGATCTCTTTTCCTGGGGGAACTAATAAAAAGAAGGTTAGTGAGAAGATCTACTATCTCTACCACTCCAGTTGGTATCAAAGCTGCAGCTGGTACTCATCGGCTCTGTACTAGGCTAAATAATGTCCCCCAGAAGATGTCCTCATCTGAATCCCCAGAACCTGTGAATGTGTTACCTTACATTGCAAAAGAAACTTCGCAGATGTAATTAAGTAAAGGATATTGAGATAGGGATGTTGTCTTGGATTATCCGAGTGGGCCCAATGTAATCACCAGGGTCCTTATAAGAGGGAGGCAAGAAAGTCAAAGTCAGAAGAAAGAGATGGGATAATGGAAGAAGAGGTTGGAGGGATACATTTTGAAGATGGAGGAAGAGGCCACAAGGAATACAGGCAGCCTTTTAAAAAAACCAAACCAAGCCTGTTGCCGTCGAGTCGATTAGTAGCTAGAAAAGCCAAGGAAACAGGTTCTCTCCTCATGCTGCCAGAGGGAACCAGCTCTGCAGACACCTTGACTTTCACCCAGTGAGACTAATTTTTTTAATTCTGTCTTCTGGAACTAAAAGAAAATAAACTTTTCAACACAAATTCTCAAGCCGCTAGATTTTTGTTAATTAGCAGCAACAGGAAAACTTGTCCAGTCCCCCTCCTCTATCATCTATTCCAGATTCCCTTCATCTTCAGCCAGCACCTCTGCTGCTCTATGTTGGTTCCAGGTTGGGTGACACCGATGCTCTTTCTTGAGAGGTCTGAGCCCCTGGTCTCCATGCCCTTCTCAGGTTGTGACTACTCCGTTGTCCATGTACCATCAAAACCGGACAGGAGAGTACCAAGAGATGCCCCACCGTGTAACAGCAGCCCTACTTCCTCCTAATGATTATAGTCAATAACCCCTGCCGGGATGGAGACTCCTTTGTTTTTCTGTTGGTCTTTTGACACAAGGAGCCTTACCTGCCTGGGTTCCCAGGCTCGTGTATTCTAACTACAGAGACTGCAACACCATGTAACGGTCATTGTTTTAGTGTGTATACTGCCTCTTGGGGGATGACTCCCATTCTCACAGGGTATTGTTTTGAGTTGTTCCTTCAAAAGCCTACTCTATTGCTTTATCAATCCAGCAATTTTGGGAGGGAGAAGGGGTTATGCTATGTGATGGGACCGGTGAATTCCATGGTCATGTGCTCACAACGGGACCTCCTTTCCTATAAAGTGAGTTCTTTCTTCTGATGCAATGTTCTTTAGGATCCTGTAGCAGTGGATCAAACACTCTGTTATCCTACAAATAGTGGCAGAGGCTGAGGCTCTATGGGCAGGAAAGACAAACTCAAACTTGGATTACACGTGAACGTCAGTCAATATAATTTATGTCTCTTTCAGTGTAGAAGGGGCCTGTCTTAGTTATCTAGTGCTGTTATAACAGACATACCACAAGTGGATGGCTTTAACAAAGAGATATTTATTCTCTCACAGTTTAGGGGGCTAGAAATTTGAATTCAGGGTGCCAGCTCCAGAGGAAGGCTTTCTCTCTCTGTCGGCTCTGGAGGAAGGTCCTTGTCATCAATCTTCCCCTGGTTGAGGAGCCTCTCAGCACAGGGACCCTGGCTCCAAAGGACACATGCTCCTGGCTCTACTTTCTTGGTCGCATGAGGTCCCCATATCTCTCTCCTTGCTTCTGTCTTTTATATCTCAAAAGAGATTGGCTTAGGACACAACCTAATCTTGTAGATTGAGTCCTGCCTCATTAGCATAGCTGCCTCTAATCCCACCTCATTGGCATCGTAGAGGTAGGATTTACAACACATAGGAAAATCACATCAGATGACAAAATAGTGGACTATCACACAATACTGGGTATCATGGCCTAGCCAAGTCGACACATATTTTTGGGGGACACAATTCAATCCATGATAGGACCCAATGTAAATAACTTGCTGCCAAGTAACTGGTTGGTTTCCATGAGAGATGGTGCCAATATGGGGGTTCAGCACTGCTGATAGTTGCACATTTAGACAGTGGCAATAATAAGATTGACCTTGGTGAATGATAGCCCATGCTGTTGGGCCAGGCATAGCTTCCACCCCTGACACCACGTTTCTTTGTTTATGCACCCATTGGGTCTCACTTGAGTGACTGATGGCAGAGCTTTGTGGAGGCCATTTGTCTGAGTCATTGTCTGCTTGGATTTTTAGTGTTTCTTCTGTGGTGAACGCTCTCATTGGGCATTAAAATGGGATACGTTTTAATAACTCAACTTCAAAAATATATAAGCAAACACATTGCGAGATTGGTTTTCTGGGTTTAGAGGCTTAGGACCTTAGTCTCATGGGACAACTCAGTCAATTGGCACCACAAAGTTCACATTCTGCGTCCTAGTGAAGTGAGTAGCGTGTGGAGTCTTAAAAGCTTGTGAGCAGCCATCTAAGATACAACTACTGGTCTCTACTCATCGGGAGCAAAAGAGAAAGAAGGAAACCAAAGTCTCAGAGAAGAAACTAGTCTACTGGGCTAATAGCCCACACAAGCCACAGTCTCATCTATCCTGAGACCAGAAGAACTAGATGGTGCCCAGCTACCCCTACCAACCATTCTGATCAGGGCCACAACAAATGGACCCTGATAGAATGGGAGAAAAATGCAGAACAGAACTCAAATTCCTAAAAAGTCTAGACTTAGTGGACCAGTTGAGACTAGAGGACTCCCTGAGACTATTGCCCTGAGATGCTCTTTAAACCTTGAACTGAAACTATCACCTGAGGTCAACTTTTAGCGAAACAAGAGATTAGCATACACAATGAAGGATATTACCTGGGAGCACAGTGCTTCTTTAAAAAGCCATCTATATGAGACCAAAAGGTCAACAATTACTCTAAAGCAAAGATGAGAAGTTAAAGGGGCAGGGAAACTAGAGCACTGGAAATGGAACAACCAGAACGCAATTAAAGAGAATGTTGACTCGTGAAAAAAATGTAATGTCACGAAACAATTTGTATAGAAATTGTCAAATGGGAACCCAATTTGCTGTGTGAACTTTCACCAAAAACACAATAAAATATTATTAAAAATAGTAATCATAAAATGTTTCATGTAAATGAAAAGAAAGCGTAATATAAAATAAATGGCATATCCGGGATAAAGTACATCTATCATCATTTCATAGAAAGGCCAAAACTCATCTGTTAAACGAAAAAGATTTTTAGCCTGGATCACAAGCTAACAAGACGTACATTCAATGAAATGATTCAGAAACTATAAAACTGAAAAGATGGGAGAGTTAAACGATGTATTATTTGATTAATTAAAAACACGTTAATAATTCAAATTCAAATCCTTTTTCGCAACAAAAACATATCACATATTCAAATCTAATATAAAGGCTTTTTTTTGCATCATGCCAAATTATCAGATAAAACACAGGAAATGACACTTTGAGACAGAAAATCAAAACTGAGTGAAAGATCAAGCCACTTTGCTAAAAACTGTGAGGAGTTCACCCACTTATCTGCTAAGGCAAGGCCTTCTGTTTTCAAAGGAATATCTGTGAAATCTACATATAGTCCTACCATGCTTAAATGGTTCCTGATAGAATGGTTTGGAATCATATGATGATCAGGTGCTACCTTGTTATTTTTGTATACCTCATATACTAGGCATACCTGTAGCTATTAAGAAGCATAGAATAATGACTACTAAATTGATTTACGGAAGGTTATATAGACAAGGTCAACATCCATTCATTTGATGCAAAATCGGCTGCAAAAGAAACTTAAAAAATAATAATAGGGTTGGCAGTTGATGCTAGGCAAATGCAAACCAAAGAAACGGGGATCATGAGCTTTATGTCAGACAAGGAAAATTTCAGGTCAGAAAGAACTAAATAAGACAAAGAAGGCACTTTTTATGCCAAAGAATTCTGTTCACAAGATTTATAAAATCAAGAACATCTATGCATCAAATTCCATAGCAGCAATATTCATAAAACAAAAACTCCAGGAGAAACAGACACATTAGCTGCAGGAAATTTTAATTCACCTCTCTGGGGCCATGACACACTAAGAATAAAAAAAAAAAAAAAAGTAGTGATGTACTCCTACCACCCATTGCCATCAAGCCAGTTTTGACTCCTGGCAACCCCATGTGTTACAGAATAGAATCACTCCATGGGGTTTTCTTGGCAGCAATCTTTACAGAGGCAGATTGCCAGGCCTTTCTTTCGTGGCACCACTGGGTGCGTTCAAACCTCCAACCTTTATGTTAGTAGTTGAGTACAATACTGTCTGTATTACCCAGGGATCTCAAGTTAACATTATAAAAACAAAACCAAATCCATTGCCATCGAGTCGATTCCAACTCATAGTGACCCTGTAGGACAGAGTAGAACTGCCCCATAGGGTTTCCAAGAAGCAGTTGGTGGATTCGAACTGCCGACCCTTTGGTTAGCAGCTGAGCTCTTAACCACTGTGCCACCAGTCTCCTAGAACTTACTATAGGGAGCTTAAATCTTGAAACTAGCATAAAATTGATACTTAAACCTGACAAACATAAAGACCAATCTCTCAAATATTGATGCAATTTGTAAAAATAAAGCATTAATAAACAGACTCCAGTAACACATTAAAATAAAATTTACCATGACCAAATGGATATACAGCGTATACAGGAATGCAAAGGAATATTAGGATTTTGTTACTTTAATTTATCATGTTAATAGCTCTATGGGGAAAAATTATATATCTATAGATGCTGAAAAGGCCTTTAATGAAATTTAATATTCATTCTTGATTTTAAAATTAACCCAGTAAAATAGGTGTAAAGGGATACTTCCTTAACATCGTAAAATATATCTATCTCACTACCCACCCCCACCCCACAGCCACACAAAAAGCCAGCCTCAACCTCATGTCTGATCAAGGAGTTCCCAAATAAAACAGCAATGACATACTGTTTTTTACGGATCAAATCAGAAAAAATGTAAAAACTCTGTTCTTGCAAGGGTGTAGTGGATGGAGTATGTTTTTACGCAGCTGATGGGAGGAAAAATTAGTAAGGACTTTCTGGAAAATAGTTTAGCAGTATTATCAAGAGCCTTAAAAATGTTCCTGTCCTTTGTCAAAAATGTCTACGCCTGGAGAATCTAGGCTATAAATAATCTACAGCGCGGAGAGTCTTCATACACAAGGCGACGTTAGCTGCAGGATTAGTTATAACAGTGAAAAAGACCATTGACCAGGAGCTTGCTTGGGCAGAAAAGGCCCACCCTTCCCACCTCTACTCACACAGGATGGTGTAAGGTTCCAAGGCTTTGCTGCTTTGTATTCAGTGTCAGTCCACCCTGTGGAGTTCCCAGTCAGAACCAATTTCCAAATTAAATGGGCCTGGTTTTCATGTTTAGATTTTTTGAAGGGTCATATTATCTCTCAAAAATAGATGATTAGGCATTTGAGGGAGAACTAAGATAAGGGAGTGGAAGGAAAATTTGTTTGCGGAAAGCTGAAATGGATTTGGTAGTTACTTGAGTTGGAGAGAGAAGGATGAGATGATGTCTTCTATTTGTATACGCGGAGCCCTGGTGGCGCAGTGGTTAAGAGCCTGGCTACTAACCGAAAGGTCGGCAGTTGGAATCCACCAGCCGCTCTTTGGAAACCTTATGGGGCAGTTCTACTCTGTCCTACAGGGTCACTATGAGCCAGAATCGACTTGACGGCAACCGGCTTAGTGTGTACATACAAAGTTTATGTTGGGTAGGTGAAGGGGAATTTGAAACATTTCACAAAAGTTACCGAAATGTCACAGTAAAAAGTCAACCCTGACCCTTCACGGACTTAGAAACTGAACGGGTTAGAAGATTAAACCCATATGCGAGTGAATAATTAGCTCCTCTGGAGTCTCTGCTTCCTGTCTGTGGATCTGTGATAGCCCGGACCTGTTCCATCCTAGGCGTTTGCACATCTGCCTCTTCCACAAGATTAAGACCTCCAAGGAAGAAGGCCCTCATTGAACTGGGCTTCACAGCTTCACCACTTAGCGGGATGCTTGGCACATGCATTTTCTAAGTGACTGAGTTTGTGTTGTGTTGGTTCTTTGAAGGATGACTTTCTAGAGTATTATTTAATGTGAAGGTTTTCTTTCCAAACAGGATTACCAAACCAACAACAATGACCAGGCCGTGGTTGAAATCTGTATCACTCGAATCACAACTGCCATAAGAGGGACTGAGTCAATCGAAAAGCATGCAAAGGCCCTTGTGGCGCTCTGGGACTCCTGCTTGGAACACAACCTGAGACCCTCCGGGAAAGACGCAGACACCCCCCATGCGAAGATCGCATCTGATATCACAAGTTGCATTCTACAGGTATGTCAGTGTTCGATGTGGGGCTGTTTGACAATGGCTTGGCAGCCTATATGGACACATGATGTCTCTGAACCAAGAAGCAATATGTCTGTCTATATATAAGACACACTGCAGGCCATTCACGGCAATACCACAGCAAGCTGAATCTAACTGGAGGGATAAGACATGTGTGTATAAAACTAACAATAAAGCAATGAGTGCCAAGATCCAGATGAGGAATATTGGAAAATTCAGAAGAGGAGGACTCTTTTGTCCAAGGAGATCAAAAACTGAAGGGTAGTGAGCTTGGGAAGTGTAGAGAGAAGGAGTAGGTCATTTTTAAGTATATTTCCATATGTAGTGTGAATTCTCCAAGACGGTGGTGTTTTCTGCTCTGACCGTATTTATCTTCCTTCTTCTAGCGTAGGCATGAGTTTAGAATTTTGGCTCAACCATGTGTCAGCTCAATAATGTTGGGAAAATCATTTACCTTCCTAAACTACCATTTCCTCCCTGCAAAATGCAGATTAAATCAGTAGAGAAGCACTGAATTCAGTTTTTCCCTTTTGGACTGTCATAAAGCTTCATAGCTTATTACCCACTGCAGGTGAGTCAATTTCGACTCACAGGGACCCTACAGGACAGAGTAGAACTGCCCCATAGGGTTTCCAAGGCTGCAAACCTTTAAGGAAGCAGACTGTCACCTCTTTCTTCCACAGAGCGGCTGGTGGGTTTGAACCGCCTATCTTTTGGTTAGCAGGCCAGCGCTTTAACCACTGCGCCACCAGGGTCCCTATAGCATATTAAAGGCTCAGAAAAGTCCTGCAACAAAGAAACCTGAATGACTTTATTTAGTCCAGCATTTTCTGATCTGACTTAACCATGGAACCCCTTTTTCCCTCCCCCGCCCAAGAGCATTTTCCAATCTCATTTGACCATGGAACTTCCTTTCCCCTCTCTACCCCAACACAACATTTGTGTTCATAAAGTCTGCTTATGTTGAAGTGCTTAGCGCTGTGTGGCAGCTAATGTTAGCTTCCCCACTTCTCATCCTCCTCCTCCTCCTCCTTCT
>NW_004443998.1:3068956-3069966 GCF_000243295.1 Trichechus manatus latirostris
CCTCCTCCTCCTCCACCCCCTGTTTTTCCTTTGTCGCCAGAATTAGAAAAATGGGGAATGAGGATTTCATAAAATTGACAAAAGATTAATGTTCCTTGCAAAAAGCACCAAAAATCTAATACATATGCTTTTCCCTGATTGTCTTGAATATGTCACTGTGGCACAGTGGTTAAGAGTTCGGCTGCTAACCAAAAGGTAGACAGTTCGAATCCACCAGCCACCTCTTAGAAACCCTATGGGGCAACTCTCCTCTGTCCTGTATGTCACTATGAGTCGGAATTGACTCGATGGGGACAGGTTTGGTTTGGTTTAGTTTGTACATTGTTATGAGAAACAGGTTGTGTTACTCCAAGGAGCTCCTCCGCAGGCAGTCAGGAAGATCTTCACGAATCAGCGGCACTCGCTAGCTCCCGCTGCTGTTCGGGAACCCTTGGTCAGTTCTGGAGCCGCGTGTCCAGTAAAAACATACGGCAAGCCACAAACACAAGCCACATAGCAAATTTTAAATTTCCTGGTAGCTCCATAGAACAGAAAGAAACAGGTGAAATTAATTTTAATAATGTATTTTATTTAATCCAATATATTAAAAATATCATGTCAATGTATAATCAACATAAAAATTATTCATTAGATAGTTCACATGTTTTTCCATACTAAGTCTTGGAAATCCGGGGTATATTTAGCACACCTCACTGTGGACGAATCACTTTCAGGGGCTCAGTAGTCCTTTGTGGCCAGTACCTACAGTATTAGAGCAGTTCTAACAGGCAGAGCAGGCGTATTTGGAAAGGGCTCCGAACAAAGAGGAGAAATCTCACCAGATAGACAAGCTGGAGCAAGAGTACGTTCCAAGCAGAAAAGGCAGCTTGTGCAAAAGTCCAGATTAGCGAAATAAGACCAAAGTCAGAGAATTATAAGCAAGCTGAGATTCCAAAATGCCTCCAGTTCTAATGTTTTGTTATGTGTATTTTTGCCACAATTAAAAAGAAAGAAGAAAGCAAGGGCGGGGA
>NW_004443998.1:3071446-3072386 GCF_000243295.1 Trichechus manatus latirostris
TAAGCACAAGTAAGCCCATGAGTACCTTGCTTAATGTAAGCCCGTGCATACCTTGCTTAATGTAAGCCAATGCGTACCTTGCTTAATGTAAATCTGTGCATGCCTTGCTTACGTAAGCTCCTGTGTGCCTTGCTTAATGTCAGCCCATGCGTACCTTGTTTACTGATTAATCTACCCCTGGTTCTGCCGCCTGTAAAATGGGGATAACAATGTCTACTGCTCATGACTGTTTGGAGGGTTAGAAGTGGTATTTCATATAAAATGCTCACTGAGTACTATTGCTACATACCAAATGCTCAGTAAAAGTAGTGGCTTGTAGCTAGCAAATAAATCCAGTCTCAGTCTCCTAGGATAAGTGAAGTGAGCATCGAGCTAGTGCCATTCAAGAATCAAACTATTGAAATCCAGTACTTCTAATTGATAATGTTTGGTGGGGAGGTTGCACGTGAAGAGGATATTTTATTATAAAAGGGATCTCCATTCATGGTCTAGCCACTATCTTGAAGTACCTATTCCAAACCATGGCTTATCTAGGGTTAACAGCTTCCTCTGACCAGCTTTCTATATGGAGTCAACTGTTGCCCATTTCCGTGCCCTGGGAGAAATCCTGAAAGGGAAGATATTCCCTTCCCACAAGGTACCCATTATGTTCTGTTGCTGTTGTTAGGCATTGCTACGTCGATTCCGACTCATAGCGACCCTGTTACAACGAATGAAACACTGCCCAGTCCTGCGCCATCCTCACAATTGTTGCTGTTTGAGTCCATTGTTGCAGCCACTGTGTCCATCTCTTTATATGTTTTCTTTTCATCTTTTTTCATTGTTGTTGATTTTGTACTTGCGGAGTCTTTGTAATTTTCTAGTTTTTTATTTTGACCTTGTAGGATTGTTAGTCTCCTTTGTGGTTACCTTAATATTTACCCCTATTTTTCTAAGTTTA
>NW_004443998.1:3074392-3103915 GCF_000243295.1 Trichechus manatus latirostris
CACTGTGTCCATCTCTTTGAGGGTCTTCCTCTTTTTCATTGACCCTCTACCTTACCAAGCATGATGTCCTTCTCCAGGGACTGGTCACTCCTGATAACGTGTCCAAAGTGCGTGAGATGAAGTCTCGCCATCCTTGCTTCTAAGGAGCATTCTGGCTGTACTTCTTCCAGGACAGACCTGTTTGTTCTTCCGGCAGGCCATGGTATATTCAATATTCTTTGCTGTTCTAGATAAATGCAAAGCTGGAGAGAGTTGAAGAAAATTAAATTGACACAACTGATGTGCTAGAATAACATTCTAGAGAACGGACAGCCCAACCAACCCTGACAAAGACTGAGAGCCAGATTCCATTCTTACTCCGCTAGTCACAGCAGATACCACCTCTCCCCAACCAAATCCCTCAACAGATCCGTGGCCATGTACTTAGTCAGCTCTGCATTCTACCTCTTCCCCCATCTCTGCTCTCATTTTTTATTAAGTATGAAGAGGAGAGACAGCCAGAGGGGTTTTTCTGGACTTGCGGAGGGAATAGAAACAATCTCCAATCAACTGCTGGAAATCAGAAGTATTTGTGCATTTCCCCTCTACAAAGGGAAGGATCCACTGTCCATTCTCCTTAATTCCATGCTTCTGTCCTCTCATGTTCCTCCTCCCCAGTTAATGTCAAATGAAGATTCGAACTCTGCCCCGGCTGGCATTGCATGCAAAGTGCCTCAGACAGTTTTGAGAGCATTTCCTTTGCAGCATTAAGAGCCAGGACTGGTTATGTTAACTTAGAAGTTTAATATTCAACAAGCAATCCCAGCTCTACCGTTTACTTGCTGCGTGACCTTGGGCAAATTAGTCTTTCTGGGCCTTAATTTGCTCATTTGTAAAATGATGAGAGTAGCTGTCTCAGGAGGCTGTTGTGAGGATTAAATGAACCAATCGTTGTAAAGCATTTAGGTTTTACAACTATTATCATCATTATCATCATCTGCAGGAGACTGTAAAACAGCTCGGCACTTTCTAAGCTGTGTAGTTAGTTTTTTATTATAGCCATTGTTTATTGCCTTCCTCCTCTCTCTCCAAAATATAAGGTCTGTTTCATTCACTGCTGTATCCCCAGCACCTAGAACAGTGCCTGGCACATAGTTGGTGCTCAAATACTATTTATTGAATGAATGAACGCGCGAGCTCAGAAGATGTGAATGACCCCCCAGCTTCCTAGGCAGCTACGCTTCTCTCCAGAGTGGGCCCCAGTACTCATTCCTCAGCTCATGCCCACAAGAAAATGGCAGGAAGGAAGAAGAGACTGGAACACACCCAGGTCCCTGAGACCTGCTGCCTTGTTAAGCAAAGCTATGCCATGGAGTGGATCCCCACTCACAGCAACCCTGTAAGACAAAGTAGAACTGCCCCATCGCATTTCCAAGGCTGTAATCTTTACGGAAGCAGACTGCCACATCTTTCTCCTGTGGAGCAGCTGGTGGGTTTGAACCTCCGACCTCCTGGTTAGCAGCCGAGTACTTTAATGGCTGCACCACTGGGGCTCCTTGCTCTCTTATTACCTGTCAGAAAAAAATGCTGGGAAAACTTAGGTGTGTTGTGCCATTCAGCTTTTATATATAGCCATGCTGCTAAGATGCAAGCATTTTATATGTGAATCCCAAATTAACTTGACTGTCTGGTCAATGATACTATATGAATAACCAAAACCAAAACCAAAAACCAAACCCATTGCCATCGAGTCAATTCTGACTCATAGCGACCCTAGAGGCCAGAGTAGATCTGCCACATAAGGTTTCCAAGGAGTGGCTGGTGGATTTGAATTGCCGACCTTTTGATTAGTAGCTGAGCTCTTAGCCGCTGAGCCACCAGGGCTCCGCATGAATAACCAAGGGACCCTATTTTAACAGATGATGTTTAACATTTCTTGCAATTAACAGTTTTTATGGCTCTTCATTGACTTAGAGGCCTAAGAACCAAAGAGCTTTTTAGCTGCTCTCACCTCACACAGCTCTCTCTCCTCCTTAGCTTTATTCTTTTCAGTTTTAATGCACTGGGAAACATTCCCAAAGTGCATTTTCATAAGGAAAATCTCCACCAAAAGCTCAAATTGCTGTTAATCTAGTTGTGAAACATAATTCTTGGCATCTGAGGAACAAAGCTCTCTTGTTTTACCGCTACAGCTAGACACAACCGTCCCATGAGCAAGTCTTTATCTGCACTTCACCTCAGTGATTGTTCGCTGAGCACGGATCTCTATGTAAGCCGATCCACACACCAACACAGTCACGTCTGCGCTGAGGAGCAAGGTCTGCCGTGGGCTCTGGCATGAACAACTGCTAACTGCTGTTAAAGTGGCTGATTTGCACGATCATCACCATAGTGGTTTCTCTGCATGAGTGCTATTAGCATTGCTGTGAGCCGGATAATTCTAGAGACCCACTGCGCTAACAACTCCTTTTGCTGCTCCTGAAAGTGAAGCTCAGTCATTGGAAGGAGGATGGACAGCATCTGTCAGGCCACTGTGACCCACGTCTGCCCAGCCTCATCCTTGCCTCCCAGTCCCTCCCTCATATCCAGTTGTGGTCAGTGGTGATAGTGGCTTCAAGATATGCACGCTAGGGACTCTCTAGACGCTACAGACCGAGCAAGTTTGGTGGCAATTCCTTGGTGCTGATATGAACGATTGCTTTTCGCTTAACGTTTTCACTTTTGTCGTTTGAGAGATTTCCAAATGACATGTGTGGAAAGAAAATAGAAAAACTGAGTGTTGCTTTTTTTTGTTTTTAACGATGACATTATACTTTTTGGGGATTTTATATTCTTCACTTGGACTCACACTTTAGAGACTTTAATAACTGGCCACCATTTTTCTCTAAAGTATCTAAAATTGCTCTAAAAAGAATATGATCAAATTGGTTAAGACAGACAGTTCTTTCGTTTTTGCAAGCGAGTGCTGGTTTACCATAGGTTTAAAACCATCGGTTGTTGGATTACTGATTTCCATTCATCTTTCACTGTGCCTCGTCTGGGTTCACAGTTAGTAGGGAATGCTTACATTGTACTTCCCAATGCCAACACCTTTGGCTTCTCACAGGTTACAGGTAAATGTGCTTGGAGACATAATCCCCTAATGGACAACTTGGACCTTGCTGATGCTGAGTTGTTTGTGGTTAAAGACACAGAGTACATAAAGTAAAACTGAGCATGGAGTGCTTTGGTGGGAAACGCCGAGAAGAATTGCATGATTGTGTTCTACCCTCAAAGATGGGGCTTTGATTAGCCATGAAAGGGACAAGGCTGTGCCATTTAAAAGTTAAACTAGCAAAAAACTACACCTAATGGAAAGCTTGCTTGGCCATAGAAGCAACCCAAAGCATGGAGTAAATGAGACTGAAACACCCAAGACTAATCGAGGCAACTTGAATGTCACATCGCAGTGACCCCATGTGTTACAGAGTAGAACTGTTCCATAGGGTTTTCTTTGTTGTAATCTTTAGGGAAGTAGATCTCAAGGCCCTTCTTCAGCAGTGCCACTGGGCAGGTTCGAACCGCCAACTTTCAGGTTAGCAACCAATTGTAAACTGATTGCGCCACCAGGGACCTAAGTGCATGGGGTCTCTGTGAGTGAAAATCAACTTGATGGCAATGGGTTTGGTGGTTTGGGAATGTAATGTCAAGGGAGCGGGGCTAGAATGTGATTATAATTGAGAAAATGGACAAATCAATTGACATTCCTAAATACCACCTGCCTGAAGAGCGTGTTAACAAGAAGAGGATGGTCAGCATGGGGTAATTATTTTGGCATGTTTAGCCAGCACTGTCCAGAAGGAGACTGTACCTGAGGGACGGGAGTGTTCCAGTCATACAGATGGGTATTCATTCAATGGGCAAGAGTGTTTTTTTAATCAGGTTTCACCATGGCCTAGTAACACATCCCTCAGCATCTCCCTTTGCTATGAGCTGATTCTGTGCTCATGAGTGGACATTTTGGTGACTAATATGTCTCCCTGGTGTCCAGATAATGTGAAAGGAAAGCCCTAGGTATGAGCTGGGAGAAGTCCTCACTGTGGGTGACTAATTGGTCATACTAGGCAAGCATCCGCCTTGAGGAAACCCCTTGATGTGCACTAGCCTCAGTTGGCTCCAAACAATTCTGTGTGGCCTGACCAAGGGCATGCCCAGACTTCTAAAGCTGAGGGCCAGCCCCTGAGAGACCTCATAGCTCATCACATCGGTAATGGCCCAGTTCAATCAGGCCCAGTTAAATTCACTAGGGAGGGGTAGACAGTCCAGACAAAGGCAAAACGAAGTATCAGAGAAGTCTGGCTGTGGGCCACGTTTGATGGTCGGGTGATGTTAGGAACTCTACAAAGGATAGGATCTAGTGAGTGCAACTGCTCTACAGGCATGTGACTTGCCACCAAGGAAGAGGGTCAGAGCTTTCAACATGGCTGATTTGATGGTGGGGTGGGTACCAAGTTAGGTTGTGAAATATCACTTTTCCCTGTTCGTGGGTCAGATTGATCCCTGAGTCTGGAAAATGGATTTGAAAGTATTAAAATATAAAAATTTGTTGTTGTTAAGTGCTGTTGAGTCAGTTCCGGCTCATAGCGGCCCTATGAACAACAAAACAAAACACTGCCCGGTCCTGCGCCATGCTCACAGTCGTTGTTATGCTTGAGCCCATTGTTGCAGCCACTGTGTCATTCCATCTCGTTAAGGGTCTTCCTCTTTTTCGCTGACCCTCTACTTTACCAGGCATGATGTCTTTCTCCAGGGACTTGTCACTCCTGATAACATGCCCAAAGTACATGAGATGAAGTCTCGCCATCCTTGCTTCTAAGCAGCATTCTGGTTGTACTTCTTCCAAGATGGATTTGTTCATTCTTCTAGCAGTCCATGGTGTATTCAATATTCTTTGCCAACACCATAATTCAAATGCATCAATTCTTCTTCAGTCTTCCTTATTCATTGTCCAGCTTTCGCATGCATGAGGTGGTTGAAACCACCATGGCTTGGGTCAGGTGCACCTTAGTCCTCAAAGTGACGTCTTTGCTTTTCAACACTTTCAAGAGGTCTTTTGCAGCAGATTTGCCCAGTGCAGTGCATCCTTTGATTTCTTGACTGCTGCTTCCAAATTTGGGTAAAGAATTTGGATAATACTAAAAATAAGAAAAATACATAGTTGCCATTAAAATTTTTTTTTAACCAAAAATAAATACTTGGTAAGTAACTAAATGAGTAAATAGCACTTATTTACAAAGAGTGTTGAAGGGAGACAGAGAGAGAGAGAGAGAGAGAGAAGGCATACTAATGTTGAACTTTTTTGAGGAATGGATTAAGAAGGATGTATCAGGTCTAATTTTGTTTCTAGTGACTGGGAGAAAAAAGCTAAGCACAAGAGACTTAATTAGCTCACTTAGAAGAAAAATTTAGGGGTAGAAGTGGCCTCAGGCATTGCCTAATACAGGGGCTTAAATGGTGGTGCCAGGACCTGACCCTATGTACAACAGAATGAAACACTGCCCCGTCCTGCATCATCCTCACAATCCTTGTTATGCTTGAACCCTTGTCAAAAAGAATGATTAATGAAATTCAGCATATTTTCATAGTTTGGGGCTATTTAACATCCTCTTTTGTAAAGTATCTGTTGAAGTCCTTTGTTCATTTTTCCATTTGGTTGGAGGAGTTCTTTATATATTCTGGGTACGAGTACTCTTTTCTTAGATAAAGGTATTGCAGATATCTTTGCCTACTCTTTGGATTATCTTTTCACTTTTTTTTATGATATCTTTTCATGGTTAGAAGCTCCTAATTTTATTGCAATCCATTTTATCAAGTGCCCCCCCCCCTTTGTGGTTAACACTTTTTCAGTTCTGTTTAAGAAAATCTTTTCCTACTGGGGAGTCTTCAAGATGTTCAGCTGTGTTTTGTTCCATACATTTTATTGTTTTATTTTTCACATTTAGATCTGCAGTCTATCTGAAATTGATTTTTGTTATGCTGGATGTAGGAGTCAAGATCTATTTTTCTCCCACATGGATATTCAGTTGAGCCAACCATCCTATTTTTAAGATGACATAATTTTGCTCAAGGACGCTAGGTATCACTGACAATTTCCCCTCATATCTTTTCTTTTGTCCTTATTGCAAGATTTGAAGTATCCTACAGGTTACTAAACGTGGAATTCTGCACTTCGTTGCATCTAAGGTTATAACCTGCTCTTTTAGCTACAGGGAAAAGTTGAAGAATGAATTTCCTGGCTTTACATTGCATTAGTCAAGATACAGGCTCAACTACTCTGACAAAGATCTAATTATAACAGTGGATTACAGAACGTCGAACTTTGTTTGTCTCTCATATAACAATCCAAGGGTAATAAATCCAGGGCTGATATGATAGCTCTATACTATCATGTACCCACGCTCCTTTCCTATCTTGTTTCTCTACATTACTCAACACCTGGTTTCAAACTCATGGTCTAAGATGACTGTTACAAACTTTGTTACCATATCCTCAGTCCAACCAGCAGAGAACAAAGAGAAGGAAGAGGAGGCCAAGCCACTTCACGGTAATGGTAACCTAGAAGTTGAACTCATTGCTTCCGCTTGTATCCCATTGGCCAGAACTTTGCACATGGCCACATCCAGTTGCAAAGAAGACTAGGAAATGTAGCTAGGTGGCCATATCCCAGCTGAAACTCAAGAAATCAATTATTAAAGGAGAAAGAGGTGAATACCTGTTGGTGGACGACTACTAATTTCTGTCATAATATTCTTATCTTCATTTTAGGTTTGCTATCAATGTTCTCAGTCTGATACAGGCAAACCTAGACATTGATTACTTTAAATTTAGACATCTGTTTTGATGGTAACTATCTTGACCCTCTTTTCAAGAAGGTTTGTGGCCCCAAAGAAGCCCAGGAAGTCTTCCTGTGCCAGATACTTGATGTCATGGCTTCCTTAGGGTCCTTTTTTATAACATCAGAGACTGTTTGATCTGGAAAGAATGATAGCAATCACTTTCATAAGTGAAGAAACTGAGACCCAGAGAGATTGGATGGCATCTTCATGAACATCCAGCAAGATGGTGGCAGAGCTGAGATTAGAATCCAGAGGTCCTGCTTTTCCATCAGATGCCCTTCCCGCTACATTATGTTCCCAGTGGCAACTGCCACGGTAGATTTACATTTTCTTCATTAGTTATGCAATCTGGCAGATGTTTGTTGAACACCTGCTATAGACTCCGAATGGTGGGAGATTCTATGGGGAATAATCCACGGATGGAAAGACAAGCACTTTTCACATGAACAGTTAGAGGAAAACAATCCCTTTTTATACGCAACGAGAGAATGTGAAGTCAGTCCCCCAAACACATGGTGCTCTGTGCAACTTTTGCCCTACAAGCTCTCTAGGAGGTGAGGTTGATGGTCAGAGGAGGTGAATATATACCCTTCAATTTTAATAAAACAATTTATATTTTCAAAACATTATCCCCTAATTAGGTAACTAAATACTGATAACACTATTTTATATGTCAGGACAGTTACGTTCAATCACAAAGTAATTCAAGAAGAGAATTACTTTAGGATCCAGAATTCCTTTAGTTTTTAGTCTTACTTATATTAATTTTTTTCTTAATTTCCTTAGCTGAAACTTCAGCTTTTAGAATACAGTCAGAAAGTAACCTGTTCAACATCCCTTTGGTTATTTTCTCAAGTACAAATCCACAGGGTTATTCCTCTCATCATTGGCTCCAGGTTGCCCGGAAGATCAATCCCAAGCTCCTTAGCAAGGCATGCCAGGCTGCCGTAATCACGCCCCTGTTTATCTCTCTGGTCCCTTTTCTCACACCCAACCCTGTTTGCCCACACATGTAGTGCTCCAGCCACATGGAGTTATTTACAATTCCCCAAATACATCGAGCTCTTTCTCACCTCTGTGTCTGCAGACATGCTTTTCCTTCTGTCTACTCCTTACCTTCCTGCCACCCAGCCATCTTCTGTTCTTCCATTAGGTCTCAGCTATAGCATCACCTCCTCCAGGAAGTCCTTCCTGACACTCCCAAGACTGGATCAAGTACTCCTTCTTTGCTCCCTTAGCAGCTTGCATTTCGCCTCTCAAAGTCCTCATCAGCCCGTGTTGTTAACTGCCTGTTTGCCTTTGTTGTTGTTGGTAGGTGCCGCTGGGTTGGTTCCGACTCATAGTGACTCTATGGGACAGAGTAGAATTGCCCCATAGGGTTTCCAGGGAGTGGCTGGTGGGTTCGAACTGCCAACCCTTTGATTAGCAGCTGAGCTCTTAACCACTGCGCCACCAGGGCTGTTTGCCTTTAGTTCTCCCTAGCAAGACCAAGAGTTCCCAGAGTTCCCAAATGTGACGTAAAGAGGGCAGAGCTGTGTTTTCACAGCTGTACCCTGGGAGCTTAGTTCAATAAATATTTTTTGGATGAATGAATGAATAAGTAATGAGTCACTTATTATCTGTTGCTTTTTTATATTTTTTCAGAATTACAACCGGCCCCCTGTGATGGCGTTGGCCATCCCCATTGCAGTGAAATTCCTCCACAGAGGCAACAAGGAACTGTGCAGGAACATGTCTAACTACCTGTCCCTGGCTGCAATTACCCAGGCGGATTTCCTGGCTGATCACACAGAAGCTATAGTGAAGAGCATACTCCAAGGTACAGTGGGAAGGCTGAGCTTGGGGACATGTTCTAGGAGGCATTTAAAAGCATCTTTATAAGCCATTTATAGTTGGTGGAAAGGAAGATCTAGAGTAATGACAGCCACATTAAATTCTATGCTTTTCCACTTGTTGGCTTGTGAACATGGGTAAGGTCACGTGGGCTGATTGAACCTGTGTCTTTTCACCTAGCAGATGGATTATTTGGATTCATTAAGTGAGTTCTAAGCTTCCTTCCTGGGTATGCAAACGATTAGCATGCTCAGCTGTTATCCAAAAAGTTAGAGATTCAAGTCCACCCAGAGGCAACGTAGAAGAAAGTCCTGGCAATCTACTTCTGAAAGATCCTTAAAAGTACCCACTGTTGGTGAGTCCTTTCTGACTCATGGCAACCCTACAGGGCAGAGTAGAACTGCTGCATACGGAATGCCCAAAGAGCAACTGGTGGGTTCTAACTGCTGACCTTTCAGTTAACAGCTGAGTGTTTAACCACTGTACCACCAGGGCTCCTCTCTGAAAGACGACAGCTATTGAAATGGAGCACGGTTCTACTCTCATACACATGGGGTTGCCAGGAGTCAGAATCAACTCAGCGGCAACTGGGGAGGGGGATCTTCCCTCCAGCTCTACATTTCTCAGTTCAGAGGATTGTGTTTTCCATACTTCTTGGCACCTTGTCCAACCATTGACCTTGGAGAGCCCATCTGTGTGTACAGAGTGAGCATGACCCTCTACTCTCAGTGGTGGGTGGGAGACTTCTTCCTTTGCTTTCCAAAGGCAAGAAATGCCTTTTGTTAGCTAAAATACATCAGAGAACATGTAAAGATTTTTTAAACGTGGACATAATTTGGGACTGATTTACAAGTTTTTTAAATGTTACCATAAAAATTCAAATCAGAACATCTCTATTAATTGTCCCCACATTTGAAAGAAAAAGAAGATCAAGTCCGCCACTCAAAATAGGAGGCTTGTCTTGTGCTTTTTCCTTTGGTTTCAGATCTATTAGAAACCAAGCTTCTTGGATTTGGGGTCAGAGAACAATGTAAGGTATTTTCTGATAGGCATTCAAGTATCCCCAGTCTTCACTAACCCATAAAATGCATAAGGTCCATGAGTATCTTGGCCCACAGTTTGCTGACTCAGCCCCCCAACATGTGCAAGGTGAGCATCAACCCCTGTAAAGTGCCCCCAGACGAAGTATTTCTCAGAGTCCCCACTGGCATCCCACATGTAGCCCCCTCCCAAAGTATCCAGACCAGTCTACAGGTCCCTGCGGCTCTTCTCTCCACACTTCCTGGCTCAGCCACGCTGTGCTGGGGCCACCTCTCCCACCCACCCTGAGCCCAGCAGGCTCTGTGTCAGCCTGTGGCCGGGTGGGGGAGGACACCTGTCTTTCTCCTCGGGATCACGCTTGAGTAGAGAGGCCCTGTCTTAGTTACCTAGTGCTGCTGTAACAGAAATATCACAAATGGGTGACTTTAACAAATAGAAATTTATTTTTTCACAGTGGCTAGAAGTCTGAACTCAGGGTGCCATCTCTAGGGGAAGGCTTTCTCTGTCGGCTCTGGAGGAAGGTCCTTGTATCTTCTGAGCTTCTACTCCTGGGCAGTCTTCATGTGGCTTGGCATCTCTCTTCCGCCATCTCTGTTTCTCTAACTTGCTCATTTAATCTCTTATATCTCAGAAGATATTGATTTAAGACGCACCCTACACTAATCTTGTCTCATTAATGTGACAAAGACAACTCATTCCCAAATAAGATTATAACCACAGGCATAGAAGCTACTGTTTATAACATGTATTTTGGGGAGACACAATTCAATCTATAACAGGCCCCCTGAGCAGGTTGCTTGGCTCCCAGTGTGTTCCTGAATTTGCTCTTTGTGCTAGACATCTTCCCAAAGAGGGTTCTTAGTACCACGAACCCCAGATTTCGGAGCACTCGCCCCGTGGTCCTCCAGACCTGCCCAGATATGTCTGAATCCCAGCCACTGTCAGGGAAGTTTATCTCTTAACCTATCCTCTCTAAAGATTTGTCATTAACCATATTACTGAGTATTATTCAGGGAATACCAGAAAGATGTTTACCTGTGTTTTATTGACTATGAAAAGACATTCAACTGTGTGGATCATAACAAGTTATGGATAACATTGCAAAGAATGGGAATTCCAGAACACTTAATTGTGCTCATGAGGAAGCTGTACACAGATCAAGAGGCAGTAGTTCGAATGGAACAAGGGGATACTGCATGGTTTAAAGCCAGGAAAGGTGTATGTCAGGGTTGTATCCTTTCACCATACTGTATGCTGAGCAAATAATCCGAAAAAGCTGGACTATATGATGAAGAACGTGGCATCAGAATTGGAGGAAGACTCAATAACAACTTGCAATATGCAGATGACACAACCTTGCTTACTGAAAGTGAAGAAGACTTGAAGCATTTACTGATGAAGGTCAAAAACAACAGCCTTCAGTATGGATTACACCTCAACATAAAGGAAACAAAAATCTTCACAACTGGACCAATAAACAACATCACGGTAAAAGGAGAAAACATGGAAGTTGTCAAGGATTTTGTTATTTGGATCCACAATCAACGCCCATAGAAACAGCAGTCAACAAATCAAACGGCGTATTGCATTGGGCAAATCTGCTGCAAAAGACGTCTTTAAAGTGTTAAAAATCAAAGATGTTACTTTGAGGACTAAGATGTGCCAGGCCCAAGCCATGGTATTTTTAATTACCTCTTATGCATGTGAAAGCTGGACAATGAATAAGGAAGACCAAAAGGGAATTGATGCCTTTGAATTGTGGCGTTGGTGAAGAATAGTAAATATACCACGGACTGCCAGAAGAAGAAACAAATTTGTCTTGGAAGAAGTACAGCAAGAATGCTCCTTGGAAGCAAGGATGGCGAGATTTCTTCTCACGTACTTTGGACAAGTTCTCAGGAGGAACCAGTCCCCAGACAAGGACATCATGCTTGGTAAAGTAGAGGGTCAGTGAAAAAGAGAAAGACCCTCAACGAGATGGATTGACACAGTGGCTGCAATGATGGGCTCAGACATAACAACGATTGTGAGGATGGGTCAGGACCGGGCAGTGTTTCGTTTTCTTGTACTAGGGTCGCTGTGAGTTGGAAGCGACTCAAGGGCACCTAACAACAATGACGACGTTATTCATATCTCATTCTCTTTGGCAACAGGATTGAATTGCTAATTTCACTTTATGTGTGATATTAAATTTGCTAAACGTCCAGAAAGCCAATTGTGCTTTTTTAACCACCTTGACTACATTTTTGGAACAGATGATGTAAGAATTACAAACACTTATACACACCACAGGCAAACACACATCTTACAGCCATAATAGCAATTCTTGCCAGTAAATGATTTATGCAAAAAAAATTCAATCGTTTCTTTACAGCTGCCAAGAACTTAGCTCATCTATTTGTTTTGTTTTGTTTTGTTTTTCAAATGCTCTTCTGGTGATAAAGAAATCTTTTGAAACACAAAAATGCACTTTCTGAAATAAACAAATGATTTGGTATATTCGATCTGGCAGTATGAACATTATCATAAATGAATGATAATTTGACCTATAAAAGGCTAGGGCTATATATTTCAAGATTTAAAATTTTAGCACTGATGGACCTGTAACACTCCACAGTTGCTCTGAAGTGCCCCCTCAAACTTTGAACTACTGAAGGAAAAGACAACTTTGCCATCTCTGAGTATTGAGTTTTAATAACTACAATGACTAAAATGTATTATATGCTTTCTTGGTGCCAGATATTGTGTTAAGCCCTTTATGCCCATTATGTCATTTAATTTCCACAAGAATTCCATCACAGAAGCCCTGTTATTGTCCCATTTTACCAATTAATAGTATTTTAAAACACTCACGAAAAAGTTGACTAGATGGGGCCAGGCGAGCCCTGGTTGTTCCAGGGGTGACTGTGCCTTCGACTTATTTGATATTACTCCACTGATAAATTAGATTTCAGCAAATTTAAAACTTTGGTCTATCAAAGGACTTTAACAAAAAATTGAAGCACCAACCTACAGAATGGGAGAAAATATTTAATAAACGTATATCTGAAATAAATATATATCTAGGATATATATTTTTTAAACTCGTCAACTCAACAACAGAAGGACAAACAGTCCAATTAAAAAAGTGGACAAATGACTTAAATAGGTATTTCTTCAAAGGTATACAAATGGCCAATAAGCACGTGAAAAGACGCTCAACATCATTAGTCTTTGAAAAAAAAAAAAAACCTGTTGCCAACGAGTCAATTCTGACTCACAGCGACCCTATCGGACAGAGTAGAACTGCCCCATAGGGTTTCCAAGGAGCACCTAGTGGATGCAAACTGCCAACCTTTTGGTTAGCAGCCGAGCTCTTAACCACTGCGCAACCAGTGCCCTGTCATTAGTCATTAGGGAATTTTAAATCAAAACCAGAATGAGAGACCACTTCATCTCCACCAGGATTGTATTATCAGAAAAAGAGAAAATAACAAGTGTTGGTGAAAAATGTGCAGAAATTGGAACCCTCATCCATTTCTGGTGGGAATGTAAAATGGTGCAGCCACTGTGGAAAATAGTTTGGTGGTTCCTCAAAAAGTTAAACATAGCATTACCATATGACCCAGCAATTCCACTCCTAGGTGAAACTCAAAAAAATGGGACTAAGACAGATACCTATACACCAATGTCCGTTACAGCATTATTCGCCATAGCCAGAAGGTGGAAACAACCCAAGTGCCCATCAGTAGATCAATGGGTAAACAAAATACGGTACATACAATGGAAATATTACTCAGCCATTCAAAGAAGTTCTGATACGGTATGGCATAGATGAACCTTGAAAACATTATTCTAAGTGAAATAAGTCAGAAACAAAAGGTCAAATATTGTATGAACCTACTTATATGAAATATCTGAAATAAGCAAATGCATAGGGACAAAATTTATTAGTGCTTACCAGGGGCAGGTGGGAGGAGGGATAGGGAGTTATTGCTTAATGGGTACTGAGTTTCTGTTCAGGACAATGAAAAACTTTTGAAATAGGTAGTGGTAATGAGTGCACAGTGTGGAGAATGTAATTGATGTCACTGAATTAGACACTTAAATATGATTAAAATGGCAAGTTTTTGTTGTATATGTTTTACAACAATAAAGTTTTTAAAAAATATTGCTTAAAGTAGCAAAATATAAGACACCCAGAGGAAAATATGTGGACTTTTGAGGGCAAAATAATAAGTTTATTGAAAGTAGTTAAATAAAATATAAACAAATGAAGCAATATACCATGTTCATGGATAGGAGGACTTGATGTAACAGAGATACTCATTTTCTATAAATTAATCCATAAATTCAAAGAATTTTTTTTTAAATCCCAACAGAACTTGCCATGAAAGATGAGAAACTGGTTTTAAAATTTACAAGTAAGATAAAATGAAACATAGCCAAAGCCATTTTGCAGGAGAAAAGTGGTGATTGGGAGGTGGTAATTTCCCTACCAGATAGCAAAATATATTGTAAAGCCAAAGTAGTTAAGACAGTGTGGCACTGGTGCAAGAACAGGAAGGTAGCCCATGAAATAGAATAGAGAGTCCAGAAACAATCCTTTGCATATATGGTAATTGCATATATGGCAGGGGATCTTTGTAGTGGAGGATATATATTCAATAAATATTTCTGGGATAATTGTCTATCTCAATGCATACACACATTACTTTAGGTGGAACAAAGATCTAAATGTCAAAAGCAAAACTTTATATCTCTCCTTTAGTAAAATTCAAAACTCATTTATGATAGAAACTCTCAGCAAACTAGCAATAGAAGACAACATCCTTAATCCGAGAAAGGCTATCTACAAAAAAAAAAAAAAAGAAAACCTACAGCTAAAATTGTACTTAGTTGGGAAATATTGAACGCTTTCCCTTGAAGCAAAAAAAATAAAAAATAAAAATAACAAGGATGTCACTTGGATAGTGAATTTGTTTTCTGCTTAGATTATAGGAAGAGTAATTTGATATTTTGTAACATCAGAAACTTTTCAGAGTGGGAGAGTGTTTTACAGTGAAGATGGGCTATAACAGCTGTCCAGTATTGGAAAATAAAAGCACAACTAATGTTTAGTTCAGCATGAGTTGCATATCTACCGTCTAAGAAGCTGACAGTATTATCAGAGACCCCTAAAATGAGGGTATCTCCAACTATGAAGAATTGTAGGGAAACCCTTTCCAAACTTTTATTTGGAATCTTGCAGTGCACACCACTTCCTTCGAAACTAAAAGCAGTGATATCCATCTGTCTGCATTTGTGAATCATGGTCAGAATAAAGAAATACACCTGTCCGTCACCTTGCCTTTTCCATGGTGCTCTGGCACAAGTTAGAAGATGACCTCAAATGATTTGAAACTTAAGTAGAAAGTCTTTGCAAAGAAAACATAACATTTTCTCAGCAAGAGTCCAAATTCCTTTCTGACTTAATGGCAATAGTCTGGAAAATACTGTCTAGTTAATTATGATACATTCACCTCATTTCTTTCTCTCTGTGATACAAAATTCAAACTACTAATTGGTGAGCTGTCTCCAAAAACTAGGGATAGAAAATAATATTGAAGCACATTATTGTAGGGTGGATAAAGCATCTGTACTTTGCACGGTGCCTGGCCCATAGTTCCTCAGTGGTTACTAGGATTCTTCTTATCCCTGTCATCGTCATCATCATCATAATCATTGTCATCACTAACTGAGCATCTGCCATGTACCAGACCCATATGAAAATATTGGAGGCAGAACCATATGCATTTCTTTCTTTATTGTGCATTAGGTGAAAGTTTACAGAGCATATTAGATCACCCTTCAATTGTTGGTACATGAATTGGTTCATGGCCTTGGCTGCATTCCCCACAATGTGTCAGCACTCTCCCCATTTCTGTCGGGGGTTCTCCATTTCCTTTCATCCTGATTTTCTACCCCTTCCTGCCCTCTCATCTTTGCTTTTGGGCAAATACTGCCCCTTTGATCTTGTATAATTGGTTTTTCTAAGAAGCACATTCCTCTCGGGTGTTATTGTTTATTTTATGGGCTTGTCTTTTGTTTGGCTGGGAGGTGGTCTCCCGGAAGAGCTTCAGTTCCAGGTCAGAAGGGTGTCTTAGGGCCATAGTCTCAGGGGTTCCTCCAGTCTCTATCAGACCTGTACGTCTGATCTTTTGTGTGAATTTGATTTTTTGTTCTACAATTTTTCTCCCACTCTATCCGAGACCCTCTGTTGTGATCCCAGTCGGAGTGGTCAGTAGTAGCCAGGCACCGTCTAGTTCTGCTCTCCAGGTTGTGTAGGCTGTAGTTCACGTGGTCCATAAGTCCTTTTGAGTAATTGCTTGCTTGCAGTCTTTGGTTTTCTTCACTCTTCTTTGCTCCGGACAGGAAGAGATCAATCATTGTATCTTAGACAGCCGCTTGTAAGCTTTTAAGACCCCAGACGCTACTCACCAAAATAGGATGCAGAACATTGTCTTTATGAACTATGTTGTGCCAATTGATGTAGATGTCCCCTGAGTCTATAACTCTTTGCCTTCGAGCCTAGGAACTTCATCCCGTGAGGTGTTTGGTTATGTCTAAGAGGTTTCCCTCGTGTGCTCTATCGTCTGTATTAATATACATGCAGCACCTACAGTCATGTATGTAGAAATAGCCACCACCAAACCTGTAACTGCTAGTGAGTGTGCTCCCTTACACCCTCTCACACCTCTTGGCATATCTATCTATCTATGTATCCGTTCATAAATTATTGTTTGTTAATACTATTGTTGCAGGATTGTCTATGCTATAGTATTTACCGTAAACCAAAAAAACAAAACAAAACAAAACCAGTTGCTGTCGAGTTGATTCTGACTCATAGCAACCCTATAGGATGGAGTAGAACTGCCCCATAGGGTTTCCAAGGAGCACCTGGTGGATTTGAACTGCCGTTCTTTCGGTTAGCAGCTGAACTCTTAACCACTATGCCACCAGGGTTTCCGTAGTTGCGCTTTATTCTTGCATTCGTCTCAGTGACCTCTCTTGCTTTGGTCATGTTGTGCTGACTTCTCCTACATTGTGTATTGCCTTTCCCTTCACCAATATTAACATGTGTCTTCTGTCTATGTGGTAATTTTCCCTCACTCTCCCTCCCGTCCCTGGTAACCATCAAAGATTTTTTTTTCTTTCTTCTTCTTTTTTTTCTGTATGTCTTAGCTATTTAGTGCTGCTGTAACAGAAATACCACAAGTGGATGGCTTTAACAAAGAGAAATTTATTTTCTCACAGTCTAGGAGGCTAGAAGTCCGAATTCAGGGTGCCAGCTCCAGGAGAAGGCTTTCTGTCTCTGTCAGCTCTGGGGGAAGGTCCTTGTCATCAATTTTCCCCAGTGGAGGAACTTCTAGCCCCAGGACCCTGGGTCAAGAGGATGCGCTATTCTCCTGGCTCTTGTTTCTTGGTGGTATGAGGTCCCCCTCTCTCTCTGCTCACTTCTATCTTTTATATCTCAATTGGGATTGACTTAAAATACAACCTAATCTTGTAGACTGAATCCTGCCTCATCAACATAACTGCCACTAATCCCACCTCATTAACATCATACAGGTAGGATTTACAACACACAGGAAAATCACATCAGATGACAAAATGGTGGAAAATCACACAATACTGGGAATCATGGCCTAGCCAAGTTGACACACTTTTTGGGGGGACACAATTCAATCCATAACACTGTGTGTAAATCTTTTATTGTTACTTTATAATAGCAGTCTCATACAATATTTGTCTTTTTGTTACTGACTTATTTCATTCAGCATAATGTCCTCCAGATTCATCCCTAATGTGAAATTTTTCACGGATGCATCATTGTTCTTTCCTGTTGCATAGTATTCCATTGTGTGTATGTACCACAGTTTGTTAATCCATTCATCTGTTGACAAGTGCTTAGGTTGTTTCCATATTTTTGCTACTGTGAATAATTCTGCAATGAACATAGGTGTTCTATTCATGTTATGGCTCTTATTTCTTTAGGGTATATACCTAGGAGTAGGATTGCTGGATCATATGGTATTTCTATTTCTACCTTTTTGAGGAAGCGCCATCCCATTTTCTCTAGTGGTTGTACCATTTCACATTCCCACCAGCAGTATAGAAAAGTTCCAGTCTCTCCACAACCTCACCAACATTTGTTATTTTCTTTTTTTTTTATTAGTGTAAGTTATGTCAGGGTGAGATGGTATCTCATTGTAGTTTTGATTTGCATCTCTAACTGCTAATGATCACGAGCATTCCTTCATGTTTGTTAGCTGAGTGTGTTCTTGAGTGAAACATCTATTCACATCCCTTGCCCATTTTTTAATTGTATTGTTTGTCTTTTCATTATTGGAGTGTTGAAGTTTTCTATAAATTTTAGAGATTAGACCCTTGTCAGATATATCATAGCCAAAAATTTTTTTTTCCCCAAACTCTAGGTTGTCTTTTTAGTCTTTTGGTGAAGTGTTTTCATGAGCATAAGTGTTTAATTTTTAGGAGGTCCCATTTGTCTAGTTCATCTTCTGTGGTGTGTGCATTTTTAGTTATGTTTGGTATTCTATTTATGCCATGTATTAGGGCCCCTAGCATTGTCTCTATTTTTCCTCCATGATCTTCATAGTTTTAGGTTTTATATTTAGGTCTTCGATCCACTTTGAGTTAGTTTTTATGTATGGTATAAGGTATAGGTCCTGTTTCATTTTTCTACAGATAGATATCCAGCTTTGCCAGCAAGATTTGTTGACTAGATTGTCTCTTCCCCATTTTATGGTCTTTGGTCCTTTGTCGAAGATCAACTGTCCATAGGTGGATGGATTTACATCTGGGTTCTCAATTCTGTTCCATTAGTCTATGAGTCTGTCAGTATACCAGTACCAGACTGTTTTAAGGACCGTGGCTGTATAGTAGGTTCTGAGATCTGGTAGTGTGAGGTCTCCTACTTTGTTCTTTTTCTTCAGTAATCCTTTGCTTATCCGGGGCCTCTTTCCTTTCCATATAAAGTTGGTGATTAGTTTTTCCATTTTGTTGAAGATGCTCTTGGTGATTGGGTCAGGATTGCATTGTATCTATAGCTTTGGGTAGTATTGACATTTTCACTTCCTACGCAAGAGCATGGTATTTTTTTTTTTTCATTTATGTAGGTATATTTTGGTTTCTTGCAGTAATGTTTTGGAATTTGCTTTGTATAAATCATTTACATCCCTGGTTAGATTTATTCCTAAGTATTTTGTCTTTTGCAGGACTATTGTAAATGGTATGGTTTTCCTGATTTCCGTTTCAGAGTTCTCTTTGTTGATGTAGAGGAATCCAACTGATTTTTGTATGTTGATCTTGTATCCTGCCACTTTGCTGAATCCTTCTATTAGTTTCACTAGCTTTCTTACAGAATCTTCAGGATTTTCTACGTATAGGATCACATATCTGTGAATAGGGGTAGTTTTACTTCTTCCTTACCAATTTGGTTGCCGTTTATTTCCTTTTCTTGCCTTATTGCTCTCAGTAGGATTTCCAGTACAATGTTGAATAAGAGCAGTGATAAAGGGCATCCTTGTCTGGTTCCTGTTCTCAAGGGAAATGCTTTCAGACTCTCTCTGTTAAGGATAATGTTGGCTGTTGGTTTTGTATAAATTACCTCCATTATGTTGAGGAATTTCCTTTCTATTGCTATTTTGCTGAGAGTTTTTATCAGGAATGGGTGTTGGACTTTATCAAATGACTTCTGCATTGATTGAGATGGTCATGCGACTCTTTTCCTTTGTTTTATTTACATGGCAGATTACATTGATTGATTTTCTAATGTTAAACCATCCTTGCATGCCTGTATGAATCCCACTTAGTCATGATGTATTATTTCTTTGATATGCTGTTGAATTCTATGGGCTAGGATTTTGTTGAGAATTTTTGTGTCTAAATTCATGAGGGATATTGGTCTGTAATTTTCCTTTTTTAGTGATGTCTTTGCCTGGCTTTGGTATCAGGTTTATGCTGGCTTCATAGAAAGAACTCAGGAGTATTCCTTCCTTTTGTATGTTCTGGGATAGTCTGAGTAGAATTGGTGTCAACTCTTCTCTCAACGTTTGGTAGAATTCTCCCGTGAAGCTGTCTGGGCCAGGGCTTATTTTTGTCGGGAGTGTCTTTTTTTTTTTTTTTTTTATGACCCCTTCAGTTTCTTCTTTTGTTATGGGTCTGTTCAAATTTTCTATCTTAGTTTGTGTTAATTTATGTAGGTAGTGTGTTTCTAGAAATGTACCCATTTTCTCTAGGTTTTCAAATTTGTTAGAGTACAATTTTTTGTAGTATTCTGCTGTAATCCTTTTTATTTCAGTTGGTCTGTTGCAATGTCACCCATCTCATTTCTTATTTGGATGATTTTCATTTTGGCCAGTGCTTTATCGATGTTATTGATCCTTTCAAAAACCAGCTTTTCGTCTTGTTGTTTCTATTATTTTTCTGTTCTCTGTTTCATCTATTTCTGCTCCCGTTTCTGTTATTTCGTTTATTCTGGTGACTGTGGGTTTCTTTTGCTGCTCTGTTTCTAATTATTCAAGTTGTAGGGTTAATGTTTTGATTTTTACCCTTTCTTATTTTTTGATGTGTGTGTTTATTGCCATAAATTGAACTCTGAGCACTGCTTTAGCTGTTTCTCGAAGGTTTTGGTATGTTGTGTTTTCATTCTCATTTGATTCTAAGGAATTTTTTATTCCATCTTTGATTTCTTCTATTACCCAGTAGTTTTTAAGTAGGGTGTTATTCAGTTTCATGTATTAGACTTTTTTCCTTGCTTTTCCTGTTTTTGATTTCTACTTTCATAGTGTTGTGATCAGAGAAGGTACTTTGTAATATTGTGATGTTTTTTAATTTGTTGAGGCTTGCTTTGTGGCCTAAAATGTGGTTTATTCTGGAGAATGATCCATGAGCATTGGAGAAGAATGGGGACTTCGCTGCTTTTGGGTGAAGTGTTCTGTATATGTCTATGAAGTCAGGTTGGTTGACTGTGGTATTTAGATCTTCTGTATGTCTTTGTTGAGTTTCTTTCTAGTTGTTCTCTCCTTCACAAAGAGTGGTATGTTAAAGTCTCCTAGTATTATTGTAGACATGTCTTGTTCTCTTTTCAGTGCCATTAGAGTTTGTTTTATGTATTTTGGAGCTCCGCCATTGGGTGCATATATATTTATTATGGTTACTTCCTCTTAGTGCATTGACCCTTTTATCATTATATAATGTCCTTCCTTTATTTTTATGGTGGATTTTCCCTGAAAGTCTACTTTATCAGCGTTTAATATTGCTACTCTTGCTCTTTTTTGGTTATTGTTTGATTGATATATCTTTCCATAATTTAAGTTTTAGTTTATTTATATCTTTGTCTATGGTGTATCTCTTGCAGACAGTGTAACAATGGGTTGTTTTTTTAATCCATTCTTCCACTCTCTGTCTCTTTACTGGTGCATTTGTGCCATTTACATTCAGTTCAATTATCGATACGTACGAGTTTACTCCTGTCATTTTGTTATGCTTTTTTTTTTTTTTTTTTTTGTGGTGTTGATGGTTTCTTCCTTCTGCTTAATTTTCTGTGCCGAGTTCTTTTTAACTGTGGCTTTTCTTTTCATTTTCTTCATTGTTGCTGGTTGAGTGTGTACTGAGTCTTCATGATTTGCTTCTTTTATATTTTGATGAGTAGGTTTGTTAACTTTCTTTGTGGTTACCCTGAAATTTACCTTTAACTTCCTAAGTTTAAAGCAGTCGTTTATTTCTTGATATCGCCTTGACTTCCTCTCCATTTGGAAGTGCTAAACCTATACTCCTTATTCTTTATGTTTTGAAGTGGTCATCAGTTACAGATTGACATATCTGATTCCTTGTTTTCTATCTTTTAGGTTTATTTTATTTTTGAGAGTTCTTTATCTGGGTTGATATCTGGCTAATATTTTCATGTGTTTTAATCTCAGGTTGTCTGATGTTGTTAGTTTTATGTCCAAAGGACTCCCTGTGAAATTTCTTATAAAGTTGTTCTCATTTTTACAAATTCCTTTAATTTCTGTTTGTCTGGAAATATCCTAATTTCACCATCATATCTGAGGGATGATTTTGCTGGATATATAATTCTTTGTTGGCAGTTTTTTTCTTTCAAGGTTTTATATATGTCAGCCCATTGTCTTGCCTGCATGGTTTCTGCCAAGTAATCAGAGCTTAGTCTTATTGATGCCCCTTTGTAGGAGATCTTTTTTCTTTTTGAGCTGCTTTTAGTATTCTTTCTTTGTCTTTGGTTTTGGAAAGTTTGATTATGATATATCTTGGTGTTCTTCTTTTGGGATCTATCCTATATGGGGTTTGTTGTGGTTCGTTCTGTTCATTATCTTCTTGTTTTTCATGACATTAGGGAAGTTTTCTTCAACAATTCTCTCTGCGCTTTTTGTTGTCTCCTCCCTTTCTGCAATTCTGATCACGTGTAAGTTATTCCTCTATTTCCACATGTAAGTTATTGTCTATTTCTGAAATTTTATTAAGCTTCTGGATTTCTAATTGCTGTTTTTGTATGCTTTCCAGTTGTCTATTTATTTTGTCATTTTGTTCTTGTATTGTTTTCCTGAATTCTTCTAGCATTTTGTCTGTGTTTTCCATAGGTTTGTCTTTGTTTTCCTTAGTTTTATATGTGTTTTCTTTGATTTCTTTGAAGACCCTCTACATGAGGCTTTTGAATTCCTTATCAGGTAGATCCATTACCTTTTCTTCCACAAGAAGGTTATCTGACTCTTTATTTTGGTCACTTGCTGGAGCTATCTTTCCCTGCTTCTTTAAGTGGTTTGCTCTTGTCTGTTGTCTCCGCGACATTAAGGGGTTATTGTCTCTATTTTTTCTATCGTATAATTGTTTGCTGGGTCCTGTTTCTTTGTTTTGTTTTGTTTTGATGATTCCTGGTAGGCATGGCTGCCATGGTGCTCTAGTTGCCTTACTGGCCTTGCTGGAACACTCCCTACCTGTCTCCAGGTGATTGGAGTGGCAAGTAGGTGTGGGAGCTCAGGTCCCTTTTTTACTGCTTTTGCGAGAAGGCCTAGTGTGGGTTGATGGGCTTTGGTCTCTGTCTTGGGTTTAGTGGTGCAGGAGTAGGGAGTGGTGCTCTCCGTGCAGGTAGACTGGGCGGTATGGTGGGCGTGGTGGGTGAGTAGGAGCATGCTTGTCACCTCTCTCTGGTTGAGGGGGAGGTGTGGGTGGTAAAAGGAGGGTGGTAGGCAGACACACACACAGTTTGCTACCTCCAACTCCTCCTGGGCAAGGGGAGGGAGGCAGGAATGGCAGGCAGATGCATGCTCACTCATGCCACATCTGCCTGTTGGTGGGCGGGGAGAGGGAGGGAGGAAGCAGGTAGATGCTCATACCCGTGCTGCCTCCACCTCATGCTAGGCAGAGGGAGGGAGGAAAGGGCCTTGGAGGGATGCGTGTGCAGATGCAGAGTTCCATCCTTTGCTGGGTGGGGTGAGGGATGGAGGCACACCGGGTGGAAGCGCTAGCAGACAAGCTGTCTTGCACTGGGTGGGAAGAGGGAGGAAGGGGCAGTGGGGATGCATGCACAGTCTCGGCACCTCTGCCTCTCACTGGGCAGGGGCAGGGAGGAAGTTATGGCAAATGGCTGTGTCCACCTCGCGCCACGTGGGAGGAGGGAGGAAGGGGCTGCAGGGTGATGTGAACGCAGTCACAGTGCCTCCATCCCTCACTAGGTGGGTTGAGGGAGGGAGTTGCACCAAGTGGATGTGAACTCAGTGGCGCTGCCCCGCCTAGCGCACGGCAGGCAGGGGAGCGAAGGAGTGGTGGGGGGATGCACGCGCAGTCACATCTCCTCAGGAGGGTGTAGATGGTGGGTGAGCACTCGCACTGCGGTGTGCCTAGTCCTGCTTGTCGGGTGGAAGGTAGTGGATGAGGTGGGCGGGGTGGGGGGAAGAGGAGAGGCCCTTGTTGTGGTCTCCCAGTCACGCAAGGTGGGTGGGGTATGGGACCCTTTGCTGCCTCTAATCAGGGGAATGGGGTGAAGAGGAGTATGTCCCTCTGGCTAGGATATGCAGGTGCCAGGGCACCTTGTGTCCGCTGCAGCCAGCAAGCAGAAACTGTCCCTGCTTGAGTGCAAGAAGGGGGGCCTCCTGGGGTCCGACTGGGTGGGAGACCTCCCGGAAATACTCTTCAGGTTCAACGCCTCGTGCATGCCACTCAGCCCTGAGGTTACGGGCTGTGCCTCCTGAGTATCTCCAGTTCTGGATCCTTGCTCTCCTCCTGTCTCTGCTTCTCTCTGTGTGTGTCTATGGAGTTTCTTTGACCCTTTTGGGAAAGTTGTGAAGTTGCCTTGCTGTTTTCTTCACCCGAAGTCACTGCGGGCTTTGTCCTAAGATGGCTGTGTCTGGCCAGGACGGATGGCTAAGCTCCTCTGTTCTGTGTTACTCCTCGTTTGCTGCATTCACTCACTTTTTCCTTCCAGTCGGTGTTCAGTTCAGTTCTTAGACCCTCTTTTTTGATGTTTAGTGTTCCCAGATTGTTATCTGCTTCATTTCAGTTGGTTTTGTGGGTCTTTGGTGCAGGGGGACATTATGATGTGTGTGACTAAGCTGCCATCTTTGCTCCACCTCAACCATATGCATTTCTGGACTTTCATTATCCCTTTGGAGGTGATTCTAAACCAAAACCTGTTGCTGTTGAGTCAATTCTGACTCTTAGCGACCCTATAAGACAGAGTAGAACTGCCCCATAGGGTTTCCAAGGCAATAATCTTTACTGGAGCAGACTGCCACATCTTTCTCCCACAGAGCAGCTGGTGGGTTCAAACTGCCAACCTTTCCCGTTAGCAGCCAAGCACTTTAATCACTGCAGCACCATGGCTCCTTTGAGAGATAATTAACCATTAAAAATTCACAATATCACTACGCTTAAAAGAAAAAGCTTTAAGTTCACCATATTACAAGTTGCTGGGAAATAATTCATTAGTCAAATATTCTAGGAAAAAAGGCTAGTAAGCAACCTTTTAAAGTATATTCAAGCAGACTATTATTAAACATAATGAAATATGGATATAATGATGCAAAAAGTTAACTCAAATATGGATAAAGAAATAAAGGCACATCTTGGAAAAGAAAGGGACCTCTTTGGCAATTGTTAACCACGTTGGATCTGGTGCAAGCCAGTTTGCACCTCCTTGACTTCACCAGCAGATGTTGCTGTGAAGTAGAATAAAGCCTGCACAGATACAGACATCCATGTGCTGAACTCGAAAAATGACGTGCCCACAGTGGAAAGGAATCCTCAATTCATTTATTTGTTTGTGTTTTTGTTTGCCTGCTTATATATGCTTTAAACCGCTGGGAACAACTTGGAAAACCATTTTATGAGATAACTATTTTATTTCAAAAACTAATTTATGGCTTAGAAAGGACATTATCCCCATTTATATGATTTTCACAGTAACCTTTCAGTAAGGTAGACAAATCCTGTTATCCCTAATTTCTTAGCCAATTAAGGCCTTTGAGGCTTAGTTTAGTTGAAATTAGTTGGCAGGTCACCATCTTGGAGGTGGTAGGTGATGGTGCCAGGATTTGAACACTGGATTTCTAAGAGACCCCAAGCCCAGCAAGCTTATCTCTATGTGCCACATTTATAAAACTGAATGCAAGAGCCAGCAATCTGAGTTTTCCAGTTCACTGAATGCAGGAATACATATGTGAACATACACACTTTGACCAAGGCTTTAAACTTTGTTATTTCTTAATTGACTAAAACACAATGTTAAAAATATGTGGCCTTAGTAAACTTCTCAAAAAAGAGCTTTCCAATGTGAGATTTGACAAGAAATAAAATAAAACTCAATTATAATTTTCCTCTTTGTTTGTAAACCTAATTATTTCTTAAAATGAAGTTAGTTAATTAATTGTAAATAACAAGCTCTAAAATTCTATGACACATGCTTAGTAGTTAAATATTGTGAAGCTGTTTTAAAGAAGTTAATACTTAAGAAACCAAACCAAACCCGTTTCGGTCAAGTCCATTCTGACTCATAGCGACCCCATGCTTAAGAGCCAACTTAGGTTGAAATAGACAAGGACTGTATATAAGCTCCGTTTTGTTCATATGTTATTTCTGCAAAAATGTTATTTTACTGGACATACATACATACATACTAGGCTGACGAACCATCCTAGTTTGCCCAAGACTATGGGGTTTTCTAGAACACGGGACTTTCAGAGCTAAAGCCAGGTCAGTCCCACGTAAGCCAGGAGAGCTGGTTACCCTAGCACACACACGGATAAATGGATAAATACATTTATAATCAATACAGAGTATACTTCTAGCATGTTATAGATTATTTACACACACACACTTTCATTTCCTCCTAAAAGCTTGAGGCAGTCTTCACAACTACTTGACCTCAGAAAATATTCCTGTGAATGAAACAGCTCGCCAATGTGATAAGTGAGCATGCTGATACTTTTTTAGATGTTTTACACATTTCTCATTTTCCCCTTTTACTGACACTATAAATTATAAGACTCATTGAATTCTATTGATCAGTTAAACCAAAAAACAGCCAACTTCCTGAGAGTCTGTGAAATGTATTTTCTGAGTATTGGCTGTGAGTGTTTTGAGAGAATAAAGTGCATGGTCTTTTTTACTAAGAAATGAAAGTCACTGGGTGAGGAATAATTTAGACAGCTAATCGATCTTGATGTAAAAACAATACAAGTGTCTTTTTCTCCCATGTAAAAGAAGTCCAGGGGCAGACAGCCCAGGGCTGGTGGGGTGGCTTCACAATGGTGGAAACCCAGTTTCTTCTCGATTGTTGTGCTAAATCTCCTGGTCTAAAGGGAACGCTTTAATTCCAGCCATCATGACCACATTCCAACCAGTCTGAAGGAGGAAGGGAAAGAGAAGTTCCTTCCCTGAGTTCATTCCCTGAGAATCACATACAGTATTTCAGTGTTGGGCAGAGCTTAGTCATATGCTGGAAAACGTAGTCTTTCCTCCAAGTGGTCAAATGTGCCACTACCATCAGAGCCCTGTTACTAAGGATAAAAGAGAAAATAGATGTCAGGCAACAATTAGAAGTCTTTGGAACACATGCTCAGATTTACTGCTGTTGCAGATAAAATTTCCACCTTTGTAATCCAGAGGATTACTTTGTTTTCCTCTATTTGCTTCCTCTTTGCCCTCGACATGTAATCACCGTAAAAATGAAAAGTTCTCTTACATATAACTCCGCTGGTATGTGAGTTTGCATATATCTTGGCCTGCATTGTCTTGGGTTGGGTCTCCTGAAGAGATCCGATTCGTGCTGAATAAGCTTGTGGAAAAGAATGGCAAGCATGCTGGAACTCTGCCTAAGACTGAACCCAGTATGTCTTTTTCCAGCTGAGAGTTCAAGTCATATAGACAAGAACTTTGTAAGCTGCGACCTTGAGTTATGTAATCTCCAAGAGGTAGAGGCTGGCCTAACAGCTCACGATGGTGAGAGATTTCCTTAGAGACTCATCAGCCTGATTCTGTGGTTCTCAAGAGTGGGATAAAGCTATACCAATGTCACAGCACCTTCAAAGATTCTTAGATTCGTGGAATTTTATTGCTGGAAGGCACTCAAAGTCCAGCTCTCTCATTTTTCAGAGAAAACTCAGAGGATTTAAGTCACTTGTCTAAGGATAACCAGCTAGTTAGGTACAAAATGTGGCTTGATAATTACACCTGGCCCTACTGGGGTCCTAGGTCCAAGCATTCTGCAGACCTCATGAATAGGAAATGACCTGTGTTCGGCCCTGTCTGTGGGCAGATGCATCACCACTGTGGTTTTACCATATTTCCCACTGACATTCAGAGGCAAAGTTGTGATGTTGCCTCAAAATGCTCTTCTGTCAGCCCCTATATAGACCGTACAGGAGGAGAACACTAGCGGGGCGGGGACTTAACGCCGCATCTGCAGTGTGAGGGGGCTTGACTTTCCTCCCCTTCATGAGGAGGTAAGAGAACAGGTGTGAATTAAGGGCAGGGTCATTGTTTCTTTTCCAGTTTCTAGATCTCCCCCAGTAACAGCACTAAGACATTGCTTGCACACATCACATGTATCTGGGAAGCCCTGGTAACTCATGGACTGGTGTGTTTTTTTTCCCATGAGCTACATAAGCTCACAGAATCATCAAACTGGAAGGGAACTCTATAGATCATTAGTTCCTCAATTCCTTGATTTCTTAGTTGAGAAAACTAAAACCCAGAGAGATGAATTGACTTAACCAAGATCATATTTCTTCTGTATGAATTCGAGGGAGTCAAAGTTTAAAACAACTCTACAGTTTATTTCTAACAATATTAACTATTATTGTTTACATAATAATCTCTGAAAATGATTGTCCACTTTACATGAAGAGGAAAGTGTAGATTTGCTCCAAAACATCTCTTAAATTTATAATTAGACAACATGAGCTAGTTTTATAAAATATTTTATTTACAGTAGAGCTTTACAAAAATAGTCTTAATAAAATTAATACAAAATCATTTTACAATATAACTTATACAACTACCTCCTCCAAAAAAGCAACACTCGATTATAACATGTAAACTACATTTATATTTGTTAAGTCACATTGTAGTATAAATGTGTTTTATCATTGTTTATAATAAGGTACACACCAATAACAATGAATAACGAACAACAAATGTTATTATTCTTCCAATGAATGTAAAATTCATCTCTGGCCAAAACAAAATTAACCAAAGCAAAGTAAAACAATTGTCCTTCTGTTTAACAACACAGTCCTTTTTAATTATTTGCGAGTTTATCTGACAAAGACACAGTATTAATCTGAAAGCACCATGTCCTAAAGTCTAGTAACAATATCCTCAAAAGCCTTCTCCAATATCTTCCTGTTTTTTCAGCATTTTGCCAGGACAAATAAAGATTAATCTCAACTCTGTCCTTCATTAGTCTCAAGTGTTCCTATTATGCACTGAGGTTTTTAGACCTTCCCAACTGGCATATATTTAAAACATGAGTTTTCTTCTTTGGCTTCGAGTAGAGTTTCACAACCCTTACAAGATGTACTGAGCCCCCCCATGTGGCTGGATCTCTGTGACGCCCCACCCAACAACATTTCCCCGGAGGTGACAAGATTCCGCTTCTCCAGTTTCTCTTATCTCTTCATGGCTGAGAACATGATCCCAGATATTGAAGCCTGTGAGTCTTCCAGAGAAGGCTAAAGTTTCATCAAAGCCACCACCAACACAGCAGCCATTCTTTTCTTGGCCTATCTGCAGGATTCCTCCCTCAGGAACAACGTGACCTGGGACCATCTTCACCGCGGTGGCCGCCAGTTCTCCATTTACCCACAAGGACATGCGCCCTGTCTCTGAAGCCCAGGTGCCACACAGGTGGGTCCACCTTCCTACAGAAATCACAGTGTCGGCAACCAGTCTGTTCCCCTCTCCACCCACCACGAGCACTGTGGACTGATAGCTGAGGTAGAGCTGGATCTCGTATGGGTTCCTCTTCGTGCCATAGGAAAACAGGATGGTTTTGTTGAAAACATCTGTGGCTTTGACCCAAAGGCAGGCACTAAAAGACTCAAGCTTCATTGGTGTCACTGGATGCACGCTTCCAAAAATCTTCTTGGAACGCATCGGGAATAAAATCGCTGTTTCACAACCTAGAGCAGGGATAAAGTAAGGAGAAGGATGTGAGAGAAAATAGAAACTCACTCAGAAGTTCTTCTGGCATTTGGGAATTTTAGCATAGGCATTTTAATGAATACGACTGGACATTACA
>NW_004443998.1:3104173-3107547 GCF_000243295.1 Trichechus manatus latirostris
TTTAATGTTGACAACTAAGCTAACTCCAGGCAATGACACGATAATTTCCAAGAACTTAGAGCCATACCCGTTTCCCTGTTTGTGTTCACCAAGCTTCTAGAACAACCAGTTGCCGTCGAAGGGACTCTGACTCATGGTGACCCCACGTGTGTCAGAGCAGAACTGTGCTCCATAGGGTTTTTAATGGCCAATTTTTTTGGAAGTGGATTGCCAGGACTTTCTTCCGAGGTACCTCTGGGTGAACTCCAACCTTTCTGTTTGCACCACCCAAGGAGACCCCTAGAATAATACACCTGGGAAATTCAATGGACCAGGCTCACCCCATTCAGCCATTGTCAACATGGATTTTTTTTTTTTAAACAAAACTCTAGAATAGTCATGTTGTTGCTGAATACATTTGAATGCATCACAGGTTCTCAGGTACTGGTAAACTTCACCAGCTATGTAGAAACCTACCTTTGAAAGGCAACAATGGTGAAAGGCAATTAATAGTGAAGATGACCGGGGCTTACTGGGTGCTCGCTATATGCTAGGCATGTCCTAATCACTTTGCATGTTATTTTAATCCTCACATCGACCCTGAGAGGTGTTGTCCCCATTTTATGGCTGGGGAAACTGAGGCACGGCAGGCTAAGTAACTTGTTTATGGTTACATAATTGGTAAAGTGGCAAAACTGGCGTTTGACCTTGGGCAGTCTGGCTGCAGAGGCCACTTCCTTACCCTGAAGGCTACATTTCCTTTTAATAGAAGATGTGGCTATAAGAGCTGGAGCTCAGTTTGCTGTGCAACTAACGAGTTTTACAGCTTTTGACAAGCCCCCTAATCGCTCTAGGCTATAGTGTTATCTGTAAAAGGCCCTTCCTTTCTGCTTCTAATACTCCACGAGTCTGTAAACAATGAGTACTGTAAACAACGAGTATGTGGCACACAAGAAGAGCAGTGGAAATGGAGGGTATCCTTAAAAGCTCTCATGTTGCCCACATGCTTCTAAGGACTGTTCGAGTACTAATGAAAAACCTTTCAGAGAAGTGAGTTTTTCCAAGGGGCCCCGTGGACAACGTGTTTCTAGCAAAGAGCATTTAGGAAGAGGGGGGTTTTCGACCTTGGGGCTGGGCGCTCAGTAATCTGCCCACCTCTGTCTGTCTCAAAGCAACATGGTCAGTCAGGGAGCTGGAGACGCTAGTGAAAACCTTCTAGGACTCTGGGAAATGATGTGCTAAAACCTTTAACAGGTGAGCTCTGCTCTATGCTAAGCTCATATACGAAAGCCCAGATAAAGGAAGAATTTTAAAAAATTAACTTAGGACTAGGTATTCACTTTACAAGAAAAAGCCCTGGTGGTGCAATGGTTAAAGCACTCAGCTGCTAACCAAAAGGTTGGTGGTTCGAACTCACCAGCTGCTCCGCGGGAGGAGGATGTGGCAGTCTGCTCCCATAAAGATGACAGCCTTGGAAACCCTACGGGGCAGTTCTCCTCTGTCCTATAGGGTCGCTATGAGTTGGAATCAACTCAACAGCAGCGGGTTTGGGTTTGGGTATTCACTTTATAGCAACCTAAAGACTTGCCATGGATCTCTTTGAAAAGCAAATTCCCAAAGCATTTAAGGGCGAGGCAGTAGACAGAAGTGGTAGGAACCAAATGCCATGTCAAGTAAGATAAACTATGTTAAACTTCAGCACGTGGCTCCGGACAAGGCTCTGTCCAGAAACACTTAAACAGACAAGCACCTTCTCCTTCCGTGACAGTCAAAATACTGAGACTCAGAGACCACGTGACAGGTAACGACGCTATTAAAGCACAAACTCTTCCCGTCATTTGCTATTAACTTTTTCACTAAACAATCTGAATTTTCAAAGCTTTCTTTTTTAAATTATTTTTTAACAAGGCATTGATTCTTTCTTCAAATGAAATTGCTAGGTGAATTTTCTCTCGTTTCATTAATTAAATCAGATAAAGATCATGGAACAAAAGATCACCAAATCCATGGGCATTTGAGATACTCTCTGTAATGGTTCAGTAAAGCAGCGTACAAAGGGTGCCTCCTGCAGTCGATGTAGCTGATTTCCTGTTTAAGCAGAGCCCAGGCCGTCAGGACTGCATTCCAAGGGGTCTCTGGATAGTATCTCCGAGAACAACTTCCTCTCCAGGTTTCACTGCCTGCGTGAGTTTACGGAGTGAAGCTGCATGTTGGCAGCTTTTTTGTTTTCTTTTGGTTTAGTTTTCCTGTGGGCTTCTACTGGGGATCAGTGATTGAGGCTATTGATACCTCTTTAAAATGTCAGATTCTGTCTTATGAAATGGCTTTTTAACTAATAGGTTTTTCTGATTATATTATCGAAGACCAAACAAAATGAAAACCAGCTTCTTAGAAGGCCAACAAAAGAATGAGTAGGAACCCCTTAAGAGTCCAGCTGGCAGGAGACCAAGAGGAGAGATCAAAGCATGTGGGTAAAAATACTATTGGATATAATAAGAAATTAACATTTTAGAATTCAGGAATACATCCCGATCTGCTCTAAGTAGTATGCAGAGGGGAGGATGAAAGTTAGGGTAATTCCTGATTTTCTGGTATGTTACACATACAACGATTTTTCACATTTGCAAACACAAGACATTTCATTCATTAAGGTAGCCACATAATTATAATTTGCCTGCTTATCACTTACACTGATAATCTACTGTGTATGTGATTTTACGCTTTCCCTCTCTGAAGTCCTACTTAACATTTAAAAGAGTCTGTTCTGTACTGGTAAAAAGTCCCCACGAAGTTAGGAAAGACTACTATTCTGGTACAGTCTGTGGAATTTTAAAATGAAACATGCTCTCACACATGCTTGTAAGCCTTCCCTCCGCCCCACGCAATGACAGCTGTTTTAGGAGGCACATAGGGAGGACAGCGTTGTTTAAGTTTTTCTGAGATTCTCAGGAAAAGCGTTTAAGTTTCCTACCTAGGACACTGACATTCTAATACTACCCCAAAACGATTTTCACATTATTTCTTAGAAATTTTGACTGAAAAAGGCTCCGAATCTTCTATTTCTTTTAACCATGTTTTAAATGTATTATTTCGGGAGCCCACGTCTACTTGGAGATCCATGGAGTCTTTCACAAATTATATTTGGTTTGAACCGAATCTCTCCCATTAGGCCCTGATTCTCACAGTCCCTGAGGTGGGGCGAGGGTCTCGAACACCGATTGGTCCCTACATCTGATCTATTCCACGAGAATCCCTCAACTGCCGTTTTACCCAATCGCACACCCTTGGACCTCTACTCCAAGCTCTAATTCCACAGACTTGGGGCTGGGACCCCTCAGGAATTCCCGCTGACCCTGCAGGAGATCAGATTCCGCCGCAACCCTCTAGCTCGGAGC
>NW_004443998.1:3108108-3138430 GCF_000243295.1 Trichechus manatus latirostris
GCCGGCGCGCTCGGCCTCGCCAGGCTGCCCGCGAGCCGGCCCAGCTCCGCCCGCAGCCTCTGCAGCTCGCCCCCGAGCACGCCGTCCATGGCCTGCAGCAGCATGCCTTCCCTCATCTGCGAGTTCTCCAGCATGGTGAACAGCTTGTCCCAGTCGGAGTGCTCTTGACGGCAGTCGCACGGCGTGGCTAGAGCGCGGGACACACACACGTGTTACCCACCCGCCCAGGCCTCCCTTGGGTGGGCTTCGTAAAAAGCTGACCTCCCTCGGTGGCCCCAGGTTACAGCCCACCCGCAGCACAGCACGCCTCTTCCCTTGAAAGACACGTTCTTAAAAGCACTGTGTCAGTATCCCGAGAGGGCACGGAAACCACTCATTCAGATGCATCATCAGCTGAACTCTATGAAATTGCCGTTTTTGTAGCGCCAGCCAAACAGCTGCCGATTTCATGCGGTTCGGCTCGTTTTGTACCTCTTAAGAAATAACTTCAGAACTTCCTCCCTTCCAAAAGTGCTTCTCTCTCTTGCAAAACAAAGTAATTTTTAGCTCATTTCAATAGCTACAAAATATGTGTACACTATTTAGACCCAAGGAGGTAGCTCTATAGTTAAGGTTAGCAGAGAAATAGTCACAATGAACTCACGTTCTTCGGTGGAATGGATCCCATTGTCTATTTCGTTGTCCAAATTCACATACATGAGGTCATAATCGTCTGAGTTCTCCGCGGACACCACAGCCCAGAAAGCACAAAACAGGATCGCCGGGAGATTCATAGCTGAAGAGCTGAGTTCCTCGGCGACTTCCCACAGCTGGCAGGAGGGCGAGGCAAGAGGCTCTCCAGCGAGAGGGGTTCGGGTGGAGGAAAGCGAGAGTGAGAGGCAGGAGCTGAGCGCCCTTAATAAATGCTGGGGAAAGCCTGAATGGGGATGACTGAGCAATGCCAGTGGCACTGCCTGAGCGGGAATTCCCCTGGATTTTCGGGGGAGGGGGCGGGGTGGGCGATGAGGGAGGTGTGGATGTTGCACTGCAGTCAGATGAATTGCAGGAGTGTCAGAAAGGGAAAGGCGGGAAAGGGGGCCGAAGGTCCCCCTGAGGATTAGATGTTGTAACTGGAATTGCTAGCAGGGATGAGGGCAGCCTTGGGGATAGGGGGAGAAATGATTCAGCAAGGACAGAGACGTGAAGGCAAGATAATCATTTCAGCATTTCGTGTGGTCTTTTATTATTTCACAACCTGTTATGTACAGAGAACTTTTTTTTTATTTTCACTTTGCCTTTGCGTACTGCTTGACAGGTCGAAGCTGTGAAAAGCTAACGGACTGATTCTAAGAGAAAACAACGCAGTGAGAAATGTCGCAAGAATTTCTGGGACTCCAGAAGCTGAGTCCACGAGTTATCTTTAATCTTTCTGAGTTGCAACTCTACTTTTATAAACACGCTTTTTAAATGGTAAACAACACAGCAAAACTGGATAAACTTCAAGTGGGAACAAGCTGGAGAAAAGGAATAAACTGATTTTAGAAATGTTTCTTTTCATGGTCTGGTAATAGGTGGAAATTATATTATTCCACTAAGCTTAGGGATAAGGATTGTATTTTAAAAGTAAATTTAGTGATTCTTGCTTCTGCCAACATATTTACCAACATAAGAGGAAAACACTCCTGTAAGAAACACCTAGAAATATGTTCACATTATAACAATAATAAAAACTTTAAATGTACAAAGGAGCTCCCAATAAAATAAGGGAAATATTCAGGGGCCAGAGATAAAGAGGGGGCCAAAACCAAAACAGTTAGCCCATGAGCTGACACTGGGGCCCCCTGCAGTGGGGGTGAAAGGGGTTGGGGGCTTACCAGTTCTGTAACTAAGGGGCTTGGGTGTTAATCGCCATGTGGTGGCAGAGTTTAGGACTAGGGTGAAGAGTTAGAAATGAGATCTTGACATAAGCCGGGATTCTCAGAGAGTTCCATCTTGGATTCCAGTAGGTCTAACCCACCCTCTGCCCTAGCACAGCAAAGTGAGAAGAAGTGTTGACCTCTTTGACTGAACTCTACAGGGTCCCTAAGTGACTTTGGACTTGCCCTTGTACATGTCTAGGATTCAAATGAATACTGCAGTAAAATGTATACTATTACAGTTAAAGTGAATTCACAATAAAAAATATTTAAACATACGAGGGAACAATTCACCATAAATGAGAATCAGCAGAAACCAAAAAAGGATTAGAGATCCCCCCCAATAACTTTATTTATTAAAAATATCAGCTAGAAGCAAGAAAAATAAGTAATGTTTCGAATTATTTAAGATCTAAAGAAGGAATTGGAAACACGAGAAAACAGGAAGACATTGTCAAAAAAAAAAAGATTAGGTAGATTTTTTAAAGCACCAAAATATAATTATTAGAGTTTAAAAAAAGTTAATTAAAAGCCCAGTGAATTGATTAAATAGCAAATAAGCCAAAGTTAAAGAGAATATTAATGAACTGAAAGACAGAACCAAAAAAAAAAAAAATCCAAAATATAATTTTTATGTTCAGCAAAGTATCCTGGGCAACCTGGGTGGTGCAAATGGGTAAGCACTTGACTACTAACGAAAAGGCTGGTGGTTCAAACCCTCCCAGAGGCATCTTGCAAGACAGGCCTGGAGATCTGCTTCTGAAAAGTCACAGCCTTGAAAAGCCTATAGATCAGTTCTACTCTGCACACATGGGGCCATCATGAATCAGAACTGAGTCAACAGGAACAAACAACAACAAAAATATCCTAACCAGAATGCTCCTTGGAATTGAAAATACTGAGACCTCAGCTTGCTTACTTTAGGCATGTCATCAGAAAAGACGTAAGAGCTAGGAAAGGACATTATGCTTTGTAAAGTAGAAGGTTGTTGAAAATGAAGTAAACTCTCAATAAGATGGATTGATAATACAGCCATAACAATGTAGTCAAACATACCAACAATCATGCAGAGGGTGCAGGACCAGGCAATGTCACTTTCTGTTATTCATAAGGTCACCAGAGGAGTTGATACAATGGCAACTAATGACAAGAGCAACAAAGTATCCTCAAGATCATTTCACTGTTCAGGAGGACGATAGAGAAATTACACCCTCTCCTGACTTATCGACATGGTTAGGTTCCAAAGACCAGATCATTATGCGAAATCAGTGTTACATGAAAATGAAGGATGACCACATCAGATCGCAAAATGGAGGATAACTACAGCATTACATAACTTCCAAATTACATCATTACATAACTGTCAAATTACATCATCATATAACGGCCAAATTACATCGTTACATAACTGCCAAACCACTGAGAATCATGGCCCAGCCAGGTGGACACATAATCTTAATCATCAAAGCCAGCGTTACTCTCGCCTTGCACCTCGTTGTTCATTACTGCCAGACATGCGTTGTTAATGTGCAAAATAGTCGGATAGTAGATTTTTTACCATTGCCATAAATATGAAATGTTACATACCGAGATGGTTGATAAGTGAGGCGAAGGTGCAATTAATTTTGCTTTGTTAGTTCAAGGATAACCACCAAAGAACAAAAAGAAATAGAACTTCCGAGTAGAAGGATTAGAGGGAATTTTAAAAAAACGATCTATTCAATAGAAAGCAGAGAAAGAAGGAAGAAAAGCATAGACAAAGCAAGATAAATAGCACAACATTCTAAATGTGTCAATATTCTCCATACATATTAATGAACCAAACTCTTTTCAGTTAAGAGACAAAGGTCAGATATGAATCTTTTTTAAATCTAGTTATAGGTCACGGAAGCCACACATAAACCATAAGAAACTAGAAATGTTGAAAGAAAAAAAAAAGGGTGGGGGGAGGGACACAAACGTATCAAACAAGTACTTTCCAAAAACTAGTTCCAAAAAGCTAGTGTAGCTATATTAACGTCAGAAAAAACTAAACTTCAAGGTAAAAGAGGATAATTAAATTATGATAAAAGAAACAAGGAAGATATTATCTCAGCATAGTTTGAAAATATACAGGGCAAAAATTGACAGAATTATAAGTAGAAATTGACAGCTCCATAATCACGGAGGGATATTTTCACATACCTCTTTCAGAACTGGTGAGTCCACCTCTGTCATAACTGATAACTCAAATGCCAAAGAAACTGCTAAAGGATGCAGAACCTTATCCTTTAAACTATGTAATTTTAAGTTTGGTATAATGGACTGTAAGCAGCACTGCCCAGATGGTTTGGGAGGAAAGTACTACCAGACATTCAAGGAACGCATAATCCCCGTCCTATACAAACTGCTGCTGAGAATCGACTGTGCAGAAATGCCCGAGACTCTTTTTTACATATCTAGTAAACATGATGCCAGAAAGAGATAAGGAAATACAAGAAAGGAACATTGCAGCCTTGTCTCATTTAAGAAATAGATGCAAAAGCTCTAAATGAAATACTAGCAAAACAAATCCAGCAATATATGCACAAAAAAGACAGCACAACCAAGTTCAGTTTATATGGAAATTACAAGACTGATTAAACATTAGAATGTCTATTTATTATCTTAACAGTTTAAAGGGGAAAAAAGCCTATGATTATGTCGACAGATGCAAAAACCCTGGTTCATAAACTAGGAAATAGAAAGGAACTTGCTTAAATTGATCAAGTGTGAATACCAAAAGCCTATAGAAACATACGGAGTCCTGGTGGTATAGTGGTTAAGAGCTCAGCAGCAAACCAAAAAGTCAGCAGTTCTAATTTACCAGGTACTTAATGGTGACTCCTTAGAAACACACTGTTTAAGAACAGGAATAACAAAAGGATACTCACAGACTCTAGTTGTATTCAGTGACGTACTGGAGGTCCCAGCCAGTAAAGTAGGACAAGAAAAGAAACATAGGATGAAAAAAAAGAAACAAAGCTGTTGTCAATCATCATGAGTTGATTACCTATTTACAGGAAACCTAAGAAAATCTAAAGACAAATTATTAATAAGAGAATTCAGCAAGTTACATCTTCTGGATGTAAGATCAACATACAAAATCAATTGCTTTTTTAATACCAGCAGACAACTTGGAAGTACCTTTGGGTGGGGGGGAGCTTCCATTTCAAAGCAATAAAAATGTGAGATGCCAAGGAATCGGCTTAACAAAAGATACGTAAGGCCTAGTTAATATTACCGAACTTCTTTGAAAGACACAAAAAACACCAACACAGAGGGAAGGATGTATCATGTTGTTGAAGGGAAGACTCAGTTTCACAAAGATGGCAATTATCCCAAATTAGTCTAAACATTCAGTTGAAAAAAACTCCTATTTTTTTCAAGGCAGTTGATAAATTGATGTAAATTTTATATGGAGAAGCAAAGAACAGCCAAGATAAATCTGAAGAAGTAGAAAATGAGGAAAGTTGTCTTATGAGATGCAGTGATTAATTATAAAGTTATAATTAAGACAATGTGGAATGGTGAAGGGATAAACACCTAGAAACAGACCCACAGGTGTATAGGACACCTGATAAATGAAAGAGGGGCTACAGATCAGAAGGGAAACAATTAACTACTCAATAAGTAGTGCTGGTACAATTGCTTATATACACCAGAGAAATATAAATACATTCCTTCCTCATATGTTCAAAAATAAATTCCATATGGATTAAAAACAAATATGAAAAACAAAACCATAATGCTTTTAGGAGAAAATATAGAACAGTATACTTATGAACTCAGGATAGAGAGAGATTTCTCCAATAACAAAAGAAAAATCATAAACCATAAATTGAAAAGTTAAAAAACAACATAAAGATCACAATTTTAAAACAAATTAACTAACAAAACATTAGTCTCCAGAATAAAGAACTTGTACAAATTAATAAGAAAAAAGCAAACATCCCAAGAGAAAATATACGAAGTTACAAATGGCCAAATCACAGGAAAGAAAGCGGGCTATAAACATTGTACAAAGGTGCTCAACCTCACACGTAATTAAGGATACAGACATTAAAACAGAAAAGACAAGATGCCATCTCACACCCCATCAGATTGCCAAAAATGAATGTCTGTCAAGAGCAAATGATGGCAAGGATGTGGAGCAACAGAAGCACCAAGCCGGTGGGAGGGTGAATTATTATAAACATGGTGGTAGGCAGACTAATGGACCCCTAAAGATATCTTTTTACTTGGATCCACAATCAACACCCATGGAAGCAGCAGTCAAGAAATCAAACGACGTATTGCATCGGGCAAATCTGCTGCAAAGGACCTCTTTAAAGTGCTGAAAAGCAAAGATAGCACTTTAAGGAGTAAGGTGTGCCTGACCCAAGCCATGGTCTTTTCAATCGCCTCATATGCATATGAAAGTTGGACAATAAATAAAGGAGACAGAAAGGAATTGATGCATTCGAATCACGGCATTGGTGAAGAATATTGAATATAACATGGGCGGCCTAAAGGAATGAAACAATCTGTCTCGGAAGAAGTACAGCAAGAATACTCCTTAGAAGCTCTTAGAAGAGGATGATGAGGCTTTGTCTCCCGTACTTTGGACATGTTATCAGGAGGGACCAGTCCCCGGAGAAGGACATCATGCTTGGTAAAGTAGAAGATCAGCGAAAGAGAGGAAGACCCTGAAGGAGATGGATTGACACAGTGGCTGCAACAATGGGCTCAAGTATAACAACCATTGTGATGATGGCGCAGGACTGGGCGGTGTTCCCTTCTGTTGTTTATGGGGTCGCTGGAAGTAGGGACCGACGTCATGACACCTAACCACAACAACAATGAAGTTGTCCACATCCTAATCCCCAGACCTGTGAAGATGTTATGTTATCTTACATAGCAAAGAGTAATCAAGGTTGCAGATGTTATTAAGGTCGCTGTATAAAACAGAAGGAGCCCTGGTGGCACAACACTGGAGCACTTGGCCGCTGACTGAAAGGTTGGTTCTACTCTGTCACGTGGGGTTGCCATGAGCTGAAATCCACTCAAGGGCATCTAACAAAAACAACAACAATGAACAGTGAGATTATCCCAGAGTATTGAGGTGGGCCCGATGTGATCACAAGAGTCCTTAAAAGTGGAGAAGGAGGCAGAAAAAGAGGGAGAAGGAAATGGGACAATGGAAGCAGTGTCAGAGAGGTGCTACATTGCTCCCTTTGAAGATAAAGGTTCCATGAGCCAAAGAATGCAGGTGGTCTCTAAACCAGTCGTCCGCGTAGAAGCGTGCTCCATAGGGTTTTCTGTGGCTGATTTTTCTGAAGTAGATCGTCAGACCTTTCTTCTGAGGCACCTCTGGGCCGACAGGAACCCCCCACCTTTCAGTTAGTAGCCCAGCACATTAACCGTTTGTATCGTTCAGGGATTCCAGGTGGTCATGAGAAGCTGGAAAAGCCAAGGAAATGCATTCTCTCCCAGAGCTTCCAGGAAGAAACTCAGCCTCAATTAATTTAGCCCAGGGAGACCTGCAGAGGCCTGGCGAGAGTTAGAGCACCCAGGGGCAATCTCTAAATTGCATACCACCCACCTCCCTCCATCTGAGCGCCCAGGGCCAGGTATGCAGGGGTTTACTTGTGTTTACTTACAAATCTGTAGTGAACAATTTCACATGGGTTTCTCCACATCGAAGATGTGAAATTGTTCACTACAGATTAGTAAGTATGCACAGGTGCACCCGTGTGGGCCTGGTTTATTGGGTAATCCGGCCCTAGCCTGGGGCAATCTCTAGATTGCGCCCCTCCCCCCATCTCAAGATGAATAGGTGTTGACTGCAGGGACTAGTCACGAGAAACGCTTTCCAGCCTCTGGGGCTGCTTCAGTCAACCAAAAAAACCAAACCCATTGCCGTCTAGTTGATTCCAACTCATATGGACGGTAGGACAGAGGAGACCTGCCCCGCGGGGTTTCCAAGGAGTGGCTGGTGGATTCAAACTACCAATCTTCTGGTTAGCAGCCGAGCTCTTAACCACTGTGCCACCAGGACTCCACCAGGCGCCTTTCATATCTGTGGCCCCTCGGAATGTCATTCTGCAACTACTCTGGCGTCCCCATGGACTTGCGCCTAGGGGCTGGTGCCCTCCTCTACCCCCCACCCCCGCCAACGAACTTCCGGTTAGCACCGAGCGCGGAACCAGTGCGCCACCAGTGCTCCTTGTTAACAAGACGCCCGTGTGATTTCTATGCACATTAAGCTCAGAAGGGCTGTCCTAGAAAATATCTCCCACTTACGCGCAAAGAGACAGCGACAAATTGCAGCACTATTGGTAAATGCGCGCGGGGGGGGGGGGCGGTGAGACAACCTAAATGTTTTTCCACCACAGAATGTACGAATATGTTGTATAATGGAATACCACACAGCTCTGATAATAAATGAAGGAAAGCTGCTTGGAGAAAAAACTTCAACATAATATTGACAAAAAAATACGTTGCAAAGAGATATGTACAGTATCTACTATTGATGTAACGTTTTAAAGTGTTTATTGACATATACACACACACGATTAAAATGTACAAACATTAGAAAAGATGATAAACACTAACTTGGGGAAGGTGGTTGCCTCTGGGGAGAAAAGGAAAGCAATGGAAGGGAAACAGTTCTGGCCCAACCTTCAGTTGTGGCAAAGCTGGCTGACGGACCCATGTGTGTTCCTTATGGTATTGTCTACGCTTGAAATATGGCCTGAAATATTTCATAATTAAAAAGAACATATGAGTTAATGGAATTTATGGGATTTCTACACCAACGTGTCTTCTCAGTTTCTAACTAAAAAGCAAGTCCCAGTGCTTTTTTTGTGAGACTTGAGCTGACTTCAAGTCATCTGAAAATGACTAATCTGGTTTTAACTCCCTAAAGGCGTCTGTGGCTGTTAGTGAATATTGCACCAAAAAGCCGAGAGCAATTTCATGTCTTAGATTCCAACTACAGTCTCATTTAATGTGATGATTTCAGGCCTTGGTCAGTGTGTCCATATAACTAAATTCTATGAACTAATGTGTACTGTTGAGCTTAGATGTTACATTTAAAATTCCTGATCCTTTAAGAAGCTCTTAGTAAAAATAAACAGAAAACAAACAAATAAAATAAAGCAGTGTTTTACAATGGGCACAACAGATAGATAGATAGATATGCTATAAATAACCACCCAAACCAAACCCGTTGCTGCCCAGTCGATTCCGACTCATAGTGACCCTATAGAACAGAGAAGAACTGCCCCATAGGGTTTCCAAGGAGCGACTGGTGGATTTGAACTGCCAACCTTTTGGTTAGTAGCCAGGCTCTTAACCACTGCGCCACCAGGACCCCATATATATGAGATATATAGATATATATACACACACACACACACATATCTTTTTTTTTAAGCCTGAATATTTTCAATACCTGGTACTCTAAAACGTGTTTGAGACTAATTCTGTGAGCTACAGGTGGAAAAAGAAATTCCATTATTTATCATGATCCAAATATATTCGATTTGATCCAGAGTCAACCTTCTCATTAAATTTAGATATTAATATTTTGGAAATGTTGAACTTTTTTTTTTTTTTTTAATGCTCTTAGCTAAGTATCCTTTATACATGGGTGTGTTCCCACCACCTAACAAAGATCTAAGCAGCAGCAACAACAATAAAAACCAAACCCGGCGCCTGCAAGTGGATTCCAACTCATAGCCACCCCACAGGGCCAAGCAGAACTATCCTGTCGGGTTTGCTAGGAGCAGCTGGTGGATTTGAACTGCCGACCTTCTGTTTAGCAGCTGAGCTCTTAACCACTATGCCACTAGGGCCTCCTAATGAAGATCTACACATGTGTAATCGCTGCATATTTGATTCTTTCTGTGTATGTCTTCCAAATACAAAGTCAAATGTAAAGTAAATAGAAGCAAGCAAAATCTTGTTCAAGAAATCCCTAGAAACCAATTCCTCTGAGACAGCTCAGCACTTGAGAGGATTTTGAGAAAAAATCCGTACCGTAAAGTGCTAAGCAGATGTTTCCCACATGTTCTTTGCAGGATAAGCCCGTGTAGTTTATGCAAGATTTTTTCTCAAGCTTTTGCTATTTTAAAGCCAGTTGTCCATACATGTCTTTGAGGCAAATCATGAGTGGCAAACAAACGGAGTCTAAACTCCCCTTGAAACAGTGCAGAAATGGGGCATTTAAATGCGCATCGCCACTTTTTTTTTAACTATTTATACAAATAAGGCATGGTTTCCATACGTTAGTTGTCAGAATCATACCTCTGTATCTGTCAGGAATGTGAATAAATTCCTCTGCTTTTTTTGGTTGTTCAGTTTCATATTTATGACATGAGTTCTTATGTAAGCATCATCCAAATGTTGCTTCTCATGGGGAATTGTTTGTCAGAACCGTTTCCTCCTCAAGGGTGTGGTCTGATTCCTGTCAGATCGTGCTCTTTCCCCATAGCGCATTACTCAGGAAAGATTGTCATTAGATCAAAGTGCCAATCTTATCATAAAATACTCCCTTTTACGGACTTCGTTTAAATCATGCTTTGGTGATTTTTCAGAATAAGGTACTATGTTATATTTAGCAGAAGACTTGGCCGTGGGTCTGTGTTATTTAACGAGTGAGTAAGTGCAAATGTTGTATTGAAAACAATGCTATTTCTGTTGCTCACGGGCTGATAAAGTCATCATTTCCTTATTGTTCCCTTGATAGGGAACGCCATGTTGCTGCGAGTACTACCTGCGGTGTATGAAAAGCAGCCCCAGCCAATTAACAGGCACCTGACAGAGCTCCTAGCCATGATGTCTCAGCTGGAACAACCGGAGCAGTACCACCTTCTCCAGCTTTTGCACGTAGCAGCAAAGAGAAACCAACCTGAGGTACAAAGTACATGCCATGGGCTGGTCCAAGCAGCCAGGCATGTTTCTGGATCTGTGAAGAGTCTGTGTGCTTAGGGTTCCCTCTCTCGGGTGTTTCTACACATCCGTCTTTAAGTCAAAGCGCTCGTCCACTTTTTCCAGAATCATTAAAAGCGAGGAGGTGACAGGCAGAAGTTGGGTGCAGTAATAAAACGACAAATGTGCAAGTCTGTAGTTATGGCAGGTTAACTTTAATGAAACCTTTGTGTGGCCATGTAGCCCTTGGAGTCTGTGATTTCTCTCGTAGGCCCAAAGGGAAGACCAACGCATCCCTTGATCTATGGGGAAATTAGCTGACGGTGAAAGCAAAGGCTCGTTTTCTAGATAGCATATCAGTTTTTGTTCTTTGGACTCAAGAGATTGTAACAATTAGGGTGCTTGTGATTATCAGTAACAGAACACCCAGTCCACACTAGTTTAAATAATAAAAGGAAATTTATTGGCTTATGTGGCAGGAGGACCTTCAGATGAGGAGGCTTGATTCAAGGGCTCAGATCGTGAGAACAGAACAGTTTCTCTCTATTCCCCTCTCAGATTTGATTTCTAGGTTTTGGCTTCCATTTTCCACAGGTTTTCTCCTTGTCCTGAGAGGCGATAGGAGCTCTGCAGGAGCTGTGCTTCTCCTGTCTCCATCCACCAACATCCACACATAAGTCCTCACATTCTCACTGATCAGAACACAAGCTCTACCACAGGAGCTTCTCCAGAACCACAAAGATACCCATATAGGAACGAGAAGCTTCTGGCAAGGGGGAAGGAGGAAATGGATTCTGGATGGAACCAACACATGAGCACAACAAAGATGAATGTTCAACCCAAAGTCACATCAGTTACGGTTGCACCTATGCTCCATTTCCACCACTTGAAAAACCAACACTAAGATGAAGACTGAAACATTTGTATGCAACATTCTGACTATTAAAGAACGGCAGCCTAGTGGTCATATGCATAATTAACCACAAGGAACTGTAAACTCCTTGCAGGAAGAAATGATTTCCTCTTTTCCTCTGTATCCCAGGCCTTAGCACTGTATCCGATGGCGCTCAATAAACATTCATAGACTCACTGAATTAAACAGGGCGATAAGTGCTCTGCAAATGTATAAATGGAGAGGGAGAAGCAATGAATTCTGCCTCAAGGGGAACTAGGTGCCCTGAAGACCCACAAAGGGAGTGGCCTCAGGGCCAGACCCTGACGAGTGAGAAGTATTGTGCCAGGTGGAACAGAGAGGCAAAGGGCCCTTCAGGAAGTGGGAGCCCTGGACGCTGGACAACAGGTTTTATGGGAAGTCTTCAGGGGATGAGGTCAGGAAGACTGGTTGGGGCCAGATCATGAGGGGCCATTAATATTATTCAAAGGGATTTGGGATTTTATGGGGAGACTTCAAGCCTATCTTTGCGTAGCTGTACTCAAAGGATTTTAAACAAGGAATGGCACCCTCAGTTCTGTACTTTAAAAAGCACTCAGCTAACAAATAGACTGAAGAGGGAGAAATTAGGATCAGGGAGAAACGAGGATGGGGGTTGGGCAGTTAGGAGGAGAAACATTAAGAAGAGTTGAAACCAGAACAATCTAAGCAATGTTTCTAAGGTAGAATAAAATGAGTCTGATGACTGATTAGGGGTAGGGAGGGCACAGAGAATGAAGATGAGTTAGAGACGACTGAAGACTGACATTTCTGCTTGATTAGATAGGAAGATAACAGACAGGATGGACCGGTAAACTCCTTGCAGAGAACACAGAAGGAGGAGTAAGCTTAATGGGACAGGTGATGAGTTTGTGGTGGGACTTAGATTTGCATGAATCATTGAAAATCAGGAGTTCAGGAGAGAGATCAGAGCTTCAGAGATGGACCTCAGCATCATCAGTGATTTGGTGACAGGTGTAGCTAGGACAGTAAAGGATATTCCAGGTGTAAATACGAAGCAGAAAGAGGGGAGGTGGAAGGAAACGTAAGAGTTACCTGGAGCACTGCGGATCAAACTTTTACAAGCATCAGAATCACCTGGAACGTTTCTTAAAGCACAGGTGCCTGAGCCTACCGCAGTAGTACCTGTCCAGTAGGTCTCAGATGGAGCCTGAGATTCTGCCTTTCTCATAAGCTCCCAGGTGATGCTGATGCTGCTGGTCCAGAGACCGCACTCTGAGAGGCAAGGCTAGGGCTTGGGTGGAGGACTGGGGCCCTCTGGGCTTCCTGACACGCATCTCCACTTTGCCCTTAGAACACTTTGTTGTCATTATTTTTGCACATCTGTCTCTTCCAATGGACTGTAAACACCTTAAGGAGCAGAGAGTTCTTTTTATTTTATTTTTCTGGCTTTAAAGAACAGAAATGTATTGTCTCACAGTTCAGGAGGCTAGAAGTCTGAATTCAGGGCACCAGCTCTAGGGGAAGGCTTTCTCTGTCCACTCTGGGGGTGAAATCTTGGTTTCTTTCAGCTGCTGTTCTTCGGTTCCTTGGTGATCTCACGTGGCATCTATCTTTTCCCCATTTGTGCCTGTTTCAGAGGGTTCTTAATGGGTCAGCAGGACAGTGTTCCTTTGGGGACCCTCTGGAGGAGAATCGAGAGTCTGTTTCCTCCTTCTCCAGCCTCTAGAGGTTGGCTGCATTCCTTGGCTTATGACCCCACATCACTCCAACTTCTGCTCTTGTGGTCCTGTCTCCTTTTCTGACTCTGACTCTTCCGCTTCGCTCGCATAAGGACGCATGTGATTACATTGGGGCCAATTGTATCATCCAGGACAATCTCCCCATCTCAAGATCCTTAGTTTAATCACATCCCAAAAGTCCCTTTTGCCATGTAAGGTGACACATTCACAAGCTCCAGGATTAGGACATGGACATCTTTGGGGGCCATCATTCAACTTACCACAGGTGGAGACTGAGGACCTGGCACTATGGGAAATAGGGAGAGTGATCAAAGGCCAAATGTGGTTTCATGAAGGAGGCAGCTGACATGCCATTTTATCTGTAGTTTGAGAGCAGGGACAAACAGTTTTTGGAAAGGCAGGTTCAATAAAACTTCATGGGGGATCTAGGGAGAGTATATTAAACTTATTTCCCATGGGGTAGAGGCAGGCTTGAAGGTAACTGGAGTCAGGAGGGGGCTTTATTTAGAGGAAGGGGAGGGGGAGAGGACTCGAGGTCACAGTGGAGTCCAAGAATGAGGGTGGCACCACACGTGGCATTCAAAGGGGTCCTCTCAGACCCCTGGGTGCGGCCCCTCCATGCCTGCCCAGAGACTCAGGGCAGGGCTTATGAGGCCTTTCAAACCAGGCCCTGCTCACTTGCTGGCCTCCTGGGCCCCTTTAGCCTCAACACTTTGAATAACTGCAGTCCCAGGGACCTTCAGATGGATGCTTTTTCTCCAAGCACAGAGCTTTCATGTATATGCCATGTTCTCTGCCTGGAACATTCTTCCCTCACCACTCCCACCCTTTCTGAGCCACTATTTCTGATCTTTTATACCAAACCAAAAACCCATTGCCATCGAGTTGATTCCAACACATAGGGACCCTATAGAACAGAGTAGAACTGCCCCATAGGGTTTCCAAGGAGCGGCTGGTGGATTCAAACTGCCAACCTTTTAGTTAGGAGCCTGAGCGTTTAACCTCTGCACCATCTTCTCTGACTCACCCACCTGTCCATGTCTGCCACAGCAAATATCACGTTGTAACGAACTTGTCTCTACTGGTCTCTCTCCATCTGGACTATGACAAGAATGCTCGATTTCATTCCAGAAGTCAGTTAATGACTATTTCTTATATGGATGAGTTCGTACCCATGCCTAAGTTTGCATTGGGACTTTATCATTCACAAGGGACTTTTTTACATCCACTATCTCATTTAATCCTACCAATCACTTTTGGATGCGTTATTTCTTTTTCCTCCATTTTAGATAAGATAAAATGAGTTTCCTGAGAGGTTAGTTGCCTTTCCCACAGTCACACAGGTAGTAAGTGGTAAGTGATGGATCCAGGACTTTGAAGCCAGACCCTCTGGCTCCCACCTCCTTCCTCTTCTCGCCTGAGGAGGTAACTGAGCAGCCTCCAACTTGAGACTATACTACAAGGGGTAGTTTTCTGTGTTGGTTACGGTGGGCAGGGGAGGTGTCTTAGTCATCTAGTGCTGCTATAACAGAAATACCACACGTGGACGGCTTTAACAAAGAGAATTTATTCTCTCACAGTGCAGTAGGCTACAAGTCTAAATTCAGGGTGTCAGCTCCAGGGAAAGGCTTTCTCTCTCTGTCGGCTCTGGAGGAAGTTCCTTGTTATCAGTCTTGCCTTGGTCTGAGAGCATCTCAGCTCAGGAACCTCAGGTCCAAAGGACACGCTCTGCTCCTGGTACGCTTTCTTGGTGGTATGAGGTCCCCACTCTCTGCTTGCTTCCCTTACAATCACAAAATGGAGGACAACCACACAGTACTGGCAATCATGGCCCAGCCAACCTGATACACACATTTTTCAAGGGACATGATTCAATCCATGACAGGAGGGTGGACACAGGGTGCTAATAGTTGCCATGCTCTACCACGTCCCAGGCATTGTGCGAGGTGTTTTACACACAGTATCTCATTTTAGCTCCGCAGCAGCCTTTTCATTTTACAAACGGAGAAGCTGAAGTTGGAGATGTGAAGAACAATGGTCCTACCAATGAGTGGCTTGGTAAGGCGGCTCTGCGAGCCCCTTCCTCTTTATCAGCGCCTGCCATTTTTGTACGGGCAGGGGAGGCTTGCGTGTTGCTATTATGCTGAACAGGCCTCAGCGGAGCTTCCAGACTGAGACAGTCTAGGAAGAAAGACCTGGATGTATACTTCCAAAAATATCCGCTATGAAAACCCTATGGATGAAATAATCCAATCCAGTTGTGCATGGGTTCACCGTGACTTGGAAGCTGACCTGATGGCTGTTAATAACAATACCACCACCAGCCACGTCGGTCACCTTGTCCTCCCTAAGCCTGGCGTATATAGAAAATCCCGGGCTGATGCAAGTGAAGTTACTGCCCACAGCCACTCCAGTAAGGCCGAGTTGCTATGTAATCCTCGTCTCAGTCCATCAGTGAGACCTTTTGACCTTAAAAAAAAAAAAAAAAAAACCCATTGCCATCGAGTCAATTCTGACTCATAGCGACTCTATAGGGCAGAGTAGAATTGCCCCAAAGGGTTTCCAAGGAGCAGCTGGTGGATTGGAACTGTTGGCCATTTGGTTAGCAGCCTGAGCTCTTAACCACTGAGCCACCAGGGCTCCTTTTGACCTCAATACACTAACAATTGAGGCTATAAGGCTGTGGTGTGAAAAGGCTTGAGCAGAATGAGGAAGAAAGGGTGAAAGATTCCTGGAGGTATTGGGGGGCTGCGTGTGGACCCCAGAATGAAGAGGCAAAAGGTTAGGAAGCACCCACAGTGATGACAGTGGACCCCGCCCAAGCCAGGATCCCCTCCGCTCGCCTCCTTCAGCTCCTCGTGCGCCAGCACCCCTGCAGCCCACACGTGATTTCCCGGCTCTGTCCACCGGCAGTGAGATTGCAAAATGCCGGATTCACTTCCTCCGCCACCAGTTCCCTAATTAGACAGTGCGGGGTGGGGAATGGAAAAGGGGTTACCGCGAGCAGGAAGTGAAGTGCGTGGCCGCAATCACAAATGTGGACTGGGGCTTCCGACTACTTTGAAGTCTAGTTAATTCATTTCCGATGAAATACACCAAATAAGGAGGCTTTCGGCCCCATGAAATTTTTGTTAACGTGGAGCTTCTCTCTCTGCACAAAGGCTGCAGTGATGTCTGATTTGGAGGTGAGCTGAGCGGGCTCCCCAATGAGGCCGTTTGCTTTCTTGCGTGCCTTCCTCCCTACCCACCGTCTGGGACCATGAGGGGTGGTCACTTTTCCCGTGAGTGGCCCTTACGGGAAGAGAGTCTGTATTCTCACCTGCCACAATCCATACCCTAGTGCAGCCAGCGAAAGGAACAGAATTTAGTAACACGCATGAGCTAACCTGTTATCCGCAGGAGGTGGCTTCTGGCCCCAAGCATATAGAGATGGGTGGCAGGAAGTGGCAGCTTCAGCCCTGCATTGATTTATGTCCAGACCCAGAGGCATTGCTCTTGTGGTCCGGTCCCTGGAGGAGAGAGTCGGTTTTTAGGATTTTTTCTCAGCAGTGTAGGGCATTCCTATTCACATACCTAATCCTATAGCACCTAACACAGCATCACCAGGCCAAGACTCAGAGCTCAGCTTGGGTATTTATTTAAAATCAAAGTCGTTTCAGGACATTGAGAAGATGAAGTGACCGGAGACATAGACTGCTGTGAAACATCTCAGGAGCAGAACCGTGGTTTTCAGACAGTATAATACCTTTTCAGTGTGGCGGGAGGAGGTTAGTAGTAAATGAAACAGTAGTAGTTACTTTGTAGGCTTCCAAAGACTACTAGAGATTCTTAATGGTCCTAATTCACTGAGAGAGAAAATCAGGCCTGAAGACTAATTTAGGAGGTGCACACACAAATGCACGCTCGCTCACTGTCTCTTTCTGGCACATGCACACACATGCACGAACACACACAATAGCTCTACCGTTTACTCTTTGCATAAGAATGTAAATGTCATTTGCTGCCAGTTAAGTTAGGATGCTGTGTTTTCAGACGCCCCTCCCCGCGAGGTGCTCATGGCCTGGGAGATGAAGTGTGTCCGCACAGCTTCAGTTCAATGTAAGATGCTACATTGACGCTTAGGCTCCTATGGGAGCCCAGAAGAGAAGTGATTGATTCTGCTGAGGAAGGGCCGGAGAAGCCAGGGTCCCCTTGGACCAGGCCCCTGCCCTGTTTCCTTGCTTTAGACAGTCCTGTCTGGCTCTCCTTGAGCGGTGCTTCCACCCCTGTTCCCCCCACCTTGCTTGTTAAACCACAGCCCCGGTCACAGGGACCTTGGAATTCTCGACATAAATACCTTGCGCCTGCTTGCAGAGCTTGTGCAGGCCTGGCCACTGGAGCAGGCCATGAGGACGACGTGACCCCATAGCCCTGAGGGGTGGCCTCACGTGAGACTTCTTGCAAGGCAAAGCCAGGAAGAGAAGGGAGGGGTAGGGAACAAGGGCTGGGGGCCACCTCCGCTCCCTCTAAAGGAGCTAAAATTTCTAAATTCAAATCAGGCCTCCCAGGTTGTTATACAGGTACATTTGTCAGGAAGGAGGATAGAACGTTTTATGTAGCTGCTGAGTATGTGGATGTGTGGTATGGGGGCATAGCCCCAGGTCCCGCATATGTTAGGGTGGGCCAGAGGGCAGACTTCTCAGCAGGGGAGATTTTTGAAATTGGCTTTGAACGTGTGAGAGTTCTCTGCATGTTGAAGCCACTGTGTTTGGTCGGCCCCGTGTAGCAGCGTCAGAGGGTTCACGGGGGGAGAGGTCACGGTGGATACACCCATCAGTGAATACCCTGGAAAGCCATGGCATTGGGATTCTGGCCATGAACCATGAACCGGACCTTGGTGTTACAGGAATAGGACATGAAGAGGGAGGACTGGGAAAAGGAATGTTCTAGAATGAGGCTGGAAACGTGTAAGCATTTTCCATTCCTAAAAGCCTTAGGTTAAATATGTTGCTCTGACCTGGAGCAGCTGGCTGACATGTCTGCTGTACATGCTGGGGACCTCTCTTGACTTCTTTCAATGAATGTACAATTGCTCCCTAATGTATGGGCAGCATTTATAGAAGTCTTCATTCATGTGGGGCCCTGGGGGCACAGTGGTTAAGAGCTACAGTGAGCTACGGCTGCTAACCAAAATGATGGCAGTTCGAATCCACCAGGTGCTCCTTGGAAACCCTATAGGGAAGTTCTACTTTGTCCTGTAGGGTCGCTATGAGTTGGAATCGACTCAATGGCAATGGGTTTGGTTTCGGTTGTATTCATATATGCCATTTACCGGAAACTAGCCGTGTCCTTTCCTCCAAAAGTACAGGACAGGAAAGTATATTTCAACTTTTTATGTGAGATAGTTTTAATTATCTCAAAACTTTCTTCCTTTATGTCCCTGTTAGTTATATTGTACATAACACATGATGGTATATACGTTTAAACATTTTGTATGACCAATGAACTGCCACGGGGTGAAACCCAAACCTAACCGGTTGCCACAGAGTCTATTCTGACTCAGGGTGATCCCATATGTGTCAGAGTAGAACTCTGCTCCGTGAGGTTTTCGGTGGCTGATGTTTTGAAGTAGATTGCCAAGTCTTTCTTCTGAGGCACCTCTGGTGGACTCAACCTCCAACCTTTCAGTTAACAGCCGAGCTTGTTAACTGTTTGCACCACGCAGAGACTCCACTATGGGGTGAGAGGTATTTTATTCAAATGCTACCCTATAAAGTCATTTAGATTTACCTTCTTTTGGTTTGTTCCTCAAACAGTTGCTAACTCACCTTCGGGCCAGGCTGTGTGCTAGGCACTGGGTGTACAATAATGTACAAAGTAGACATGATTCTTAACCCAGAGGAGCTTTCAATCTGACCTGAAAGTGAGCCATCTAGACCAGCAATAACAAGGAAACACAAGAAGGCATCTGCTAGGTGCCATTTAGGGTCAAATGCGAGCTTCGGCAGGTACCCGACTGAGAGGGGAGATGAGGGGAGACAATGACGGCTTTTGGGGGAAATAACAGTTAATCTGAGGCCTTGAGAATGAGTAGCAGTTAGTTCAGTAACGTAGGGGGAAACAAGAATTCCAGGCAGAGGGAATCCCATAAGTCCCAGATTTAACAGGTCAAGGAAATCTTTAAATAATCAAGCATGGTTGAAGCGTGATAGGTGATGTGGTCTGGATGGGGAGGGTGGAGTGGGTGGCTGTCTTAGTTATCTAGTGCTGCTCTAACAGAAATACCACAAATGGATGGCTTTAATAAAGAGAAATTTATCTCTCACGGTCTAGGAGGCTAGAAGTCTGAATTCAGGGTACCAGCTCTAGGGCAAATCCTTCTTTCTCTGTTGGATCTGGAGGAAGGTTCTTGTCATCGATCTTTCCCTGGTCTAGGAGCTTCTCAGCACAGGGACCCCAGGTCTAAATGATGTGCTCCACTCCCGGCACTTCCTTCTTGGTGGTAATGAGGTCTCCCTCCTCTCTGATGCTTCTCTCTTTTGTATCTCAAAAGAGATTGACTCAAGATACAACCTAATCCCGTGGATTGAGTCCTACCTCATTAACATAACTGCCTCTCATCCTACCTCGTTAACGTCGTAGAGGTTAGGATTTACAACACATAGGAAAATCACATCAGATGACAAAATGGTGGACAATCACACAATACTGGAAATCATGGCCTAGCCAAATTGATACACATTTTTAGGGGACACAATTCAATCCATATCAGTGGATAAGGGGAGGAACCTGAAAACGTAGAAAAGAGTCAGCTCAGACACGGTATGTTAAGCCTCTGTCTTGAGAGCAATGGCAAGTAATTGAAGGGCTTTAAGCAGGGAAGGGGCACCATGGTGACCACAGGGTGGAGAAAGGATTGGATGGGCAAGACGGAAGGCAGGGAGTCCAGTTAGGAGGCTGTTGGAATAAACCACTGCAGGATGGTTGGGTAGTGATCTCAGCTTAAATGCCAGAGGCGGAGAGACACTGTCCCTGACCCCCAGCCTAAATTAGGGTCCCCGGGCAGCTTCTCACTACACCCTGTATTTTGCATAAGTGGCATTTATTAAAATTTATAATTAGGCATTTCTGGTTTAATTATTTGCTTTAATGAATGTCTCCTTTACTAGGTAGCAAATTATTCCCTGGGCACAGGAATCCTGTCAGACTTGTTAGCAATTATTTCTCCAGCACCTACAACAATACCTTGCAAAAAGGAGGCACTCAATAAATATTTGGGAGAGAGTGAGTGATTGGATAAACGAACGGAGCTGGAAGGCAGTGGACAGATCTGTGGGATACACACATAAACAGCATTGCTGTTGAGTCCATTCCAACTTGTGGTGACCCCACGTGTGCAGGGTAGAACTGCTGCATAGGGTTTTCAAGACTATGACCTTTCGGAAGGAGCCCTGGTGGGGGTATCGCAGTGGTTAGGTGCTCGGCTGCTAACCAAAAGGTGGGCAGTTTGAACCCACCGGCTGCTCCACGGGAGGAAGATGTGGCAGTCTGCTTCCCTAAAGATTTACAGCCTTGGAAACTCTATGCGGCAATTCTTCTCTGTCCTGTAGGGTCACTATGAGTCGACATTCAACTCAACAGCAATGGGTGTTTTTTTTGTGGACCTTTTGGAAGCAGATTGCCAGGGCTTTCTTCCGAGGTGCCAACACCTAAGTACCCACAGGAGTCCCTGAGTGGCACAAAAGGATAATCTAGTAGTTGGGTGGAAACCCTGGTAGTGTAGTGGTTATCAGTTCAGCTGCTAACCAAAAGGTTAGCAGTTCAAATCCACCAGGCACTCCTTGGAAACCCTATGGGACAGTTTACTCTGTCCTATAGGGTCACTGTGAGTTGGAATCGACTCGACGGCAATGTTTTTTTTTTTTTTCCTTTAATAGTTGAGCACTTAACCTTTTGCAACACCCAGGAACTCCTGTGGCACCCTTAGGAGGTAGGATCAAAAGACTCGGTGATTGCTTAGATACGGCTGCTGATGAGGGAGAAACGGGAGTCTAGAATGATTCCCAGATTTCCAGCATGAGCAGCCAGGTGGGGTAATGATGTCATTTATGGAGAAAGGAGATGCTTAGGGCCGGGGGGGGAGGGGGGAGAAGAAAGTTCTCAGGAAGCTGCATGTTTTACTGGAAGCTACAGTTAAAGTCTATCTTACAATGATAATAATAAAAGAAAAAAGAAAATCAGCAAAACACAAAGTAAAATACAAAGGGCAAATCGTGGTTACTCGCACTGTTCAGTTTTCCACAGGTTGCTGTTTGTACCTACTGTATTTTAGCAGACAACACAGCCCATCGCCGGCGTGTGGATCAGCACAGTGACTCGATTCCACATACACACGCACACGAAAATGTATTTTCTTTAATATGAATTGTCACATCCCTCTATTCATAAAAACATTAAAAATCAAGAGAGAAGTATTAGGGTAGTGGGATAATGGTGGAAATCATTTTACTTAAATCATTTTCTTTATGTTATTATTACGTCTATAATCAAATGGAAAATTAAGGAAAAATGCGGTAGCTTCTTCCTGCTTTCTTAGTTTTCTTAGTAAATATTTCCAAACCATATTTTTCCAATCTGAAGGCTTGATTAAAGTCAGAGAGGATCTCATATATAGTTATGTTGTCCTTTAAATTGCAACTCCCACGGTGGCTTGGAGGAAATGTTACATTGTTACATCGTTTCTAATGAGGAGGTAACACATCAAACTTAATTTACAAATAGCAGCATCTAAGCTCTCCATAAACTCCCATCTACAACAGCCGGGCACAGATTTACAAAATTAAAAAAAAAAAAAAGGAAACAGAAACCCCTGTGGATTTTAATGTAAATTTTAAATTCCAAATTTGGGAGATTTGCTTGTGTTCCAGTGAGGATAATAATTACAGAATGTGTTGAGTTCAGATTTAATGCAAAAAATACTTGCTTTCAAGACTGATCCTGACTCAGTAAGGAATTAAGCACTGTCTATGCAATTAATCTTCTCTTTGCTGCTTTTCCCTTCTTTCCTCCTCTCCTTTCTTTCTGTAGATGGTTCAGAAGTGTATTCCTTTCCTAACTGGGCATTTGAAGGATTCGACCCATAATGATGTCATCCTGAACATCCTCACAGAGATAGCAGGCTACGAACCTGTGACTTTGAACAGTTTTCTTCCAATGCTGAAAGAGATTGGCGAGCAGTTCCCCTACCTGATCGGACAAATGGCGAGGATCTATGGAGCTGTTGGGCATGTGGATGAAGTAAGTTCAGCTTTTTTCTCCATTTCCCTAAATTCCACTGGCACTTCACCCACTGGAGTTGTGTGATCTCTGCCCTGTGCTGAACTGCTGACAGCTCCCGTTTGTATTTCAAACTCTTTCCACAGCCTGTGGCCTCCAGCTCAATGGCGCATTGTAGCAGGGCTACGAGGAAGGTTCAACAAGTGAGAATTTTATTGCTGGAGTGGTCACTTGATGAAATAGAGAGGTTAAAATGAAGAGAGTCATATAACAGATTCAAGACCATTTTTAATAACGACAACTAGTGAGAGAATTTTGTCTCATGCTGGTCGCAGCTCTGCTTAAATGAATGCAGGAGACCGTCAGTAAGCATTAGGTCTCAGAGACCACCCATTAATGAGAGTCCGTAGCTCCCACGTCAGTAAGTGACTGGACTCAGTGTGAGTTGAGCCCTCAAGATGATGTTACTTTGGAGAGGGGAATAAACGTTCATGGATGTTTAAAAGTCCTAGCCTAAATATTTGCACAGTGGATCTTTCAGCGGGGACAACAGGAAGCCAACAGGAAGCCATCAGAGCTTGGAGGGATTAGGTAACTAAGAGCTTCAGTTTCCAGAAATTCATGTTCTGGAGCGTATGTGCGCACACACACACACGCGCGCACACACACATGCACACACGCACGTACACACACACATGCATGCACACACACACTCACACACACTCTCACACGCACATGCACACACACTCACACGCACACACACATGCACACGTGCGTGCGCACACTCACATGCACACACACACTCACGCACATGCACACACACTCACACGCACATGCACACACACACCCACACACACACGCACACACACATGCACACATGCGCGCGCACACACACTCACATGCACACACACACGCACACACTCACACACACTCACACACGCACACACACACTCACACACACATGCACACACACGTGTCTGATGACTTTATATTGGAATTTAGGATTTTTATCTTTTTTAAATAAAAGCAAATATATAATTGATAGGAGCTTTCCCTTTTACCCACTTACATATAATTAGCTATAAGATAAATACAAAATTGTACAACTAAAAGTTGAACTAAAAGTTCAACGCTTTGACTCTGCACAAGTTAAAATTAAAAACCAGAAGGGTTAAGTAACTTACCCAGACTCAGACTAGGTTAGCCAGTGATCCAGTTAGAATTAGGTCTTTGGTATCCTTGACATTCATTTGTAAATGTTGTCCTAAAATGGACCTTAGTTTCTGTTTTGTTTTATTTCTGCTTAGAGAGGTGGAGAGCCAGGTGAGTCTGGGCTCCTGGTGGAGCCTTCTCCCCCAGCCTCCCCCAGAGAAGGCGGGAGAGCTGAGCTCACAAGTGGCCTGCGTATGTCAACGTGAGGGCAGATGTTTTAGGAGGATTTCTTTGGTGTGGACATGCTGCTTAGGGTAATCCCTCCCTGCTCACTGCTGTTGCGGATGTCTTACCCCTGCCACGTTCTACCTTCTGGTGCTGTTTCATGTGCCCCGTCACCTTTGCCACCAGCAGAACCTGCTGGGGTCCCCAAGTGCTGTAAGGCCAACGTTAGCTGCCAGCTGTTGGACTAAATCTGCTGAGCTTGCGGATCTCTGCAAAGACCAGGAAATTCCATCTCTGATGCACAAGGCCCTGGAATCTTTAAAAAAATACCCGTTCTTTCTGCACTTTAATGGTATTTCTTTTTGTCACAAATGCATTTGTGATTCATTAGTGTGTAGTAATGTACATTGGAAGTGACTTAACTTTTCATGGAAAGTGTAATCTGTAAGAAAACAGTAGCCATCTGCAATTACATCGGTGTCAGTTTGATGATCTGTAGGTGACCACTGTGTGGCTCTTAGTGGGTACAGGGAGAAGGAGAGATGCATCCGAACAGCCTGGGGAATGATTTCAGAACACTCGTACGCTCTCTCTGTCACCCATCACCAAAACACCAAACCAAACGCATTGCCGTCGAGTCTATGCTGACTCATAGCAACCCTATAGGACAGAGTGGAGCGCCTGGAGGATTCAAACTGCCAACCTTTTGGTTAGCAGCCATAACTCTTAACCTCTGTACCACCAGGGCTCCCTCTTGCCTGTAGAGGTGAAAAAAAAGGAACAAACTCTTCTGGCGGTTCTGATTCAACTCCCCAGCAGAGGACAGTTCTAGATTACTTTGCAAGTATGTCTGGATATCAGGATTACATGGGCAGCTGTTTAAGTAACACAAACTCTTGGACCCATAGAATACCCACTAAATCAAAATCTACATAAAACATTTAGAAGTTTGGATTTACAGGAGTCTCTGGCAGCGTCATTCTGGTGCAGCTGGTTTGTGGATCAGCATTTGGGAAGCCCTGACTTTGGAGTATTTGCAGCATTTTCTGTCTTCGACTAAGAGTCAGGTCCCGCCCAACTTCCCATCCTGCCCTCTACTATCATACCATTGCTAAGCAATTAGTATTTTTCTAGACTACCTCTGTAGGAGGTTAGATTAGGTTAGAGACACCTAAAACAACAGTGGCTTATCTATTTTTCTCACACATAATAAAGCCTAGAAGGCAATCAGTCCGGACTCCACGTGGTCCACAGTTTCAGGCACCAAGGCTCCTTCTGTCTTGTTGCTGTCTCGTTGTTGGGCACATCAGAGAACACACAACTTCCCTCTCATGGTCCCACCCTAACTCATCGCCACCCAGGAAGTCATTATTTCAGCCAGCAGGAAAGAAAAAGGGGAGAAGGACTCTTCCAGGCAGTCAAATTCCACCTTTTGTTTGCATCCCATTGGCTAAGTAGACCAGAGAAGCACCTGAGCATACCTAGCTGCAAGGGAGGCAGAGACATGTAGTCTTGATTCAGGTGTCTATGCGCCCAACTAATCAACAGAGAAGGGCAAAAAGAATAATGGAGGACAACCACCTCTGTTGAAAGTGGTCAAGTCATTTCATTTTTCTGGGTCTGTTTTCTGTCCTCAAAAATCATGGCTTTGCACAGGATGACCTCCCTTCTGGCTCTGATATCCTTTGATTCCATTATTATTATTTTCACTTAAAATTCGTCTAACAAAATTACCTACAAATGTCAGGCCGTTTCCTTTGCTCAGAAATAATGCCCCTTCTCATTTGCTTCTGATGTCTAAAATATTACCATGAGAAAGTCCTAATAGTTTAAAGAATGCTAAAGCTCGTATGTCCCAAGAATAAGTGTAGTAATCTAAGCAGCTGTAACTGCTCAATTTAAGTGAACTTGTTCAACTTTCTAAATCAAATCTTCTGGAGTGATATTCCTAAACGCCAAAACCAATAGGCAAGATATACATGTATGTCTGTTTCTACCTAGTCTCTTTCCAAAAGGGAACAGGAGATTACCAAGATACACTGAGAGGGGGAGTGTGAGAGCAGAAGTCCAGTATGGGGTCCTGGGACCAGTGGGACAGGAAGTTGAAATAAAGAGAGAAGGTTGCCCTGAGAAAGCCCCACCACATTCTCTGTGGAGAGCTCCGTCTCTGAGGAGACGATGGGAGGGCCTATATGGACGTGGGAGCGTTCGGGGTGTTAATGGCGAGGGCAGTCACGGGGCTCTAGTGAACTAGGGTCCTCTTTCTCGTTCTATTCTGGTCTCATCTCAAAACTGACTTGATTTGAAGTTTTTCTATTTCACACCCAAGTAAAATTTTTGGTTGTGTTCGGAGGTTCAAATTATCAGATAATTTTGTTGCTAGGATTTAAAGGTTTTGGAAATGCAGAAGAGCCAATCCAACTTTGCGCATCGCGTTCCAACTTTTGAAACGTAAAATCTGTGACTGGTTGGAGCCCACTGTAAGACCCCACCCCCTTGTCGCCTGGCTACCGGCAAACCTTAAGAGGAAGTGGGGGGTTCCTCCTTAAGGGCTGGTGATGGGGTGAGGGAGAGACTCAGCCTGGACCCACACACCTTATTAATTGACTTACGCCTCACCTCGGTGCCTGCATGAGGCCAGGTGTGAGAACTACAGGGAACTAGACCAGCTGGGCCTGTCTTTCCGATCAGGCCCCATCTGGGCAGGCAAACTGTTTTCAACAGCTAGATAGCAGCATTACCATTTTCCTATCTCTATTACACCCAGCAGAGGAGAGTTGTACACATAAAACAAAAAATAGATCTCACAGAGCCTTGTTTTCTCCGTCTCCCAAATTAAGTCAGGGACAGCTTCCCCCTTATGGTGCTTGGGCCACTATGGGAAGCTGTGCAGTGACTCGCGGCCATTCCCAGGTGTGTGCGAGCATCCAAAGCCCATCTGTTGGACGGAGAGTGTGACTGGAGGACCAAAGGCTGGAAACTCAGCTTCTGGGGCGACCGATGAGGTGCTGCCCTTGAGGTGCACCTTCCGTGGCTCCGTCCGGTGGAGGTCAATCCCAGTTCTTCACCACCAGCGTTTACCCCTCTCCTGTGGTATGCTCAGATGAGGCAAAGGCATAGATCACAAATAATATTTTAATATCAATATCCTAAATAGGCAAAACCGCACAGGTCCTTTTGCCTTTCTCAGATTAGGAGATGACAGTGGACACCTCTCAGACAATAGCAAAAATGACTTTTTCATAACTCTCAGGTTCCGTTCCCAACCCAAACACGCATCAAGATAATTCACATAAAGCACCTCGTTCAGCGCCTAGTATATAGCAGGTGTTTGATAAATTCCAACTAACAACAACGTAATAACAACTTGCCTGGCTGGAGAGGGCTAAAGAGAGAGAGAGAGAAGTGCTTCTTCCCACTCTAATGCATCTTTTACAGAGTCACCAGTTTTCTTCTTAAAAATACAAGTCTGATCCTACTTCCTTGCACAGAGTCCTCTGTTGGCCCATCCGCTGCCTGTAGGATACTATCCAGCTTCCTTGGTTTGCCCCCCGCCTCCCTTTCTAGCTTCAGTTCTTTCCTGTCTAGTCTACTCCATCTCCCCTACGTTCTGTCCTTCCCTGAACACACCTTTCTCTAACATCCAGCCAGATCTTTATAGCCTGTTCTTCTGCCAGGGTGGTCCTACCCTCTTCTCTACCTGAAGAACTCATTTATCCTCTCTGACCCAGCTCCAGTGTCACCTTCGGTGTGAGTTCTTCCCAGTTCTAGGTTAGTCACCCGCACTCAATTCTCCTGCCACCCTTTGGTTGGACCTCAGTGTAGCATCAATCATGCCATGTTGTATCTGTCCATGTCTATTTCTCATCCGCGCGTCTGTGGGCTCCCAGAGGGCAGGAATCATATCGTATCCATCTGAATCCAGCTGTGGCAAAATGAATGAATGGGTACTAGAGAGTGAACGAGGGTATTTTAGGAGCTGCTCATTAATTTGGAGGTTGAATCCTCACTTGTTGCTTTCATTCAATCAAGGCTTTATCTAACTATAACTTAAGAGAGAGGAGAAGGAAACACTAAGAGAGAGAGGGCTGTCGATAATTCAGAGCCTACACAATTTATCCCCAGCATCCAGCAGGTAAACTGTGAGGATGAGGTTGGCAGGGGGACATGGGCTCATTAACCAGAAAGCACGTGACGAGGCCTGGCCATCTCTGATTCCAAAAGATGCTGGCTCCTTGGGCGGTGATGTAAGAAAAAAGTGATAGGGAGTAGATGATGCAAGGAGGTTTTCAGAGATGGGGCCTGTCTGAGGCCAGTGCTGCTGTAACAGAAATACAGGTGGATGGCTTTCAGAATAGAAATTTATTTTCTCACAATTCTGAAGGCTAAAAATCCAAATCAGGTTCTTGGCTGAGTCGATTCCTTCCTTGTAGGTAGCCCCAGGGGTTCTATGGCTCGTTGGTGTTCCTAGGCTTGTAGACAGTCCTCACATGGCATCTGTCTCCCCCGTGTGCGCCTCTGTGTCTATCCTGGTCTTTTTATAACTCAGAAGTGATTAGGTTTAGGGTGTCCCCTGCTCTCATATGGCCTCACTAACAGAAGGAAAACTCCATTTCCAAACAGGATCACATCCACAGGTCCAAGAACCAGGAATTCAACACATATTTTGGGGGGACACAGCTCAATCTATAACAAGGCCTTAGCAGAGAGCAAATTGGTTGGAGTACAACTCCAAAAGATGTTTGCTACCACAGACTAGAAGATCAAGGACTATAGTTTTCAGTATGGATTCCACCTCAACATAAAGAAAACAGAAATTCTCACAACTGGACCAATAAGCAAGATCATGATCAACAGAGAAAAGATTGAAGTTGTCAAGGATTTCATTTTACTTGGATCCACAATCAACACCCATGGAAGCAGCAGTCAAAAAATCAAAAAACGCATTGCATTGGGCAAATCTGCTGCAAAAGACCTCTTTAAAGTGTTAAAAAGCAAAGATGTCATTTTGAGGACTAAGGCGTGCCTGACCCAAACCAGTGTATTTTCAGTCGCCTCATATGCATGCAAAAGCTGGACAATGAATAAGGAAGACCAAAGAAGAACTGATGCTTTTGAATTATGGTGCTGGCGAAGAATACTGAATATACCATGGACTGCCAAAAGAATGAGCAAGTCTGTCGTGGAAGAAGTACAGCCAGAGTGCTCCTTGGAAGCGAGGATGGCCAGACTTCATTTCACAGACTTTGGATGTGTTATCAGGAAGGACCAGTCCCTGAAAGACATCATGCTTGGTAAAGTCGAGGGTCAGCGAAAAAGAGGAAGACCCTCAGTGAGACGGATTGACGTAGCGGCTGCAACAATGGGCTCAAACATGGCAACTGTTGTGAGGATGGTGCAGGACACAGCAGTGTTTCGTTCTGTTGTGCATAGGGTTACTATGAGTTGGAACTGACTGGATGGCACCTAATAACAACCACAACCACAAACTGAGCAGCGATGACCACCTGGGATATTTGTGTTCAAGCATCCATCACATGAGTGGTCTTGCTTCTGGGAGGAGCATCCGTCTGGCGCAGGAGGGCCATTAAGAGGGCAGCCTTGGGAGCCAGGCTTCCTTGGTTTGAAAATGACTCAGTAGCTTACCAGTTGTGCAGTCTTGGGCAATTGCATGACTTCTCTTGACTCAGTTTCCTCGTCTGTAAAATGGGAATAGCAGTATCGTTTGTTGGGAGGGTTTAGCGAGTTAAACCAAGTGTAATAGTGCCTGGCAAGTGGTACACATCCAAGTCATGATGGCACGTTGTTACTCAGTGTTGCCCAAGCCTGTCTTGTTGCATTTAGTCGGATACAGGCTGAAAAGCCAACGAACTGTGCTGAAACTAGGGAAGACAGCAACCAAGCAAATGGCTAACCTCTTCCCTGGTTCTTCCCAGAAGGGGCCAAATAGAAGGGTACGCGTGGAAAAGTCCAAAGGAGGGCAGGCAGAATCAGAAGGAGGCACTAGAAACAACTGCATTCATTATCTAAATGAATGTGTGCAACACAAGTGTGTTAGGAGGTAACTGGCGTGTGTAGGTTTTTTCTCAGGGTGGAATGCATATCTGTTTTATGTTTGTACTGATATGCAGACCGTCATTTCCGGTGCGGGGGGAATAAAGGTAACAAAAACAATAATAAAGCAACATTTTGTGAAATTTCATAGTTTAAAATAGGCTTTATTTTCT
>NW_004443998.1:3138533-3183636 GCF_000243295.1 Trichechus manatus latirostris
CTGCCCTCAAGTTTATGATCTAAGTGAGAAGGCAACACAAAGACTAACTTCCATGATCATACAGGGATACGGCCATGATCTTACCCGATTTTCCAACTCACGGCTCATAGGCCAAGGAAATTTTGTTTTTATCTTTTTCCTCTACCTGAAGGTAAACTCAATGAGAGCGTGGATTTTTTTTTTTTTTTTCCATTATGTTCTTCACTTCTTAGACATTCTCGGCCATATAGGGGATACGAGGTTATCCTAGCCCTCTCTCCTAGCACGGGGCAACGGGGAGAAGAGACCCCTTTTGGAACGGCTTTGACTGTCTTTGAGAGGCCAACTTGAATTCATGTGTCTGCCCATCTACTTAACTCTCCAAACAGACAGACTGAAGCCATTTTATTTTAATAATCCTACCCTCACCAGGACCTGGTCTCCTCAGAGGGCACGTTCTAGTACATCCTATGCACTCCATCGCCATGTTCCCTCCACCCCTTGCCAGACCTGTGTGGTGGAAACAGACAAAATGCTTTTCACACATGGTTTCATAGCACGTGGGAGGATGCCGTGGCCACCTGTTCTTCCTTCGCTGGAGCCCCATTCATACCCTGCACCTGTGAGGAGTCCAAGGGCGTGCCCTCCAGCGCAGCCGCTGCCAGCGTGGGTGGGAAATCCCGTGCCCTCTGCCTTGTTGTTCTAACTGGCTGCAACATGCTGGCTGAGCACCAGGGCGTGTTCGTTTCATTCTCTCTGGGCTCAGAGTCATGGACACTTTTCAAGCAAAGAAGTGACACTCATTTTGCCCAGGTCATGTTTCTGTGATATCCGGCAGACCTGCCACAAAAACACTTTCAGGAAGAAAAGTAAAAATATGACAAAGGCAACTGAGAACCACATTTACTGTCCTCATCCTGACGGTGGAAAACATCCTGTGAAAGGGGAAGGTGATGATTTGCACCTTTAACTTGCAAATCAGGTGAATTCAAAGGTGGTGAATTCAGTTATAACTTGCATATCAGACTACGGGATCTGGGAGTCACGGGACGAGAGCGGGGACCCGTGAGTTAGAAGCACAGTCCCCAGAGGCGGTGAATTCAGTTATAACTTGCAAATCAGGACTGGAGAATCTGGGAGTCACTGGACGAGAGGAGGAGCCTGCAGTTAGAACCACAGTCCCCAGAGACACTGAGTTCCGTTATAACCTTGGTAGACTCACTGACTTTCGCGACTCTTCTGCTCAAGTCTTGGATGGTGCCAACTGCTGCTGCTTGTACTGCTGAATTGTCATCAGTTGGCGAAGATTTGTTTCCAAAATGAAAATAGCTTTATTGTTTTTCGTATTGTAAAAAGGTTACATGCTAATTCTAAAAAAACACTAAACATAAACCTCTTGCCAAGTGTAAAGAAAACAAACAAACAAAAAACTTTGAGTATCTACAAGATATGCTTTCAGATAACAGGGTTCATATTCCATGGGTCATATCCTCCTCCCCCCAGTGACACACGGCTGAGCTGCTGGTTCTTTCTGGGTGCAAGACCCAGTGCTGGTGATGGGGACACAGAGAAGAAAAATGCAGTCCCTGCCCTTGAAGTGTTCACAGTGTACGGGGTGGGGGAGATGTACAAACAAACCATCAGAGTTTAACTTGGTACTTGTTGTTACAAAGAGTCCTGGTAGAGCGATGGTTAAGCACTCAGCTGCTAACTGAAAGATCGGTGGTTTGAATCCACCAGCAGCTCCACAGGAGAAAGATGTGGAGATCTGCTCCCGTAAAGATTGTGTTGTTGTTGATGTGCGCTCTCCAGTCAATTTCGACTCCTAGCGACCATACAGGACAGAGTAGAACTGCCCCCACAGGGTTTCCTAGGCACAGTGGTTAAGAGCTTGGCTGCTAACCAAGAGGTCGGCCGTTCAAATCCACCAACTGCTCCTGGGAAACCCTATGGAGCAGTTCTACTCTGTCTTACAGGGTTGCTATGAGTCGGAATTGACTCCACAGCAATGAGTTTGGTTTTGGTTTAATCATTATGGGAGCAGATTGTAAAAATTAGAGACTAGGAAACCCTATGGGGCAGTTCTACTCTGTCCTGTCACATGGAGTTGCTATGAGTCGAAATCGACTGAATGGCACACAACAGTGACAACTTGCTATTACTAAGTCTGAACTGATTTGAGAAGAGAGCAACTAAGCCTGCTTCCAGGAGTTTGGGAGAGTGTTACAAGCTTGGCCTGTGGGAGGATAGGATTAAGCTAGGGGAAGAGGGAGGAGACCCACAGGGAAGGAAGCCTCAACACAGAAAATGAACGGCGGGAGCTGAGAAAAGGCCTTGGTCTTCTGGGAACAGTGACGAGTTTGAGTGCCTGGGGCATAGGATGAATAACGGAGGGAGGGGAAGGGGAGAGAAGAGAAGGCTGGACTGTGGACTCCTCATCGCTTAGCGAACTGTTCTCACTCCACTTACTCACTGCCAGTGCCCCTGCATGGTGTAGACAAGTAAACGTAACCTTGTTTACCTCAATCTTCCCCAAGAAACCAAAGAGTGGGTAAAAGAACGAACGGTCTCCACAGATAGTTGCGAATGTAGAGTAAAAAATAATGGTTACAAAAGTTACATGATGCAACAATTTTCAACAATGTCTTGTAATTGTCCACTGTAATTTGGGCCAACTGACCACATCCACAAAGGGCTGTCAGTCCTCTGTGAGCTGGGCAACAGGACATGCCTGGACGCTGCAGCCACATGTGGAAGGGTTCTACCTGACCAGGCGCTCCGGTTCTAACCAGTCCCCACCAGTTAGGGAGAGCTGATCCTCCTCCTCTTCAGACCATCTGCCTTTCTCAGCCTGGTATCTGAGAGGGAAGTGAGTACGTGCGCCCTCAAGAAAGGAACGAAGCTACCTCTTAGTGCCTGCCCGAATGAGTCCCGGATTCACTGGCAAGGACACCAGGCCGTTGGCAGCAGGGGTGTTGAAAGGAAGACGTGTAGCTAATTGTAACTCAAACCCTACTGCTCTTTTAAGACCCTAGCAGCACTTGTCACCCTGCCCACGTTCCTCAGGTCTTACCACACTTCAGTAGGAGCGAGCTATTCCTAACAGCCAGTATCTACATGTCTTTGCCTGAGGCTTTTTCTGACTTCACAAGCCATTCTGCTAACATGCATGGCGGCGTTGTGTGCCCTTCCAGTTGGTTCCGACTCACAGCAACCCTATATGACATAGTAAACTACCTCCGTAAGGTTTCCTAGGCTGAAATCTTTATGGGAGCAGATTGCCAGGTCTCTTATCCTGCGGAGTGGCTGCTGGGTTCCAATCGCCGACTTTGGGTTAGCAGCCGAGTGCTTAACCATTGCGCTACCAGAGCTCCTTAACATACATGGCAGAACAGATAAAATAAGGAATTAATCCCCCCCTCAGGAACCCTGGTGGCTTGGTGGTTAAGAGCTCGGCTGCTAACCAAAAAGATCAGCAGTTTGAATCCACCAGCTGCTCCTTGGAAACCCTATGGAGGCAGTTCTGCTTTGTCCTATAGGGTCGCTATGAGTCTGAGTTGAGTTGACAGCACTTGGGTTTGGTTTTGGGGTCTAAAGTTTCCAGGCCCTACAGCAGCTTTTCTGCTATAGAACTCCCCCCAGGGGGGTGGGGGGTGGAAGGGGAGGAGACTGGACATACCCACATATGTACCTGCAGGCAGGTGACGGTACATGGTTACAGACATATATAGTGTAGCCATACACCCACAGGTTAATTTTTAAAACACATTTGTTTCAAGGTAAACAAATCAGTAACCTTTACAAATTATCATCTTTGGCAGTGTAAAGAAAGTAACCAAGATCCCGGTGAACATCAAGCAGTGTTTACAACAGTTTACAAACATTTATTACACACCTGTGTGGAGGCACCGCAGGGGTGAGAAGTTCACTAAGATTCAGCCCCTGTGACGCTGAGAAGGTCTTTGTTTCTTATTCGCTTAGAAATGATCCTTCCCTGGGCAAAACTCGGGATGCATTGACACTTTGTATGTAACGTTTCTAGAATTCCTCGTCCCACCTCCACTGCTGCGGAAGGGGTGGGGGGACTTCTAAATTAACAATTTCACACACAGTATTATACAGGCTATATACAAGATTTCTCCTATCTCTCAATTTTTGATTTCGATTTTTTTTTAAATGTTACTTAATGTAGCATATTTTAACCAGGACCTGGAAGCGTTCCCAAACTCCCGGCAGGGTTTGACTAGAGATGGTATCACCTGTGATGTAAAGTTTCCTACAATCGTGCTTTCAAAAAATACAAGGGGGCACTTGAAAGTAGATGGATTTTGTTGCGTAGCCCTGACTGTGCTGTTTCAGACGAATATTTACATTTCAGCCCTCTTCTTTATTTATAAAAAAAAGTAAGCCTGAACTTATTTTGTAGTGAGTCGGACAGAGTTGGGAACTTGGTACTGGTTCACATGCACTAAACTAAAGCCTCTGGGAAAAGATGAATCTGACAATTGGCTTAAGGATGGACAGTCACTGAAATCTTCACATTGCAGTTCTTAGCATTAACCAGAATGACTGCTGTTATCTTCATGAATTATCAGAAATTCCTCAGAGGAGGAGAATTTTGACATGAGTTTATTTCTTACTAAGTAATAAGTAAATCTAAAGTAAAATAGGTGTTCATATTTAAGATTAATGCATTTGAGATGACTGGAAAATAAATGTTCCCAGAACTACGGATGAGTAAATGGAAACAACCTGAGTAATGCTTCCCAACCTTCAGTACTATGGAGAGCCCAGAGTTTCAGATATCTAGCAGTTCACCCAGAAAAGTGGAAAGCAAACTTTGAAAGCTATCTCACATCACTGAAATCTTTATTAACGAAGTATGGTTTATTTAAGTGAGCCTTTGAGAAATCCCCAGATTATACCAACCTCCTACTCCTCTCCACTACACTCCTCACTCTTCCTCCTTCTACTGCCTTCCGCTTCAGAGGATAAACCTTCAGCTGCAGGCAGCATTCTCCACAATGATGGTCCCTATCTCATTCCAGTGTCTCTGTCCTCATTCAAAACACCTCCTAGAGTCCACCTTCTCTGTGAAAGGGACACATTCCTCAAGCACTGTTGGGCCACCAGTTCTACTCATGACAGTCTTTGCTAGCCCCCGTCCAGTCGATGCCTACTCATGGCAACCCATCTGTGCAGAGTACAACTGCTCCACAGGGCTTTCAAGGCTGGGACCTTTAGAAAGCTGATCGCCTGACCCATCTTCCAAAGCACCTCTGTGTGGGTTCGATCAGCCAACTTTTCGGCTAGTTTAGAGCGCTTAACCTTAACCATTTGCACTACCTAGAGACTCTGCTCATGACTAGTAAGTACAAATTAGATCGATGAGGGAAGAGAGTGATGAGGGAAACAGTGAACATTTCAGAGACTTCCTGAAGAAAAAAAATTCTACCTTCCTCCAACTTAGGAAGTGAGAATGACCTCCAAGGCAAGATGCATGGATGTTAGTATTCCATGTAGTACATACAATGGGTCGCTGGGAACAGTAGACACGCTGGGATGATACTTCTGTTGCTCTGTTGAGAAATGGCAAAATTAAACTATGGGTCCATTCGATCTCAACACAACACTATCCAAAAATTCTGAAATACTGTCTTACCCTGTCTTCATTATTTACATAAAAGGGAGCTCACAAATGAATAGAAAACAATTTGGAAAGTATACTTCAGACTTTTTCTTTGGAGCACACCTCGGCCAGCTGTACCTTCAAAACCCTATTCCATTAGCTACAATTTGTTTGCACATTTTAATGTATTTCTTTATGCTCTGCTTACTTGCGGAAGGAGTCCCTGGGTGGCGCAAACTGTTAATATGTTCAACTGCTAACCCGAAGGTTGGAAGTTTGAGTCCACCCAGAGGTACCTTGGAAGAAAGACCTGGAGATCTATTTCTGAAAAATAAGACATTGAAAACCCTATGGAACACAATTCTACTCTGACACAGATGGGGTCGCCATGAGTCACAGTTGACTCAAAGGCAACTGGTGGTACTTCCAGAAAGCAGTTAAGGCAGTTTACAATTAAAACACCATTGCTATGAGACCAGAAACAAGGAACCCAAGTCAAGTCCAGGGACTAGAAAAGGGGGCATTGGAGGAACTGGGGAGCAAAGTACCAGAAAAATTATGTCAAACTTTCCAAGGTAAGGAAATTGCCAAACCCAGGTAAGGTTCATGCTTTTGCAAGGTGCATTTTTCTGTTTCATTCTCCCCTGTAAGTAATGAAATAATACCCACCAAATCTTTCTGTCTAACTTGGTATTTTGGGACTTACACCTCATCTGCCATGAATAAAACATCCTGCTATTTCTTATTTTCGAGTACTTTTCAGTGCAGAGAAAGGTATTTTGTATTTAATAGCTTTAATCTTCATTCAGTCTACTTTTTAGCCAAAACAGTTAAATAAACAGAGTAAATCATGGCAAGTTCGGTTGTAGGCGATCCATAGTTCAGCTGAATTAAACCTTACCATATTGTTCCAGTTTCTGATGAGCAGAACTACACACTTTTTTTCTCCCCTGCAAAGGTTCAAACAGAACTTCTTTCTCCCTTTCTTCTCTCTCTCTCTTTCTTCTTTCTTTCTTCCTTCCCTTCCTTCTCTTTCCTTTTTGTATCCATTACAAGCATCTTTCTTCAAAATGGTTTCCATGATTGGGCAGAAGGCTTGCGGTGACTTTTTCTCTCACTCTGTGGTTACACCACATTTACCAGACAGATATTGTCTCCTTAAAGATGGGCTGCTTCTCTGAGTTCTCTAGACATTTTTCAACCCTACGGTCCCCAGTGGTCTTTCAATAAGTTTGTTTAATTGAAGCCAAAGAAATAGGGAAACCATTGTTCAGGGTAACCAATGAGAGGTCATTTACATGAGGGGACCATGGTGTGGTGGGGTAAAAATTCTGGCTCAGTATAATTCATTCGGGGTCCCTTGAGCCCACACAAAAGATCTACCTTTAAGAGGCTAAGTTCCCAAGCCCCCAGTTTTTAGAGAGTAAATCAGAACTATAGAACCTCCAAATCTTTTATCAACCCACAATATAACACTATGTTGGAAGTTCAAATTAGATGGACTTCTACATGCTTTCAGGTCTGTAAGTATTTGAGGGCCAGTGCAGAGAAAAGATGCTGGGAAACAAGCTCTTGGCACAGATGGGGAGGGGGTTGGGTTTTTTATACGTAAAATTGTCCACACAGAGAGCTATTTTGGGAAAAAATAGTTCTGAATTGCAAAAAATTTCTTTGACAGCAGACTATGTTAGTTTTCTGCCTTTAAAAAAAAATCAATAATACTAAAGACATAATTTATTTGGTTACATTACTGTCTCGAATAGCATGGGGATATGGTAAGCCACCTTTTCACATTCTCTGATTTTTATTTTAAATCCGAGTCAATTTCATTCGAGGACTCAAACATCTTTTTTAAGGAACACAGAGTAAATTCCACGTTTAAATAAACTTAAGCCATAATTACTTATAAATATAAAAATGATACCCTTAAAAAAAACAAAAGCGTGGCATTTGCTTTAGCATTCTGTGCCAGATGCACGGAGTTGAACAGAGTCCAAGTCATCTTTGCTTTTTGCCATGTTTCAAAATTTGAGGCTCGTTGAAAACAAAGGATACATCTGTTTTCATCAGTTGTTTCTTAACTTTTATTACTGGGATTTATTTTTAAAAATTGTTTTGCCCAGACAGTGTTGTTTTACTGGGCATGATTTATTACTTTTCCATGTACCCCCAGAAACTGTGTGTTCCTGAAATTGTGCAAACTGAATCAGAAAGAATAAAAAAGGGATGGGAACTTATTTTGCTGACCTTGGACTAAATGTTGGTTTAGAATATATAAAAATATGTTTAAATTCTAATAGAATTTTATCAGTTGAAAGAAAAATATATTCAACTATCCCAAGCTGATGTACAGAAAAATTGAGACATGATCAAAGGACAAAAGAAAGAAATGAAGAGTGTGACTTTTGGAATGCTATTGAAAGTCAGCTCAAAACTATAGAATTATTCTACCCAAGAGAGACATTAACAGGGTTTTTGTTTATTCTTGGCTTTGTTGCCAAAAAAAAAAAAAAAAGAACGGGGGTTGGGGGCGAAGTGGGGGAAGGATTTCAGGCAGCCAGCTGGCCCTCTCAATGTTCTGTTAAAAAAAATTACTGAATCTTAGGTTTTGAATATACTAAACTAACAACATTGGATATCTACTTTCTTTACAAGCATTTTGCATATATTTTAATGCCAACATTTTAAGGCTAGAAGAGAATATTTTTGTTTGCCCAACCAAAACCAAAACCATTGCCATCGAGTCCATTCTGACTGATAGCAACCCTACAGGACAGAAGTGAACTGCCCCATAGGTTTCTGAGGCTGTAATCTGCAGGAGCAGACTGCCACGTCTTTCTCCCGAGGAGTGGCTAGTGGGGTCGAACCACTGACCTTTCGGTTAGCAGCCGAGTGCTTAACTACTGTGCCACCAGGGTTCCTTTTGCTTGCCTAGGTAGCATAATTTAAGAAGCATGAAATTTATTAATTGCTCAGTAGTCTTGGAATTTATAGATTATAACTGGAGACTTATGCCTTGACTATATCAATAGCAGCAACTTTTTACAGGATTGAAAATATTAGACTATTTTTTTCAGAAACAGGAAAAAAGTGAAAAAGACTGAGAGGTCATTGCAAAGAGAAAAAGACCTAAATATTATAGAGATAATAACAGATAACGAGTTAAAATTGGTGCAGGTCACTAAGAAATGTTAAGTTGTATAAAGTGTTTTGTCTTGATCATGGAACTTTTTTAAAAAAGGAAACAGGCATTCTGGGTAAAATGTTGTGCAAATTTCACTTCTGGGTAAACTTTTTTGCAGGTTACCAAAACACCAGGCCGTATTTGCTTGTACTGAGCTAGTTTGGGGTTTTGGACACTTCTAGAACTTCTAAATCTTTATCAATTCACAAGATAAATTCATTTGGGGAAAAAATTAAGGAGACATATAGCTTCTAAAACTTCTTTAAAGTTTTAAAAAGCAGAGATGTCACTTTAACGACTAAGATGCATCTGACCCGAGCCACTGTCTTTTCAATTGCCTCACATGCATGTGAAAGCTGGATAATGAGGAAGGAAGACAGAAGAAGAATTTGAGGTGAAGAGTAGTGAACATACTGCCAGAAGAACAAACAAATCAGTCTTAGAAGAAATACAACCAGAATGTCTCTTAGAAGCGAGAATGGTGAGACTTCAGCTCCCTTACTTTAAACAAGTCATCAGGAAAGACCAATTTCTAGAAAAGGATATCTTGTTTAGTAAAGTAGAAGGTCAACAAAAATGAAGGAAACCTTCAATGAGATGGATTAACACCATAGTCAAAACGCTGAACTCAAACACGCCAAAGACCACAAAGATGGCACAGGACCAGGGAACCTTTCATTCTGTTACACACAAGGTCGCCATGAGTTGGAGCCAACTTGATGGCCACTAACAACAACAGAATTTCTGAGATGGCTTAACTCAGTTTCTGTGATATTTCAAATATGTCTACGTTCACATTTAGGGTTTTTGATGCTCAGGTAATGATAGCTAATGTTTATTTAGCATTTCCGTGTGCCAGGCACTGTTCTGAACGCTTTATGCCTTTAACTCATATAATCCTCACAATCACACTATTAGGTTGTTGTTGTTGCTCTTACCAAAAAACAAACCAAACCCGTTGCCGTCAAGTCGATTCCACTCATGGCGACCCTATAGTGACCCTATAGGACAGAGTAGAACTGCCCCATAGGGTTTCCAAGGAGCACCTGGTAGATTTGAACTGCTGAAACTTTTGGTTAGCAGCTGTAGCTCTTAACCACTACACCACCAGCGTTTCCATTGTTGCTGTTAGTTGCTGTCAACTTGGTTCCAACTCATAGCAACCCTAGGTACAATAGAATGAACCACTACCACTCTTACAATCGTTGCTATGTTTGAGCCCACTGTTGGCAGCTAATACTACTACCTATCAGGTTAGGTAGTAGTATTAGCTGCATTTATAAAGTGAGTCACGGAGAGTTAAACAACTTGCCCGAGGCTCATGGCTGGTTAGTGACAATGCCAGCTCAACTTCAGAAGGCCAGTTCCTGAGCGCCCTGTTAACCACCATGCCCCAAACATGCTCAGAGGAATGAGGCACAGCTGTGAGGACTTTACCCAGTACTACCACCTTTCTAGTTGGAGCCCTGGTGGCTTAGAGGTCAAACATTTGGCTGCTAACCAAAAGGTTGGCAGTTAGAATCTACCAGTCGCTTCTTGGAAACCCTATGGGGCAATTCTACTATCTCCTGTAAGGTCACTATGAGTTGGAATTGACTTGAAGGCAATGAGTTTTTGCCACCTTTCTGTTTTCTGAGGGTAGAATGTTCCATGTTAATATTTATGTAAAGAATATCTTTCACACTTATTGACAATTTGAACACTCAACACTCTCCTTAATTTGCCTTGCTAGTCTCTTACTCACCAATTTTACTTTGCATGAAGTAAAGAAAGCCTCTTGGAACCCAAGCACTTAACCACATCCTTTCTTCAAGGAAAGCTTTTAGGCCATGGGACCACTGTTTAGGCTGTTGCTAGATGGTGTCTCAGAAAGCTGTAAATCTCCAGCACGGGGCCAGTCCAGGGAGTGCTGAGCAGTGCCTGGGATAAGAAACCTGACAGACTGCTCAGACAGACCAGCTGAATTCCTCAGAGGAGCAGAGCTAGCAGATCTTCAGTGACTTTGTTTCAGTCCCTGCTTTGGATTTTCTAAAGGAAGTGACTCTAATCTCACCAGTCAATGAGAATATTTAGAGTTTCATTTTAAGGATTAGTCCTCCAAGTCTGGAAGCATAACACAATAGGAGGTACCCAGACTTTTTCAGTACCATAGGACAAAGAACCCTAAGCCTCCAATAAGTAAACTTGACCTGTTCCAAAGTGATTCCCACTGGTTACAAACGACTTGAAAAACCTGATATTGGCTTCTCTTTGAGAATGGTGGGCAGAGGAAAGAAGAGAGGCATAAGGGAGGGACACACAGATGCCTTCAATGGTATTAAAAATGTTCTGTTTTATTGCTTATTTAGATAAATTCATTCATATGTAGCATATATCCCATGTCAAAAAAAATTATTGAACATTTATCATGTGCCAGACAGTATGCCCGGCATTGAGGAAAATAAAATTCAGAATAAAATACTAAAGCTAAACCAAACGACTTATTTTTTAATTCATTGGTATTTCCGGTATCATCAGGTCATATTAAAAATATTACTTATAATAGCAATTGATTGTTGTTGTTGTGAGGTGCCGTCAAGTTGGTTCTGAGTGACAGCGACCCCGTGCACAACAGAAGGGAACACTGCCCAGTCCTGTGCCATCCTCACAATTGTTGCTATGTTCGAGCCTATTGTTGCAGCCACTGTGTCAATCCATCTCACTGAGGGGCTTCCTCTTTTTCGCTGACGCTCTACTTTACCAAGCATGATGTCCTTCTCCAGAGACTGATCCCTCCCGACAATATGTCCAAAGTATGTGAGACACAGTCTCGCTATCCTTGCTTCTAAGGAGCATTCTGATTGTACTTCTTCCAAGACATTTGTTCGTTCTTCTGGCAGTCCATGGTATACTCAATATTCTTTGCCGACACCACAGTTCAAAGGTGTCAATTCTTCTTCGGTCTTCCTTATTCATTGTCCAGCTTTCGGATGCATATGGGCGAGTAAAAACACCATGGCTTGGATCAGGAGCACCTTAGTCCTCAAGGTGGCATCTTTGCTTTATAACACTTTAAAGAGATCTCTTGCAGCCGATTTGCCTAATGCAATGCATCATTTGATTTCTTGACTGCTGCTTCCATGGGTGTTGATTGTGGATCCAAGCAAAATGAAATCCTTGACAACTTCAATCTTTTCTCCATTTATCATGATGTTGCTTGTTGGTCCAGTTGTGAGGATTTTCTTTTTCTTTATTTTGAGTGTAATCCATACTGAAGGCTGTGGTCTTTGATCTTCATCAGTAAGTGCTTCAAGTCCTCTTCACTTTCAGCAAGCGAGGTTGTGTCATCTGCATAACGCAGGTTGTTAATGAGTCTTACTCCAGTCCTGATGCCCCGTTCTTCTTCATATAGTCCAGCTTCTCGGATTATTTTCTAAGCATACAGATTGAATAGGTGTGGTGAAAGGATACAATCCTGACGCACAGCTTTCCTGACTTTAAACCATGCAGCATGCCCTTGTTCTGTTCGAACAACTGCTTCTTGATCCATGTACAGATTCCTCATGAGCACAATTTAGTGTTCCCGAATTCCCATTCTTCTCAGTGTTACCCGCAATTTATTATGATCCACACAGTCGAATGCCTTTGCATAGTCAACAAAACACAGGTGTTTTAATCATCTAGTGCTGCTCTAACAGAAATACCACAAGTGGATGGCTTTAACAAAGAGAAGTTTATTCTCTCAGTCCAGTAGTCTACAAGTCCAAATTCAGGGTGTCAGCTCCAAGGGAAGGCTTTCTCTGTGAGCTCTGGAGGAAGGTCTGCGTCATCAAGCTTCCCTTCATCTGGAAGGTCCTTGTGATGCATCAGTCTTCCCTTGGTCTGGAAGCATCTCAGTGCAGGAACCTCAGGTCCAAAGGACATGCTCTGCTCCTGGCACTGCTTTCTTAGTGGTGTGAGGTTCCCCTGTGTCTCTGCTTGCTTCTCTCTTTTATATCTCAAAAGAGATTGGATTAAGACACTATCCAATCTTGTAAACCTCATCAGTATAACCTCATCACAGTGATAGAATTTACAACACATAAGGAGATCATATATAACCTCATCATAGTGATAGAGTTTACAACACACAAGGAAATCACATTAGATTACACAATCATACAATACTGTGAATCATGACCCAGCCAAGTTGACAGATGTTCTGGGGGGACACAATTCAGTCCATGACAACAGGTAATCATCTTTCTGGTATTGTCTGCTTTCAGCCAGGATCCATCTGACATCAGCAATGATATCCCTGGTTCCATGTCCTCATCTAAATCCAGTTTGGGTTTCTGGCAGTTCCCTGTTGATATACTGCTGCAGCTGCTTTAGAATGATCTTCAGCAAAATTTTGCTTGCATGTGATATTAATGATATTGTTTGATAATTTCCACGTTCAGTTGGATCACCTTTCTTGGGAATAGGCATAAACATGGATCTCTTCCAGTTGGTTGGTCAGGCATCTGTCTTCCAAACTTCTTAGCATAGATGAGTGAGCACTTCAGAGCTGCTTCGGTTTGTTGAAACATCTCATTTGGTTTTCCATCAGTTCCCAGAGCCTTGTTTCTCGCCAGTGCCTTCCGTGCAGCTTGGGCTTCTTCCTTCAGTACCATTGGTTTCTGATCATATGTTACCTCCTGAAATGGTTGAATTCTTTTTGGTATAATGACTCTGTGTATCCACCCATCTTCTTTTGATGCTTTCTGCGTTGTTTAATATTTTCTCCATAGAATCCTTCAGTATTGCAGCTCGAGGCTTGAATTTTTTCTTCAGTTCTTTCAGCTTGAGAAATGCTGAATGTGTTCTTCCCTTTTGGTTTTCTACCTCCAGCTCTTTGCACATGCCATCATAATACTTTACTTTGTCTTCTCAAGCTGCCCTTTGAAATCTTCCATTTAGCTCTTTCACTTCATCATTTTTTCCTTTTGCTTTTATTTATTTATTTATTTTTATTGTGCTTTAGGTGAAAGTTTACGGCTCAAGTTAATTTCTCGTATAAACATTTAGACACACATTGTTATGTGACCCTAATTGCTATATTTTTTCCTTTTGCTTTAGCTACTCGACGTTCAAAAGCAAGTTTCAGAGTCTCTTCTGATATCCATTTGGGTCTTTTTTTCCTCTCCTGTCTTTTGCTTTCTTCATGTATGATGTCCTTGATGTCATTCCACAACTCATCTGGTCTTCAGTCATTAGTGTTCAGCCCATCAAATCTATTCTTGATATGGTCTCTAAATTCAGGTAGGATATACTCAAGGTAGTAATTTGTCTCTCGTGGACTTGTTCTAATTTTCTTCAGTTTCAACTGAAGAATGAGTAATTTATGGTCTGATCCGCAGTCGGCCTATGGCCTCATTCTGACTGATGATATTGAGTTTTTCCATTGTCTATTTCCACAGATGTAGTCAGTTTGATTCCTGTGTATTCCATCTGGCAAGGTCCATGTGTATAGTCGCCGTTTATGTTGGTGAAAAAGGTATTTGCAGTGAAGAAGTTGGTCTTGCAAAATTCTATCATGTGCTCTCCGGCATCGTTTCTGTCACCAAGGCCATATTTTCCAACTACCAATCCTTCTTCTTTGTTTCCAACTTTTGCATTCCAAGCACCAGTAATTATCAGTGCATCCTAATTGCATGTTCAATCAATTTCAGCCTGCAGAAGCTGGTAAAAATCTTCAGTTTCTTCACCTGTGGTCTTAGAGGTTGGTGCGTAAATTTGAAGAATAGTCATATTAACTGGTCTTCCTTGTAGGTGTATGGATATTATCCTAACACTGACAGTGTTGTACTTTAGGATAGATCTTGAAATGTTCTTTTTGACAATGAATGCAACTGCATTCCTCTTCAAGTTGTCGTTCCTGGCATAGTAGACCATATGACTGTCAAATTCATAATGACCAATACCAGTCCCTTTCAGCTCACTAATGCCTAGGATATTGATGATTATGCGTTCCGTTTCATTTTTGACAATTTCCAATTTTCCTAGACTCATAATTTGTACATTCCACGCTCCTATTATTAATGGATGTTTGCAGCTGTTTCTTCTCATTTTGAGTCGTGCCGCATCAGCAAATGAAGGTCCTGAAAGCTTGACTCTACCCAAAGCTCAACTCTACTTTGAGGAGGCAGCTTTTCCCCAGTCATATTTTGAGTGCCTTCCAACCTGAGGGACTCATCTTCCGGCACTATATCAGATAGTGATCTGCTGCTCTTCATAAGGTTTTCACTGGCTAATTCTTTTCAGAAGTAGACCGCCGGGTCCTTCTTCCTAGTCTGTCTTAGTCTGGAAGCTCTGCTGAAACCTGTCCGCCATGGGTGACCCTGCTGGTATTTGAATACTGGTGGCACAGCTTCCAGCATCACAGCAACACACAAGCAATTGATTACTACCATTATTTTATCACCTACTCTATGCCAGACCTTGTAGAGGTATTACTTCATTATTTCTCACAATAACGTCATGAAGTATTTGTGTCGGCTGAGTTTGGTAGTAGCATACCCAGCTAAAGCTGGCTTCAACAATAAGGATATTTATTATCTGATATGGCAAGATGTGTGGAAGACATGGTGGGTCCAAAGTTTGTTCAGAAGTTCCACAAAGTCATCAAGTACCCAGTCTCTCTCCATCCTCTCTCCACCATCCTTAGTACGTTGGCTTGGCCCTGTAAGCATGGCCCCCTCATGCTTGCAAGACGCCTGCCACAGTTCCAGGCAGTACATGTAGATGTAACAATGTTTGGTTGAGGAAAAGTGATGTGTAATTCCGTGTACCTCTTTTTGCTCTGGAGGAAAACCTTTTCCTGCAGCCCCCTACCCCAGAAAACTTCACCTCAGGTCCAGTAGCCCAGATGAAGTCATGTACCAATCCCCTAGTTACAAAAGACACTGAGAAGTTGAACTGCTGTCATTTTTAGCTTATGGCAGAATGGGAGCTCTACCAATAAGAAAAAAGGTAGAAGGGAGATAGGCAATCTAAAGTGCTTGCCGCAGAATTGCTAGCTCCAATTTACAGATGAAGACATTGAGGATCAAAATGAATAAATAAGATGCTCAAAGTTATACAGCTAATAAAGAACAGGGCCAGAAATCATCCCAAGCCATGTCAAAGAGTCTGCTAGTAGTACAGCCATCCCCAAAAGGAAGTAGGAAGATGAAAAAGTCTGATTTTGCTGCCAGGCGTTAAGTTTCACCAGGTCCATATTTGGTTCCAAGAGGGGTGGGGGTGTTGGTGGTGATTCTCAAGAGTAAACATTACTCTATGCCAGGCAATGTACTGGGCTCTGGGGGTACAAAGGTGAACCGATGAGGCTCAGCCTTTCGGAACTCATGGGAAAGAGAGACAACTTGACGTGCGAATTGCAGGCAAGGGGGTCAGAGCTCTCAGGAAGATATGGGCAGAGGGCTGAGATGCTCAGAAATAAGAACAACTTGCTCTGGCTGGGAGAATAGGAGAAGGAATCACAGAAGAGCTGCCATTTGGATGGATTTAAAGCTGCATCTAGGAGGGTATGAGGGGAGAATAGCTTTCAGTAGCCGAAGGTTTGCCCACTGGAAAGCATCTGTTTCTGATGGAAACTGCCATTTATGGCCGTATTACCTGTAACTTTAGTCAAGTTACTGTCCCTCTTAATGTCAATATCCTTATCTCAATACCCATTTTGTCAGACTCTTGTGAAGAGTAAATAAGGAAGCATACGTCAAGTATCTGGCACGTAAAACCAAAAAAACCGAACCCATTGCCATCAAGTCGTTTCCGACTCATAGCGACTCTATAGGACAAAGTTGAACTGCCCTGTAGGGTTTCTAAGGAGCAGCAGGTGGACTCGAACTGCCAACCTTTTGGTTAGCAGCCAAGCTCTTAACCACTGCACCAGCAGGGCTCCAATCTGGCATATACCTGGCACAGAGTAGATGCTTAATAAAGGGAAACTCTCACTATTACAGCCAGGCCCCCACATTTTCATTTTTGGCACTTTCTGAGTTGTGCTCTGTTATCTTGACATAAGAACACAGAAGAGCTTTATGATATAGGAGTTGTTGTGTTGCCCTTGAATCAGCTCCAATTTATAGTGACTTTATGTACAACAGAACCCAGCAGTACCTGGCCCTGCGCCATCTTCATGATCTTTAATATGTACGAGCCCACTGTCGTGCCTATTATGTCATTCTATCTCATCGAGAGTTCGCCTCGTTTTCGCTGACCCTCTACTTTACCAAACGTGATGTCTTTTTCTAAGAATTGGTCTTTCCTGGTGACGTGTCCAAAGCAAGCAAGGGGCAGTCTTGCCACCCTCACTTCTAAGGAGCATTCTGGTTTCATTTCTTCTAAGACTGATTTGTTTGTTCTTTGGGCAGTCCCTGGTATAGCCGATATTCTTCACCAACACTAGAATTCAAATGCATCAATTCTTCTTATGTCTTCTTTTTTTATTGTAGATAGCAGTTATTGTTGTTGGGTGCCATCAAGTCAATTCCGACTTATAGCGACCCCATGTGACAGAGTTGAACTGCTCTGTAGAGTTTTCTTGGCTATAATCTTTACAGAAGCAGATCACTAGGTCTTTCTCCCACCGAGTGGCTGGGTGGGTTTCAACCTCCAACCTTTGAGTTAGTAGCCAAGTGCGTAACCATGGCCCCAGCAGGCTTCCTTAGAGATAGGAGTAACAGTGTTAAAAAAAAAAAAAAGATAATACTGATAAAAATTAATGGCATGGCCAAAGCAATTTTGCAAGCCATTATCTAGTTCGGGGGCCAGCAAATTACTCCCTGAGTGCCAAATCCAGCCACACCCTTTGGTTTGTTTATTGTCTGTAGCTACTTTCATGCAATGAAGACCACATGACCCACCAAGCTGAACATCTGTACTATCTGGCCCTTTACAGAAAAAGTTTGCCATTCCTTCATTCTAGTTCATCAATTCTCTGTGTGAACCCTGGACCCCTGAGATCCTGTCAGGGGATCTGTGAGGTGAAAGCTATTTTCACAATAATACTAGGACACTGTTTGCCTTTTTGCAGTGTTGACATTTGCACTGATAGGAAAAAAGCAGTGGAGCATAGGATTGCTGGTGCTTTAGCACAAATCAAGATGATGGCACCAAGCCGTACTAGTAGTCATTGTATTCTTCACTGCACACATTTTGGGGGCGTGGGTGGGGATGGCAGTTTCACTTGATTCAGGGTTTCTCAGCCTGGGCACTTTTGCCATTTTGAGCCAGATAATTCTTGGTTGTGGGGGCTGCGCTGTGCATTGTAGGATGTTTAGCAGCATCCCTGGCCTCTACCCACTAGATACCACTGCCCCCCCTCTTATCCCCCGAGTTGTGACAACCAGAAATGTCTCCAAACATTGCCAAATGTCCTAGGGGTGGAAGATCTTTGTCTGCCTTCCCTCCTCCCCACATCTTGAGAACCACTGACTCAACTAATGAAACATACAAATTATGAGTTTTATTGCATCTCAACACTTGAGTATACATTGTTTTTAATATTCTGTGTGGCTAAATGGGAAGTATGCATTGCTTCAGCACTTCTGCTACATCTTGAAGTACAGTGGCTGTCTGGAGAAAGAGCACTTGTGCGATTGGGTTGCCAGCTAAACTAGCTGCCTTTTTTTTTTTTCATGGAACATTTTTTACTTGAAAGGATGACTGATGAATAAACTATGGTTGTTCATACTTGGATATTTGGTAGACATTATCTTGAAAATGAGTGAAGTGAGCCTTTCAGTTCAAGAAAAACAGCCATCAATGTTTGTTGCCAATGATAAAATTCGAGCTTTCAAGTGATAACTAGAATTTAGGAAAATCTGTATCTGCCATCTAAACTTGACAGTTCCCAATACTTAAAGACTTTTTTGATGAGGTCAGTGATGATGTTAATGAATGTGATTTTTTTGATATTGTATAATGAAATGCATCAACATTTGGAAGATATGCCTAACTCAGTGTACCAATATTTTGCCAAATGATCCATGTTAATTTTACAAAATGATGCATAATTTTCAAAGTGTAAGACAAACCAGTGGATTTTAATGTAATAGGGTATAAAAAATTAATATTACACATTACAACTAACTTTCAAGACTACCATTTGTTGAATTTTGGTGTAGTATCAAAAGAGAATATCCACAATTATCAAGGTTATAAGGAGCCCTGGTGGTACGGTGGTTAAGCCCTCGGCTGCTAACTGAAAGTTCAGTGGTTCAAACCTACCAGCTGCTCCACTGGAGAAAGGTGTGCAGTCTGCTTCTGTAAAGATTACAGCCTTGGAAACCCTATGGGGCAGTTCTACCGTGTCCTGTAGGGTCTCTATGAGTCAGAATCAACTTGATGGCAATGGGTTTGGTTTTGGTTTATCAAGACAGTTCTGAAAATGTTGGGTGCCGTAAGTCAGTTCCAACTCATTACGACCCTATATAACAGGGTAGAACTGCCTCATAGGGTTTCCTAGGCTGTAATTTTTACAGGAGCAGATTGCCAGGTCTTTTCTCCTGTGGAGCTGCTGGTGGATTCAAACTGACGAGTTTTCAACATTTTGGTTAGCAGCTGAGCACTTAGCTATTGTGCCACCAGGGCTCCTTCTTTTGAAAATAGTCTTCCTTTTTTCAATTACAAATCTGTATGAATTTAACAGATCAAATACAGAAGCAGATATGACAATCCAGCTGTCTTCTAATAAGCAGTTATTTAAGAAAATTACAAAAATAAGAGCAATACCACTCTTCTCACTAGTCTCTTGTTTTGGAAAACATTTTTTCATGAAAATATTTATTTAACTTGTAATAGGTTGATTGTTGTTTTTAAATGAATTGCTAAATATTATCATTTTTTTAAATCTCAGTTTTAACTTCTGACGTGTTAAAATTCAGCTGGAGCCCTGGTGGCACAGTGGTTGAGAGCTTGGCTGCTAACCCAAAGGTCGGCAGTTTGAGTCCACCAGCTGCTTCTTGGAAACCCTACCGGGCACTTCTACTCTGTCCTAAAGAGTCACTATAGGGTTGCTATGAGTCAGAATCAACTAGATGGCAACTTTTTTTTTTTTTTAATATCAATTGATTTAACTCAGATTAACAAAAGTTCCTTGGGGTCCTCAATAATTTTTCAGATGATCAAAGGGTCCTGAGACCAAAAGATTTGAGAACCATTATCTGTTTTGTATTTAAAGAGTATTTACCATGTTTTTATCACTAAATCAACATTAACTAAAGAAAAACGCACGGCTCTGATGCTGAATGAGACGCGGGGGAGAGAAGGGGAAGTAAGTGCGTCAGTGGGTTTGCGTTCTCGGAGGGGGGCTGGGGGCATAGCCAACTACAGTAGGGACGTAGAGGGAGTGTGTGACAGCAAGCAAGTTACTCTTCTTTCTGTGTCTGTTTCCTCCTTTGTAAGATGGTAGTGATCACAGCCCTCACCCCATAGCATTAGCGGGAGGTTTACACGAGCAAATTATCTACAAAGCACGTAGAATAGGCTTGGCACTTAGATTAAGGGCTCTATGCAGGTCGCAGATCATTATTTTGATTATAAATAATCAATTTATGTTGTAAGGGATGAGGTCAGATCCACAATGAAGGCACACAGGGGCTGCTGTCCCTGTCCCCACAGTGCGATGACTGAAAGTGGAAAAATGCAGTCAGTGCCCTACCCCGCGCCCAAAATAATATGGAGCCGAGAAAGAAACTGGAATCTCTTAACCCCTTTCTTAAGGATCCCTGGTGGCACAGTGGTTAAATTACTTGGCCGCTCTGAGGGTTAAAGATGTGGCAGTCTGCTTCCGTAAAGATTACAGCCCAGGAAACCTTATGAGGTAGTTCTACTCTGTCCTATAGGGTCACTGAGTCAGAATCGACTCCACAGCAATGGAACCCCTTAAGGAGCCCTGGTGGCACAATGATTAAGTACTCGGCTGCTAACTAAAAGATTCGTGGTTCAAACCCACCAGCAGCTCCACAGGAGAAAGATGCAGCAGTCTGCTTCCAGAAAAATTTCAGCCTAGGAAACCCTACAGGGCAGTTCCACTCTGTCATATAGGGTCGCTGTGAGTCAAAATCGACTCGATGGCACATAACAATGTTCTTCTTGCCCTAGCATCACACTTTCTGATCCAAAATCCCATCTGTTACTCCTGCGAGGTGCAAAGTTTCAGAACAACTGTTGGGAGGTTGGCTTGGTTTCATGTTACCTCCAGAGCAGCTATAATTTTTCTGGTTTCCTGCACTGTGATTAATTTCCCTTTCGCTGGGGTTTCCCACCAACTCAGCCTGCCTGCCAGCAAATCATTCAGGATTAGGTTGGTTTCAGCAAATACCCACACAGCCATCTTCACCTTCAGGAAGAAGTATTGCCTAATGAAAGGGGCTGCTAATTTTTATATTGAGAAGGGTTCTTAATGAAAACATGGGGGAAACTTCTTGGATCAGCAAATGAAACTGCTTGAGGGATGGCTTTAAAAAGTGGTGAAGAAGAACCTGATTCTGAAGCTGAGGAAGTTTCCTGAAATTTGCCATCACATTCTCAGTAGGACAAACAGAAAATAAAACGTCACATCCCCAGAGTTCCCCTTCCTATGCCTTCCTACTCCCCGTATTGAGCAGGGTTAATTTTTACTGTTTTCTGTGGTTACTGAGAATGTGGGGTTTAGATTCTAAAACCTTATTGAATTCAAATGTCCCCTCTTCTGTGAGATCTGGCTTGACTACACTATTTAAAATGGACTCCCTGGGACTCCTTGTCCTGCCTTATTTTCTTCCAGGTATTTCTCCATCCAGCATACCATCTATTTTACACATGTGTTTTGTTTATTGCCTGTCTGCCTCCTTATGATGGCAGGGGTTTGCCCTTTTTCTTCAGCACTTTGTTCCTAGCCCCTGGAACAGTGCCTGGCCCAGGGCAGAGAACCCCACAACCGGCTTTTGCCTTTAGATGGGAAATAGAACACGTCTCTGTGACTCATTGTGTACCGTGAGTTCACACATTGAACCCTTACATGAACAAATGTATCTGTTGTTGTTAGGTGCCATCAAGTGGGTTCCGACTCATAGCGACCCCATGTACAACAGAACGAAATACTGCCTGGTCCTGCACCACCCTCACAATTATAGTTATGCTTGAGTCCGTTGTTGAAGCCACTGTATCAATCCATCTTGTCGAGGGTCTTCCTCTTTTTAGCTCACCCTTTACCAAGCATGAATGTGTCTATGTTGCAAAAAAAACTATTGGACTGAAGAACATTTAAGTGTCCTTCTGCAACCTGGCAATTCTTTGAGCCAGGATATGAAACGGGCTTGTTCCAATGGTCTTTGTTTCTTACTCATCTAATATTCATCTAATTCAATTCATCTAATTCAGTCCTTGAATGAATAAACGCCTCTTCAACTAGCTGTCTGGCTCATGGAAGCATGAACCTCTGTCCCACACACCCAGACAGAGCTCTGTGCCTAGCTGGGTTCAACAAGTAATTATTAGGGGATTGGTGGGTGCACCTCACCTGCCTAAGAGTTGCGTTCCAGTGCAATTGTACAGGGAATCTTTGAAAACCAAATTAAGTATTAAAGACTAGGAGACTTCACTACTTAAATCTGCTCCGTAATTAATATTTCTAGTAAAGCATAAAATTCCTTTGCAACTACATATTTGATTTGTAAGGTCGTATTTTGGCATGTAACATTTGCTTAAATCGGTGACTCGAGACACGCACGCTGGGTTAGACTCTCAGACTCACTTCTGTGCCAGGTTGGTGGCAGATGCATGAGACGGGGTCCCTTTGGAAGACTTGGCTGGTACCTGTAACCCTCAGGGGATTATCAGTGGAATGGGGGGAGATGTGAGGCCCTGGAAGGCAGTGACCCCCTCTCATTTGCTTTTGTTGTCTAGAGTCAAACCCAGGCACCTTAAAGTCACTCGATACCTATTTGGTGATTGAATGAATGCATGAATAAATAAATGAAGAAACGCAATCAAATACTGAACAGGATTTAAAAAAAAAGTCCATACTGCAGCTGAAATTTCATCAGAAGGGCTCACTGGGGATGGCACCATGGAGCAGGCGAGACGGAAGGTGTCTGTTGAAGGAAGTGAAGGCTTCCAATGCTGGAACAGCAGGAAGAGGGATTCCTGACTGAGAGGGAAGTTTAGACTGCCCACTGACAGAGCAGTGATGTCACTAGGTTGGCGTCACCCAGTAGAATAACTCATGGTGTCACCCCCCCGTGAACCTCCTCCTGGACCAAACTATACAGAATCCTTAGTAATGTTTTTTGTACTAATGTTACTCGTAAATCATAGTTCCCGTATATCAGTGAGTGTCATGGCAATAGTAGTGACATAAAACAAGTAGCAAAATTAAAAATTACAACTTTAAATTACAATATCACGCAGACAGCCTACATGTATGTACATTTACATAGTTTCATATGGCTGCAGTGAAAATTCAGGAAGAAGACAATAGAATTTGAAGTAAAAACGTTTAAGAACTACATCGAAATTATGTTCATTTTCACGTTAAACTTTACTGTTACATGAGATACATCGATGGGTTAGGTTTGCTTCATCAGTAATGGCCAAAGAATGTAGAAGTTGTAGACAAATGCATATGGAAATATACTCACAGATGAAATAATACTCTAAACAGGAAAAAGTACACAAGCATGGCAGCACTTGGCGAACATCTCCACTGAATCAGAACTTCCCTGTCCTGGCCTTCCAGGCTGCAAACTTGTGAACGACGTCATCGAAATCAATGCCTTTCAACAACTCACCTTTTAATGTGTCACTAGTCTTTTAAACCACGATTCAAACCTAAACCTTGAAAATTTCATTAAAGTCAGACATATATCTGCAAGACAGTAATGTTTTTAAAGAAAAATTTTAAGACTGAATTTTTTTAAAAAACTGAATTTAAGATTTAAGTTATATTTCTAAACATGTGTCAAGAAACACAGCATTTCCCCCACTTCATGTTATGAACTGTCAGTTTCTCTAGTTGTCAGAGTTATATAATCAGTTGTTGTTATACATGTAAGTTTATTATCACTTTTAATCATAGAATAATTTGCGATAGAGCTGTAAGTTTGCTTAAATGTAATATTTCTTAGATTATATGAATACTAACAACAAAATCATTTTGCAAAATCTTTCTACATTGAATTACAACATTATTGTTACAACATTATTCTTACATTATTGTTACAACATTATTAGTAACTGAGCAGAAAGAAGCATGTTTTGATTTTTCTCCTTTTCCTTTACTTACTATTTCATTTGCAAAAAAATTATTGATATAAGTTCGCAAATACTAATTACCACAATATTGTAGCTAAAACATCAGAAAATTTTACAAAATCATCTGCTATAAAAACACTGGCAGCAAAGAAATCAATAACGTGTGCAGACGAAAGCATCATTGTAATTGGGTAATAATGACCGCTCTGACTGGAGCATGTTAGAAGGTTCAAAAAGTAAATTAGCATAGAGTTTTAGCCTTGTAGATATATTGATGCACGTAAGCTGGGCTTATGAAAAAAAAATTTTTTTGGTCATAACTAACTACAGGGATATTTTTATAAAAAATAACAAATTTCTGCTGAAACACTGCGCAGAGATTTTATAGACAGTCATTTTGGTGTCACCCCCCCCCCCCGACAGCGTCATGTGGTTTGGTCTGCACCCCCACACCCATCCTCCTAGTGACGCCACTGAGTTAGGGCGCACTGGTGGTGCAAGCAGTTAAGCGCCCGGCTTCTAAAGAAAAGTTTGGCAGTTCAAACCCACCCAGCGCTCCACAGGAGAAAGACCTGGTGATCTGCTTCTGTAAAGACTACAGCCAGGAAAACCCTATGGGGCAGTTCTACTCTGTCACACGGGGTCCCCATGAATTGGAATCAACTCAACAGCAGATAACAACAGCACATCTACCAGTTAAAGGAATGTTGAGCCTCCACATCCAATATATATTTATTTATAATTGTGCATATGTTCTATTGCACTAGTATTATGTTCTACTGTATTAATGGAGCCCTGTTGGTGCAGTGGTTAAGAGCTTGGCTGCTAACCAAAAGGTCAGCAGTTCAAATCCACTGGTCACCTCTTGGAAACCCTATGAGGCAGTTCTACTCTGTCCTATAGGATCACTGAGTCGAAATCGACTTGACGGCAACAGGTTTGGTTTTGGTTTGGACTGTACTAATATGAATGTTTTTAAATGCACAAAAATAAAACATTTTAAAAGAGGAGTTAAAGATGAAATAAGCTATATTTTAAATTGTTTTTATTTTATTTAGTAATACCAAAAACCAAAACCAAACCCATTACCATCAAGTCAATTCTGACTCATAGCGAGCCTATAGGACAGAGTAGAACTGCCTAGTAGGGTTTCCAAGGAGCAGCTGTAGATTCAAACTGCTGACCTTTTGGTTAGCAGCTGAGCTCTTAACTACTGTGTGACCGGGGCTCCTATTTAGTAAAAAAAAAAGACAACCCAGAACCGCTGTTAAGTCAATTCCGACTAATAGTGACCCTATAGGACAGAGTAGAACTGCCCTATAGGGTTTCCAAGGAGCAGCTGGTGAATTTGAACTGCTGACCTTTTGATTAGCAGCCGAGCTCTTTAACCACTATGCCACCAGGTGTCCATTTAGTAATAGTGTATCGTTATTGATATTGGGCACAAATCTATGTTTCACATAATCTTGTTAATTTTGGATTTTTTTGGCTAACTTCTAGTCATAGTGGAATAGACCATCTACCTCGTAATATGGTTGATGAGGAGTTTTAATAGGGGTAGGAGATGTGTCAGCCAAGCCATGTTCTTGTTATTTAAGTCACTTACCCATTGTACGCGTTAGTTTGGTTAAAGCTAGCTCATATAATCTACTCACCAGACCAGGCACATGAAAACTGTACTCTGCTGAAAGATGCTGGAAGTGAACAAATGAGTGAGAATAACCTGTGAAGAGGAGGTACACCCTGTACACCAAGGTGATACGTGACCATCATCTAACAGATCCATTGAGGGGGCCAAGGTCAACGCCCACTTTGAGACCACTGACCAAGTCTCCAGCTTGGAGGTAGAGTTCATGAGTCACATAGGCATGGAGACTGGCCCTAGGAAGACACCAAGTTGGATGAGGTGGATATGTGGGTATATGGGGTCAGTTCATTAATGGTGGTCAAGAGGTTTTAACCTGGCAAGGTAGGCAATGAGAATCTTTGCATATTTTTTTAAAAAGAAGTAACAGAAGAGGGTGTTATTAAAAAAAAAAAAAACAAAACAAAAAAACTGTGTCCTAGAAACCAGGAAAAAACAATTTAAATCTCAGTGAAGAAATTCAGAGGAACCATGAACAAAAGCTTATTATTTAGCTTCAGCTGGCTCCCTAAGCAAGCTGTCTATAGAATTGTCATAGGTTGGTGAAGAGACTCTGGTTTTCTTTTAAAATATAGGCTTTTTCTCTTCCTTGTTCTTGGCAGGAGAGAGCCAGGAGCTGCCTGATGTACCTGGTGAGCCAGCTGGCCAACATGGAGCACTCATTTCACCATATTCTCCTGTTGGAGATTAAGAGCATCACGGACGCCTTCCCCTCCATCCTGGGCCCTCAGAGCAGAGACATCTTCCGCATGAGCAACAGTTTCACCACCATTGCCAAGCTCCTGACCCACCAACTGGACAACGCCAAGGCCAGAAGTGGAAGGTGAGCAGAAGTTCTTGTGGGTCTTGGGATCGGTTGTGAACCCACAGAGGCATAGTACAGACAGTATGCAAGCCTGTGTAAGTCTGCAACTCCCCAAAGAAAGCCAAATCCACTATCTCAACATACAGTAACCCAGGAATAAGTTACGGCCATTGCCAGAGATTTTTCTAAATCTATAGAAACCAGAGTATAATAACAACAAAAATAAACAAATTTCTAAAAGGTGCACAAAGTATGGTAAAGGAGTAAGAATGTAGTGCAAGTCGTAATGTTTTATATCACTTATTTATTCACTCAACAAGCATTTAATGATTGCCAACTAAATACTGGGAATTCTGCAAGAAGCTGAACATATATAGAGAGATAAGACACGGTCCAAGCCCCCAAGGAATTCACTGTCAGGTATAGGAGTTGTTGTTGTTGTTGTTAGGTGCCATCCAGTCGGTTCCCACTAATAGGTATAACGGAACGAAACACTGTACAGTCCTGCACCATCCTCACAATCGTTGCTGTATTTGAGCCCATTGTTGCGACGACTGTGTCAATCTATCTTGTTGAGGGTTTGTTATGGATTGAATTGTGTCCCCAAAAAATGTGTGTCAACTTGGCTAGGCTATGATTCCCAGAATTGGGTGGTTATCCAACATTTTGTGATCCGATGTGACTATCCTATGTGTTGTAAATCCTAGCTCTATGATGTTAATGAGGCAGGATTAGAGACAGTTATGTTAATGAGGCAGGACTCAATCTACAAGATTAAGTTCTGTCTTGAGTCAATTTCTTTCGAGATACAAAAGAGAGAAGCGACCAGAGAGACAAGGGGACCACATACTGCCCAGAAAGTAGTGTCAGAAGCATAGCGTGTCATTTAGACCCAGGGTCCCTGCACAGAGAAGCTCCTAGACCAAAGAAAAGTTGATGACAAGGACCTTCCTCCAGAGCCAACAGAGAGAGAAAGCCTTCCCCTGGAGCTAGCACCCTGAATTCGGACTTCTAATTTACTAGACTGTGAGAGAATAAACTTCTATTTGTTAAAGCCACCCACTTGTGGTATTCCTGTTACAGCAGCACTAGATAACTAAGACAAGGGTCTTAGTGCTTTTTGATGACCCTCTACTTTACCAAGCATCAGGTCCTTCTCCAGGCACCGGTCCCTCCTGATAACATGTCCAAAGTACGTCAGACAAAGTCTCACCATCCTCGCTTCTAAGGAGCATTCTAACTGTACTTTCAAGATAGATTCGTTCATCCTTCTGGCAGTCCATGGTATATTCAATATTCTTCACCAACACCATTATTCAGAGACATCAATTCTTCTTCAATCTTCCTTATTCATTGTCCAGCTTCGGCATGCATATGAGGTGATAGAAAATACCATGGCTTGGGGTCAGGAGCACCTTAGTCCTCAAAGTGACATCTTTGCTTACTTTTTAGCACTTAAAGAGGTCTTTTGCAGCAGATTTGCCCAATACAATACGTCCTTTGATTACTTGACTGCTGCTTCCATGGTCGTTGATTGTGGACCTCAGTAAAATGAAATCCTTGACCACTTCAGTATTTTCTTTGTTTATCATGATGTGGCTGATTGGTCCAGTTGTGAGGATTTTGGTTTTCTTTATGCTGAGGTATAATACATACTGAATGCTGCCTGTGATCTCCATCAGTAAATGCTTCAAGCCGTCTTCACTTTCAGCAAGCAAGGTTGTGTCATTCATGTGTTGTTAATGAGTCTTCCTCCAGTCCTGATGCCGCGTTCTTCTTCATGTAGTCTAGCTTCTCAGATTTCCTCAGCATACAGATTGAGTAAGTATGATGAAAGGATACAACCTTGATTTTTAAACCACATAGTATTCCCTTGTTCTGTTTAAAGGACTGCCTCTTGGTCTATGTACAGGTTCCACATGAGCACGATTAAGTGTTCTGCAATTCTCACTGTTCACAATGTTATCCATAATTTGTTATGATCCATACAGTTGAATGCCTTTGCATAGTCAATAAAGCACAAGTAAACATCTTTCTGGTATTCTCTGCTTTCAGTCAAGATCCATGTGACATCAACAAGGATGTCCCGTCCCCCATCCTCTTCTGAATCCGGCTTGAATTTCTGGCAGTTCCCTGCTGATGTACTACTGCAACTGTTTTTGAATTGTCTTCAGCAAAATTTTACTAGTGTGTGATATTAATGATATTGTTTGATAATTTTCACGTTCTGTTGGATCACCTTTCTTTGGAATGGGCACAAACAAAGATCTCTTCCAGTCTGTTGGCCAGGTAACTGTCTTGCAAATTTCTTGTCATAGACGAGTGAGCACCTCCAGAGCTTGCAGCGTTGCATTTGTTTGTGGAAACATCTCAACTGGTATTCTGTGAATTCCTGGAGACTTGTTTTTCATCAGTGCTTTCAATGCAGCTTAGACTTCCTTCAGTACCATTGATTCATGATCATATGCTACCTTCTGAAATGGTTAATGTTGACCAATTCTTTTTAGTACCGTGACTGTGTGTATGCCTTCCATCTTCTTTTGAAGCTTCCTGTGTTGTTCAGTATTTTGTCCATAGAATTCTTCAATATTGTAACTCGAGACTTGAATTTTTTTCTTGTTCTTTCAGCTTGAGAAATGCTGAGCATGTTCTTTCCTTTTGGTTTTCTAACTCCAGGTCTTTGCACATTTCATTATAATACTTTATTTTGTCTTCTCAAGCCCCCCTTTGAAATCTTCTGTTCAGCTCTTCTGTGTGAACATTTCTTCCATTTGCTTCATCTATTCTGTGTTTAATAGCAAGTTTCAGAGTCTCTCCTGATATCCATTTTGGTATTTTCTTTATTTCCTGTCTTTTTAATGACCTTTTGCTTCCTTCATGTATAATGTCCTTGATGTCATTCCACAACTGGTCTGCTCTTCGGTCATTAGTGTTTAGTGCCTCATATCTGTTCTTGAGATGGTCTCTAAACTCAGGTGGAATATACTCAAGGTTGTACTTTGGCTCTCATAGACTTGTTTTAATTTTCTTCAGCTTTAACTTGAACTTACATATGAACAATTGATAGTCTATTCTGTAGTTGGCCCCTGGCCTTCTTCTGATTGATGATATTGAGCTTCTCCAACATCTGTTTTCACAGATGTAGTCTATTTGATTCCTGTGTATTCCATCCAGCAAGGTCCACACATATAGTCAACATTTATGTTATTGAAAAAGGATACTTGCAATAAATAAGTCATTGGTCTTGCAAAATTCTATCATGCAGCCTCCGGCTTCATTTCTATCACCAAGGCCATATTTTCCACTGCTGATTCTTCTCTGTTTCCAACTTCCGCATTCTAATTACCAGTAATTATCAATGCATCTTGGCTGCATGTTTTATCAATTTCAGACTGCAGAAGTTAGTAAAATCTTCAATTTCTTCATCTTTGGCATTAGTGGTTGGTGTGTAAGTTTGAATAATAGTCGTATTAACTGCTCTTCCTTGTAGGTGTATGGATATTATCCTATCACTAACAGCGTTGTACTTCAGGATAGGTCTTGAAATATTCTTTTTGACAAGGAACGTGACACCATTCTTCTTCCATTTGTCATTTCTGGCATAGTAGACCATATGATTGCCCGATTCAAAATGGCCAGCGCCAGTCCATTTCAGCTCACTAATGCTTAAGATATCGATGTTTATGTGTCGCATTTCATCTTTGATGACTTCCAGTTTTCCTGGATTCGTACTTCATGCATTCCACATTCTGATTATTAATGGATGTTTGCAGCTATTTCTTCTCATTTTGAGTTGAGACACATCAGTGAGTGAAGATTCTGAAAGCTTGATTCCATCCATGTCATTAAGGTCAACTACTTTGAGGAGGCAGGTCTTCCCTAGTCGTCTTTTGAGTGCCTTCCAACCTGAGGGGCTCATCTTCCAACACTATATCAGACAATGTTCCGCCGGTATTCATAAGGTTTTTTTTTTTTTTAAAGTAGATGGCCAGGTCCTTCTTCCTAGTCTGTGTTAGTCTGGAAGCTCTGCTGAAACCAGTCCACCATGGGTGACCCTGCTGGTATTTGAAATACCAGTGGCGTAGCTTCCAGCATCACAGCAACACACAAGCCCCCACAGTATGACAAACTGGCAGATGAGTGGTGGAGTAGAGGAGACAGAGATTTAAGCGCATAATTAGAGAATAGTGGGAAGGGGAGGCTAACCAAGGTGGGTTCAAGGAGGTCATGGAACACAGATGTGGGTATTTGCTCTTGTCTGGAAGGGGGAGAGGTGGCAAGCTAGGTTTCAGGAGAGCTTCCCAGAGGGGGTGATATTTTGAATCAAGTCTTGAGAGATGACCAGATCACACCAGGCTGTCTTTGTGGGCAGCACGTGAAGGAGGAAAGCACTTTCTGGAGGTGGGACTAGGGTATGTGAGTGGTAGGCAGAGATCAGATCCCGGGGGGTGAGCTTTACATACTGTCTGAGTTTCTTTGTGCTCCTATAACAGAAATACTGCAAGTGAGTGGCTTTCATGAACAGAAATTTATTTTCTCACAGTTTAGGAGGCTAGGAGTCTTAGTTCAGGGCACTGGGTCTAGGGGAAGGCTCTCTCTCTGTCCGCTCTGGGAGAAAATTCCTGTCTCAGCTTTTCTAGCCTCGCCATTCCTCATTTCTTGGTGATCTCCATGTGGCATCTCTCTTTGCCCCAAATCGTGCTCTGCACCTCATCTGCTCTTCTTAGATCTCAGAAGTGATTCGGTCTAAGGCACACCCGACACTGATATGGCCTCATTAACATAACAAAGAAACCCTGTTCCCAAATGGGATTCCATCCACAGATATAGGGGTTACAATCCCAACACATATTTTGGGGGGACACAATTCAATCCATAACACTGTCCTAAGTTTGAGTAATGAGGAGTTATTGTGGGGTTTTGTGCAGGGCAGGGATGGGATCAAATCCATGTCTTAGGAAGCTCACTCTGACCCCAGTGCAGAGAATGACTCAGGAAGTGGCAGACTGGAGTCAGGGAAACCTGTCCACTGGGGGCCTCTAAGAACGAACGAGGCATAGGGAGTGAAAAGAACAGACAGAGGACGGACATAACAAGAAGAAGCGATATGCCTTGATAACGAATGGGTTGTGAGAGCTAATGTAGGGGAAAGAATCAGGAGTGATTCTTAGGATTCTGGCTTAGGGGCCTGGGTAGATGCTGCTAGCATGCCAGAGTGAAGGCAGTCAGGAAAAAGAGAAATTCTTGGTGGGGGTGGAGGATTATAAATTCAGGTTCTGCTTTGCTGCATTTGAGCTCTTTTTGAAACATCCAGGAACCAGTGTCCAGCTGGCTGTTGGAACCATGGAACTTAGAAGGGAGATTGGGTCTAAAAGTGTAGGTGTGGAAGCCCCTGGAAGCTATGGTTGTGGAGGCCATGGCGGGAGGAGAAATGGAACAATCAGGGGCAAATGCTAGAAAGAGAAGAAAACAAGGGTGGGATTCTAGAAGGTGTGTCAGAGAGACATCAGTGAAGGGGCTTGTGAGAGTGGTCAGGGAGAAGGAAGAGAATGGATAGAGGATGTTAGTGCCAACGCCGAGGGAACAACAAATTTAGATGGAAGCCAAGTACTGCAGAGAGATCAAACGAGGAAAGGACAGAAAAGAGTCCACCGGTTTGGGCCACGAAGAAACTATTGACGATTGTGGTGAGTGAGCTGGCTGTGGTATGGTGGGGCAGAAAACAGGATGCTTGGGGTCAAAGAGAAATTGGATACAGTGCACGAAACTGACGCTTTCAAGAAGTTTGTGGGAAAAAAAATAAAGAAGGCCATGCAAGATTGAGGGAGGGGCTTTATTTGTTTTTGCTATGTTTTGAAGTGGGAGAGACTTGAAAAGTTTTGTGACCTTTAGAAGTTACAAAGTACTTTCACATACATAAAATCTCATTTGATCCTCATGACAACCCTGAGAAGTAGGAAGTACAGATATTATTATTCCTATTTTACAGATGAGGAAACAGAGGCTTATCACTTCTCGACCTTTTGGCTAAGATGAAGTGAAACAGAGGCTCAAAGACTGGTTAAACATCTTTGCAAGTTATCACAGCTCTTAAGTGTTAGAATATGAGTTCAGACCCCCGTCTCCACACTACAGAGCCTGTGCGTTGGAAAGCATTCTTCTCTGGAGAAGAGGCAGGGTCCATCTGAGACTGGCATCAAATTCTGTGTGTTTTGGTGATAAAAAGTGATGCATACCATTTCCTTAGTATGAAACAGGATTCAAAAAATGCAGGAAGACCCAGAAAACTCCACAAAATAATGCAAATCAAGAGGTTCCAATCTTCATGCTCACTTTAAGAACACCTGAAACTGCCTAGCCCATCCAGTTCATGCCGATCCCAAAAGCCACCAAGCATCGGAAAGCCATCACTTTAGAGAAGCAGTGTGTGCCATTTCATCCTTACAGTGATGGAGTTGGTAGGTGTCCCCAGGCCACACAGTGGGGCCGAACACAGGGTTGGTGGCCCAAAAGAAAAGTGTTGAATTTTTTATGCATATGCTTAAAAATGCAGAAAATAATGTCCAAGTTAAGGGTCTAGATGTAGATTCTCTGGTCACTGAGCACATCCAGGTGAGCAAAGCCCCCAAAATGCACCACCATACTTACACAGTTCATGATCATATTAAGCCATAAATGAGCTCTTTCTGACCCGTGAAGACGACCTTCCTGAAAAGGGACACGTTGTTCCTAAACCAGAAGAGGAAGCTGCACAGAAGAAACAGACACCCCAGAAGAAACTGCAGAAACAAAAACTTACGGCTCGGGGAGAAAATTCAGCATAAAATAAATGCAAATAAAAGTAGAAGCAGAAAACAAACAAATGAAACACACCGGAAGCCATCTTTACCAAATAGTGAGCATTTAATCACATGGGTCTACTTCATGTCCAGCATGGTGCAGGGCTTGGAGGTCCCAAGAGGCATCAGGCACCATCCCTGTCCTGGAGGGGCTCACAGTCACAGCGTATGATGAGGTTTTGGTAGACGCATGCGCAACATGCAGCCCTGATGGCGCAGTGGTTAAGAGCTCAGCTGGTAACCAAAAGGTCAGCAGTTCAAATCCACCAGCCACTCCTTGGAAACTCTATGGGGCAGTTCTACTCTGTCCTATAGGGTTGCTATGAGTCAGAATTTGACCTGAGAGCAATGGGTTTGGTTTTTTGGGATGTACAACATGCTATGGAGCATGAGAGATGTGCTGACCGACAGGCAGGGCACTGGAAAATGTCCTACAGAGAGAGTGAAGTTTGAGTTCATTCCGTATTTATCGAGTATCTTCCATGTGCCAGGCATTTTGCTAGGCACTTAGGTTCAGAGGTGAAGAGCTCAGCTGCTCACCAAAAGGTCAGCAGTTGGAATCCACCAGCCACTCCTTGGAAACCCTATGGGGCAGTTCTACTCTGTCCTTTAGGGTCACTATGAATCCGAATTGGCTCGACATCAACGAGTTTGGTTTTGCGTAGGTTAAAGTGCGCAGGATGAATGAGCATTCCCCAGAGAGCGTAGAAAGGACACACCAGATAGAGAGGAGAGTACATGCAAAGACTTAGGGGCTTGAGAGTGTGACCCAGACCAAGGACAAGCTAGAGGTTCTTTGCAGCTGGAGCAAGTACGTCTGGGGTAGGGTGGGAGAATGAACGGATTCTGACTCATAGTGACCCTATGAGTTAGACAGTAGAACTGCCCCATAGGGTTTCCAAGGCTGTAATCTTTACAGAAGCAGACTGCCACGTCTTTCTCCTGAGGAGTAGCTGGTGGCTTCCAACTGCCGGCCTTTTGGTTAGCAGCTTAGTGCTTAATTACTGTGCCGCCAGGGCTCCTTCCAGTAGTACCATTGCCCCCTAATTGTGACAACCAAAAATGTCTCCAGAAATTGCCAAATGTCTTCTGGGAGATAAAATTAACCATGGTTAAGAACCACTGCTATACACACGTATCATTTAAAAATCACATTCTCAGGGACCGGACCCACGGCCTACGTAGCAACAACCTAGACATGGTAGCCCCCGAGAAATCCAAGGAGAGCGCCGTGAAGGGTGATTTATAATGCAAACGCAAAGTCACCGTTGGCCACTCTTCATGACATGGTGGTTTTAGAGCTTTGGCTTAGAACCCCGCCAGCCGGTGTTTGGGGGGACTGTTGTGTAATCATGCACAGCTGCCTGCGTATTTCTCCTCCCGGTGCTGACTGGTGGGTCTGTGCATCAGAAGTGAAGGCTCGGACCCACGTTTTGGTCAGTGGTCCTTCCTCTGTCTAAGGCCTCTGCAAATGCATGCATCAAGAGGCCATTGACATCTGTAAGGTTACATGCATGAAAAAGGTTTGCATAAGGGGGAAGATGAAGTTATACGGGAGTGATACATGAGGCATTTTAACAGGAAAACTGATCCTTAGTAGATAGACCCAATCCAATTAGCCCTAAATAATTTCCCCAAGAAAAGAAAAGTTTATGAGATAGGTAGGTGAGAGGGAACAAAAGTCTCAGTATCAAAATGCAAGCCTGCACGTATGAAAAAGCATTGAAGTGTCTCCTCCCTTTGCTATTTTTCTGAGGGAAAAAAAGAGAGAGAGAGAGAATGAAATGTGAAAAGATAAAAAGGTCACTGCTCACCCACATCCCACCACAGCCACCACCACCTCAGTCTCTCTCAATTCAAGCTACTTCTCCCAGCTCCACCCTCACTGTCAATCTTCTTCTAATCAATTGTAATTATTCGGTGGGAACCTCAGATCACTAGTGTGGACAGCTAGCCTTTTGTATTAGCTGCTCATCCTCTCTGGGAAGGTTGCTATGGCGTCTCTCCCAACATTTTGTTCCCTGAATCGTCTTCATTGTTATCATTAGCTTCAGAAATTTTCATCTGTGCCTCCTCCCCACCACCCCGCCAAGCGGAAAGGTCTACACTTTTGTCTAAAGCATGCAGCAAAGTCTGATCCTCACAATTACAGGGGAAATGAACAAGCGAGGAGAGCTCGAAAGAAAATGAAAGATGAAAAAATTCAAAACAGATGTCATCTAATTTACAAATCCGACACATGGCCCAGACTTTAGACTTCAGGCCAAAACTATAAGATTATCAAAGAAAAACAGCGTACTAGAGGGAAGGAAAAACTGAAGCAGACAGGGACCTTTCTCATGCCAGATGACGCGGAATCCATCGAGGGAGCGTTGTGCGATGCACCAGGTGGGCGTGTCGTGCTTTTCCGACTCCTCTGGTTTAGGAAGAACGTTTATATCTAAGTTATAAACCAACAGAGTGACATGCCGAGCCAGCTGAGCAAAACGTTTAGAATTTTAGGTTTTAAAATTAACCCTGGAGAAGGGAAAGGAGTATGACAGCAATTGTGGATTGAGAACGAGAAGGTGTCAGGGTGGAGGAAGGGATGTATACCGTCCGAAGCTGTGAAAGCCCCATCTAGCCTTCTGCGCAGCCCCTGGCAATTGGGCTGTTGGCCTGCCAGGGCCCAGGCACAGCAGGGAAGGAGAGGCTGAGCACCTGGTCTCTGTGTGATCAGCCGAGCCCTGAGTGATCAGTCTACTAGAAGCCGGCCTTTGCCAAACGAATCTGGTGCCAGGAAGGCAGCTCTAATCGGGCACCGTAAGAATTGGGGACAGTTTGTCACAGGTGGTCTTATAAAGGACTAGGCTCAGGTCCCAATTCAAGAAATTGTTGTTGTTAGTTGCTATGAGTCAGCTCTGACTTGTGGCAACCTTGTGTCTAACATAGAAATCGAGGGATGAAAACCTGGGAAAGAAAGCAGGGTTTGGGTAGGTAAATAGGAGAGAAGAGAAAAGATAGGGAGAAAGGATGGAGATGGGAAAAGGTAGAAAAAGGGGTATGCTAGTTCTGCCTCCTTAACACACAGCCCCAAGTCCCAGGCGCGCGTGTGTGTGTATGAGGGGGAGTTACAATTCTCTCAGCCAAACTTTAGCCAAAGCCATCAAAGTCATTTAAAGAAAAATAAAAAAGATGTTTATAAGAAAAGTTAAAGCACATAAAGCTTCCCTAAACCTTGGATTGGTTAAACAATTGGTAATATTCTTCCAACGTCCATAGAAGCAACAGTCAAGAAATCAGATGACTCATTGCACCGGGAAAATCTGCTGCAAAAGACCTCTTTAAAGTGTTTAAAAGCAAAGATGTCACTTTGAGGACTATGGTGTGCTTGACCCAAGCCTTGGTATTTTCAGTCACCTCATATGCATGTGAAAGCTGGACAATGAATAAAGAAGACTGAAGAAGAATCAATGCCTTTAAATTATGGTGTTGGCAAAGTATTGAATATACCATGGACTGCCAAAAGAATGAACAAGTCTGTCTTGGAAGAAGTACAGCCAGGGTGCTTCTTGGAAGCAAGGATGGCAAGAGTTTGTCTCACATCCTTTGGACATGTTATCAGGAGGGACCAGTCCCTGGAGAAGGACATCATGCTTGGTCCAGTAGAAGGTCAGCAAAAAAGAGGAAGATGCTCAATGAGATAGACTGACACAGCATCTGACACAGCATCTGCAACAATGGGCTCAAGAATAACAACGATTGTGAGGATGCTGCAGCAGTGAGCAGTGTTTCTTTCTGTTGTACGTGGGGTTGCTATGAGTCTGAACTGACTGGATGGCACCTAACAACAATATTCTTTCATTGTTTTGGTGGTGATGGTGGTGGTAGTGAGATTGTGTGTGAGGGTGTTGGTCCTTTGTTTTTAAGAATCAGGCCTGAAAAAAAAACAGGAGAATGAAAGATAAACTATAGTCAAAACCAACTGGGTAGGTGCAAAGCTGATAGTGATAGAAATGAAAAGAGATAACACAATGGAAGAAAGGAAATAAAGCAACCCGTGTGGGAGAATGAGGGGGAAATAGAACATGGAGATTATCTCATAGGAGAAGGACAAGAATCTTCCCTCCTTGGAGTGGCCCCAGGGTTTTGGTTTATCCCAGATCTCATGCAACGAATAGCAAAGAAATGAATTTCAGCATACAGCCAGGGATTTGATTCAATATGTGGCCCTTATGGACAGCCAAGCAACATGGCCTGTAAAGACTCCTTTTAAACTGCGAGACCCTTTGCTACCTATTGTTCCAGAGTTCCCACCTTGACGTTCTGGGAATCACAGAACGTAACCCTGGTATGGAAATCCTGCTGCCATAGTGGTTAAGTGCTATGGCTGCTAACCAGGTGCTCTATGGGGCAGTTCTACTCTCTCCTATATGGTCGCTATGAGTTGGAATCCACTCAACAGGAACAGGTTTTTTTGTTTTTTTTTTTAACCCTGGTATAAGAAGCAGCCCCCAAGACATTGCCCAAGAGCTCGGGAGTGATGGCTCTTTGCTGAGTTCACAACAGAAATGGCCAGCTCAGATCAGATACACAGAGAGCAGGGGGCAAGTTTTCCCCTCCAACTTTGCAAAAAATACTGTGTCTAAGGTCTGATCAAGTTTTTACCCAACTCCTATTGTTGTTGTTGGAGCCCTAGTGGCTCAGTGGTTAAGAGCTCAGCTGCTAACCAAAAAGTTTGAATCCATCAGCTGCTCCTTGGAAACCCTCTGGGGCAGTTCTACTCTGTCTTATAGGGTCACTATGAGTTCCAATCAACTTGATGGCAACGAGTTTGGTTTTTTTGGTTTTTATTGTTGTTGTGTGCCGTTGAGCCGATTCTGACTCGTGTGACAGAGTAGAACTGCCCCACAGGGTTTCCTAGAGGCTTTCACCCATGTTATGTTGGATGAACAATGGCAAAGTCCTCACAACAACAAAATCTTTTAATACATATTAGAGTTACAGAGGCTTCATATTAAAGCATAATGGAGTAAACCTTGCAGACAGGCAAGAACAAGGTGAAATTACCTACCCAGCCCCTATTTACCTCTTAAACCCATGGTAGTTCTTGGAAGGGGAATAGTGTGAATGCCCAGTATCAGCCCATAGAGTTTCCTTTCGTTTCTTCCATTAGTCTGACCCAATGCATCTCAAATTTTAGCGTGCATGAGCGTTCTAGTGTTCACAGTCCTTCACGGATAATTCAAAGGGATTCTAAAGGAATGTCAAGGGTGGCTTTTACCTATTTCTCCCAAAAGTGGTACCCCACAGAAACTTTACCATTCCATTCTCAAATGAGCTCTTTGTACCTCTCTTCCCACTGAAGGCTGCCCTTCTCCAAGACTCCAGTTCGGGACCACTTCCCCATGGGATCCTCCCACCCAGCCCATGGTAATCTTACTTTCCTCTAGCTAACAGCTCACTCCTCCGGCACCCACATTCCTGCCCTGAAGTGTTAGTTAAATCTTTCTGTGCTTTCCTCTAGTCTCCCCAAACTTGAGAAAACTAAATTTCAGAGCCTATGCTCTGTAGAAGGGAAATAGGATCTTAAAAGTGCATAAAAGAATGCCCATTTTGGGGGACAAGACATGTTTATACAAAGAGAAATTGATTCTTTGAGAGCAAATGTTGGCTCAGTGAATAAACACGAGTAGTTTCAGGACCATCATTAAAAACATCTGATGTTCTGTCAGCGTTGGCTCCTGCTCAGGCAAAGCTGAATGTAATTTCCCCCTGCTAACGTAACTTTTAAGAATGAAACCACAGTTTTAATAAGAAGCAAGTATATCTTTTCAATCTAGAAAGGTCCACGGTGGTCACTTGTATAAGACGAAAACCGTGGCAGCCATTTGTGGCAGTAGCCGTGGCTGTTGTTACTTCTCGGCGCGTGGGGAAGAAAGCAATGGCTGAGGGTTTTTCCCTTCCTCGTACTGAAGAGGTTAAAGCTGACATGTGGCACCATTTATGTCCCATCTGTTGCTCATGTACTCAGCCATCTGCCCTTCCTTTCAGCAGCATTTACGGTGATGTGAAGGTCCGTAAAGGTATTTCAAGAATCTGTTTATCAGCAAGAGATGGAGGTGGGAGACATCATTATCAGCTTTGAAGACAATGCAGCAAGCCCAGGGAGTGTGGGACCCCAGAGGGTCTGGTCAGGCCATGTGTGGACAAAGAGGGTGATGGGGGCAGCCCTTCGCGTGAGCAATGTGATCACAGCTTCACCAGGGGATCCAGGCTGCTCTCCCGTAAGATAGCAGTGTTCAAAACACGAGATCCACAAAAAAGAAAAATAGCTTTTCGTCAAGTGCCTATGGCTGGGCTCCCCATTTCAAACAAGATGAAGACCACCAGAGCTGTGGCTGATGAGGAACACCAAAGCTGAAGCTGACGAGGAACACCGGAGCCGTGGCTGACGAGGAACACCGGAGCTGTGGCTGACGAGGAACACCGGAGCTGTGGCTGACGAGGAACACCGGAGCTGTGGCTTGTGAGGAGCAGCGAAGCTGTGGCTGATGAGGAACACCAAAGCTGTAGCAGGGAGGAAGAGGGGAGAGTGTGCTTGTGGGAGAAGAGGGGAGAGACCTCTGCACCAGCTTTTGGGATGAATTAGTTACAGCTGAGCCTAAAGCGGCTCTTACTCGACTTTGACGAATTCACTCTTTGCTATTTGGGTTCCCCAAATGCTCCGTTTCTTTTTAATATCTGTCCTAATTGAGCTTTGAAGTTGCCATCTGCATAACATTTTCTGAGTTTTCAGTTTGGGTTAGAAAAGGAGGACAAAGTTTATTTTTCAGATCACAGTGAAAGGTTGCACGGTGATTATGTATCAACTCTGTTCTCATGTCCAGTTCCCACAGGATGTTGCTGAGAGGTGCTGGGATGTGACAGTTCTTGTTAGTTACTAGGCTAGCACCGACCCCATAATACGTATTATTCCTGGGTAGATTCCGATGCAACTTGAACCAAAGACCTACAGAGAAGCAGTATAGGGGGCGTGTGTATGAAGGTATGACGTGGGTGGCCTCTGGAGGCAGACTGCTTGTGTTTAATGCAGGCCTTAGAACTGGTTCCAACCCCTGCTGAGAATTTACATTTCTACCCCAGATATACTGAGTCAGAATCTACATTTTAACAAGATCCGAAGGTATTATGGATTGAATTGTGTCACCCAAAACTGTGTGTCAACTTGGCTAGGCCATGATTCCCAGTATTGTGTGGTCATCCTCCATTTTGTGATCTGATGTAATTATCCTATGTGTTGTAAATCCTACCTCTGTGATGTTAATGAGGCAGGCTTAGAGGCAGTTATGTTAATGAGGTAGGACTCAGTCTACAAGATTAGGTTGTGTCTTGAGTCAATGGCTTTTGAGATATAAAAGAGAGAAGCTAGCAGAGAGACAGGGGGACCTCATGCCACCAAGTATGGAGAATCAGGAGGGGAGCATGTCCTTTGGACCCGTGGCCCCTGCACTGAGAAGCTGCTAGAGCAGGGGAAGATTGATGACAAAGAACTTCCCCCAGAGCCGACAGAGAGAGGAAGCCTCTCCCTGGAGCTGGTACCCTGAATTCAGACTTCTAGCTTCCTCCTAGACTGTGAGAGAATAAATTTCTGTTTGTTAAAGCCATCCACTTATGGTATTTCTGTTATAGCAGCACTAGATGACTAAGACAGCAGGAGATTCTTATATATAATAAGGTTTGAGAGCCACTACTCTTCTAATGGTTCTCAGAATTGATCCCTAACCAGCAGCATTAGCATCACCTGGGAAATTGTTAGAATGCAGATTCTCAGCAGATGTTTTAACCGGAATGAGGTTTGAAGCCCTGGTTTAATACTGGGAATGCCGTTTACTAGCTAAGTGAGCTTCAGGAAGCTACTCAACATCTCTGTGCCTCAGTTTCCTCATCTGCAAATGGAGACAGCAATAGGGCCCGCTTCACTGGACTGTAGGGGGAGTAAAGCATTCTGTGGGTTCTAGGACAGTGAGTGCCTAGTGCACAGAAAGCCCTCAGTCAGCGTAAGTGTTAGCGTTCACACCGTGTCCCCCAGGGGCATTGTGTTAGGTGACTCACTTAGTACATCCCCTGGACTGGGGCGGTGGTGGTTCCGTGGTGGGATTCTCACCTTCTGTCAGTCTGTCATCGACGGCTTGAGTGTTGCTATGATACTGAACAGGTTTCAGCAGAGCTTCCGGACTAGGATGTACTAGGAAGAAAGGCCTGACTGTCTACTCCTGAAAACCAGCCAGTGAAAACCCTGGGGATCACAAAGGTCTGATCTGCAACCAATCATAGTGAAGGCACAGTTCTGGGCATTTTTTAGTGCCCTTGTGCATGGGGTCCCCATGAGTCAGGGTTCAACTTGAAGGCAGCTAACAACAACCCATTAGACCAGAGCAACTCAAAGCATAACCACAGCCCTGTATCCGTCTGCAAATTGCTTCTCAGCAGTCTATGACAGGGGTATTTCAGAAAGTAAGAGTTTGGAACTTTTTAGCAATTTAACATTGCTGCAACATCTAAACCCATTGCCTTTGCGTTGATTCCGACTCATACCAACCCTGTAGGACAGAGTAGAACTGCCCCCATAGGGTTTCCAAGGAGCGGCGAGTGGATTCGAGCTGCCGACCTTTTGGTTAGCAGCTGTAGCTCTTAACCACTGCGCCACCAGGGCTCCATAAACATGCAAGAGCATCTTCAGTGAGCTCACATCTTGTGTTTTGTTTCATTCATTTTATTTTCTGGTAATTTAATTTTTCTGTATTAAAAAAAAGTTAGTTTGTATCATAGGAAAATTAAAAAGAGAAACCAAACAAACAAAAAACGGAGTCTTTACCACAGGTAGGTTGAGAAGAGTTGCATTTGACCATCAATGCCGCGGAACCCAGATCATTCTCGGGGTGCTTCAGTCGCAGTATTGTGCTCCCCACACGTTCCTGTGGCCCCAAAAGGAGGAGAGTGACAAAATGAAAGGCGACAGACACCACTTAACCCACTGGGGGATGGGCTCCCGCTGAGGCAGAGCAGCTCTTACCATCGTTCGTATTCGTCATAAGGCAAAAGGTGGACGTAGTTGGCATCCTGAAGGCAGGTAGCTAGACTTTACTACAGGTAAATGCTGAATTCTGGGCAGACTGGGAATTGAATGATGGGAGATTCCCTCTCCAGCTCAGTCATTTCTGTGCTTTTGACTAATCATATCCCAGCATTTCTAACTGGCTATGTTTCTGTCGTATGACTGAAAAGTAAACAAACGATGCGTCATCTGCTTTGGACTGGTCACTTCCTTGCATCAGGCTTTTGTATTTTATTCTAGTGGCAATTGGAGTCCCTGGGCGGTGCAAACAGTTAATGCTCTTAGCTGCTAACCAAAAGGTTGGAGGTTCAAAGCCACCCAGAGGCACCTTGGAAGAAAGGCTTGGTGATCTACTGCCAAAAAATGAGCCATTGAAAACCCTGTTGAGCGTCGTTCTACTCTGACACACATGGGGTCGCCAGGAGTCAGAAAAGACTCCACGGCAACTAGTACTGGGTAGATGTCTGCAATTGCTCGGAGTTCATATGTGAAGTACAGAGACATTTTTTTAAAAATCAGCTGTTTCTATTTCCCACTTCTTACACCTCCCACAGTGAGGAGGTCTCTCTCCTTTAGGACACACTCTTCAGGATGCTGTGGTTTCCTCTGTGCATGAGTGACATCCCTTTTGCTCAGTGCTGATCACAGATCTCCAGTGCTGGGAGGGATTTTATAGTTCTCCCTGGCTCTGGGAGAGGAACCCTGGTGGCGCAGTGTTTAAAGCACTTGGCTGCTAACCAAAAAGTCAGCCATTCAAATCACCAGCCCCTCCGTGGGAGAAAGGTGTGGTAGTCTGCTTCCATAAAGATTTACAGCCTTGGAAACCCTATGGGGCAGTTTTACTCTGTCCTGTAAGGTGGCTATGAATCAGAATCGACTCAACGGCAATGGGTTGGTTTGGGTCTGGCTTTGGGCAGGAGAAGCTCATCTTCCAGGTTGGGTACCACCTGAACAAGCCTTCTTCTGTCAGATTTTCCCACCGATCAGCAGCCGCCCAGGGTTTTCCCATTTGACTTTTTCATATGCCTTCTGCGTGGACCACGCTCTCAAATTCATTATCTTACATAATGCTCTCAGCAATCTGGTGATGCAGTTATCGTCAATCACATTTTTACATGACAAAAAAGAGACTTAGGCTCATAAAGTAGTAGCCAGGAGACTGGAGTGATGAATGTGGGTCTTTCTACCGTAAGGCCGTAGGCAGTCCATTTCCTCACAACCATCGCCTTTTGAAATCTCTAGGGAAAAAAAAATCTTAGGTGAATGAAGTAAACCATGGAGTTGTTTCATTTCGGCCAAGTTCTGCCATTGGCGTGACCGCATTCTGGTCCCCATATACCTGGACGTCTACTGGTGTCTCCTCTTGCCGACAGAGCAGGTCAGAGGCAGAACAGACTACCAAGAACCTAGGCGTGTCGTTGTCCTTTCTCTGGTAGCATTCAAATGTAGCCATTGCAGTAGCGTTGCTCATTGTCGTCTTGAAAAGATAGCGCTGTGGAGCGGAGAAGTTCCCTCCAGAGTTCTCTGTCGTTCTGGTGAGGGATGATGACCCAATAGATTCCAGAAGAGTATCGGGAACATACATCCTAAGAATTTAGGACTCAAATGTGTATTTGATCAATGACATTCTCCTACTTCCCCTCTGACAGGCTTAACTCTGCAGGAGTACCTATCCCAGACACAAGATCTTAAGCCAAGATCATCAAACACTAGCTAATATTATTTTTCTTTGATTTAAGGAGCCAGAAAGAGAGGCTGCCAATCTCTCCACCCCTGCCAGCTTGATAGTCTCATCTCCTGGCTCAGTGAGAGCAACAAGCTGCCCAAGGGCCTATTTGTTCCTAAGACGAGTCCCTGCTCACACAAAACCCCAAACCAAACCCACTGCTGTCAAGTCCGACTGACAGCAACCCTACAGGACAGAGCAGAACTGCCTCATAGGGTTTCCAAAGCTGTAAATCTTTACGGAAGCAGACTGCACATCTTTCTCCCACGGAGCAGCTGGTGGGTTCAAACCACCGACCTTTTGGTTCGCAGCTGAGCACCTTAACCGCTGCACCACCAGGGCTCCTTCTGCTCACACAGGAGGGAGGTAATTAGGCCTCCCTCTGGGCATCCCTAGAGGTACTTTTAAAAACTTCATTTTGGCAACAGAAACCAGAAAAACTGTTCAGACTAGAAATCATCTGAGCCTCTTGTGATGGGGTGTGTTGAGTTAAGGCTAAGTTAATATTTAGGGGATTACGGAACTCTGGCAAAGATTTCTGTAAAATTACCTCTGGGTTTAAAAGTGACAAATGGAAAAGAAATAACTCCCTGCATGAGCCCAACACACTGGTCCCCACCCCTCCTCCTCCCCCACACAAATAAACACACCAAAACTGAAGTCTCCACCAGCACTTCACACTGTGACGCATTTCATTGCGCTAGAAAGTCTATTTTGAAACATTTTTTTCTCTCCTATTTTTTTGTAATAAATAGAAAAAGTAAAAGAGAAGGAGTGAAGGGTCAGGGAATGTTCATTATGCATCTTAACCCTCCATCTACCATTTCCAATCTATTGGACTCAAAACTTGTCCTCTCTTGTCTGGGGTCTTAAAAGCCTGTGAGCAGCCATCTAAGATACTCCACTGGTCTTATCCCTTTGGGAGCAAGGGAGAATGAAGAGAACAGGATACAAGGAAA
>NW_004443998.1:3184128-3217731 GCF_000243295.1 Trichechus manatus latirostris
GGTTAATATGTTGTGGGGTTGTTAACCAATGTCATAAAACAACATGTGTACTACTGTTTCATGAGAAACTATTTGTTCTGTAAGCCTTCACCTGAAGTATAATAAAATATAAAAAATAAATAAAATGAGGATGGTGAAACTCCATCTCATTTCCTTTGGACATGTCATCAGGAAAGACCAATCCCTAGAAAAGGACATCGTGTTTAGTAAAATAGAGGGTCACCAAAAACGAGGGACACACTTAATGAGATGGATTGACACAATAGCCACAACAAAGGACTCAAATATACCAGTGATCATGAAGATGGCACAGGACCAGGCCATGTTTTCATTCTGTTACACAGAAGGCCGCCATGAGTGGAGGAGCCAGCTTGACAGCAAACAACAATGTGACTAGAAAAATAAGGAGCAAAATAACAGATTTATAAAGCCTGTAAATAGCACTTCTAAACCCAAATGTGCAAAGTCTATTGAGATTTAAACTATGCATTAAAATTTTTACTCAAAAAAAACTTGTCCTCTTCCCGGCTAGCAAAAATCTGTGACATGTCCTGGTGGATCAAGGGCCAGTGACAGAAAGTTGATTTTCTTTCTCTTTGGTCCAGCTTGCAGCCTAGGATGCCTCGGTGACTCTTTTGTTGTTGTTGCAAAAATATGCATAGTCATGTGTCACATAACGCCCATTTGGGCAATGTCTGACTGCATGTACATCCGTCCATGATCCCATAAGGTTATACAGTAAGTCCCTGGGTAAAGAAAGTCCAATTTACAGACAACCCGTACTGAAGAACAGACTGCCATAAAGCCTGTTATATTAAAAATTTGAGTTAAATACAACGGTTGGTAATAATGGACACACACATATGTGCTGTATTATGTGTAAGATGTTTTAGTGTTTTGGAAGTGTTTCTTAAGTGTTTAATATACATAGAAAGGTAAAGTATATACTACACACTAAGACAAACATTTGACTGACACTAAGTAAGAACCGTATGTACCTCTTCCGACTTACCTACAAATTTGACTTAAAGACAGACATAGGAATGGGTCTCCTGCGTAACTCGGAGACTACCTGTGATAGAGTTCAGAAAATCCCAGTCAGAGAACAGGACTTAGTGGTATATAATATGGTGTTTGCACAACGTCCAAATCACATAATGCCCTGTTTCACAGAACATATCATGGACGTTAAGCAATGCATGACCATATAACAACATTAGCCAGGTCAACATTTTTTCACACTTACGGTGCAGTGACACCAATTATAGAAGTCATGTTATGCAACCATCACCAATACCCATTGCCAAAGTTTCCATCAGCATGAACTGAACACAATGCTTCCTAAATAATGACTCCCCCTTTCCCTCTCCCTCCCACCTTTGATACCCACTATTAAACTTTGATCTCTATATATTTCCCTATTCTAGGTATTTCATATAGGTGAGATTATACAATATTTGTCCCTTTGTGATGGACTTACTTCACTGAGTAGAATGTTTTCAAGGTCCATCCATGTTGTAGCGTGTATCAGGACTTCATGCCCTACGGCTGAGTAATATCCCGCTGTACGCATATACCACAATTCGTTTATCCGTGCGTTCGTTAATGGACATTTAGGTTGTTCTCATTCAGTGGCTCTTCATTACCACCCCTGTCCCCTGACTTCTATGTTATACAAATCTCTGAATCCTCAAAACAAATGAGACTTTGCATAAGGGAAATTCTTTGGGTTGACTCATCCACAACAGTCATCGGCCTTGTATCTAGAAATCACTTCTCTGGCCCAGATGTTTCATTGATTCTTCTTCACTCTTCTTATTTGCTTCCTTGCAAATCCCTCTTATTGCTGCCCCTCTTGGTCCCAGATTCTCTCCACATTCCATATTTAGCAAATGGTGCCTCTCCTCTCCCCACCCCAATGATGCAGGAGAAGTGATGGGGCAGGCTGGCTTCAGACATCAAGGTGGCCTTAGTTCATTTATTCCACAAAAGCTTTGGATACCTGTGTGTGCCAAGCACTGTGCCAGATACTGAGCAACAAGGACGAGCAGTACAGGTCCCTGCCCATAATCCAGCAGGTGTTTACCCCAGAGTAGGGCTGCTAGGTTGGCAAATAAAGATGCCCAATAAAGTTTGAAATTCAGATAAACCACAAAAAATGTTTAGTATAAGTAAAATAATTTTAACACAGTATAGTAATTTTTAGTATGTCCCATTTGAGACATACCTACACTAAGATACTGTTATTTTTCTGAAACTCAAATTGACTGGGTGTCCTTTATTTTGTCTGGCAGCTCTACCCCGGAGGCATCTGAACTGTCCCCCTTGGTGTTAGTTGGTGTCTGGGACTACCTCCCTCATGCCAAAGTTCCCTCACGGGGACGCTATAAAGCAACCCTAGAGAGAAGGAAATGGGCACTCCCACCTACTAGTATTCTGACTGTCAGAAGAAACTGGGTCAATAATAAAATTAATCTAATAGATGAGGTTTATTCAGGCAGAAGATTCTAGAATCGGGTAGCACCAAAGCACACGTGGAAAGGTACTCCACCGAGTATCAGTAATAATTGGCTTATATTGACAAAACTCGGAAGCAAAAGACGTTTATTTCTGATTGGCTTATACAATTTACTATTCAAACACTGTCAGAATTTCATTGGTTAACAAGGGTGGCCTGATTTACAGGACAGTTAGACTTAAGTTTTGGTAAAGACAAGTCTTAGAGGCATTGTCCACTCGACCACCAATGCCATTTTGTCAACCATATAATACTTTTTTTTTTTTTTTAACTTTTGAAACTTTTATTGAATTGCAATTATTGAAAACAAAGCTTTCAAACAGTAAGACATTAAAATGTGTTGCTCAAAAGCAAGGGAGCAGTTGAACAAATTGAATAATAAGAGCTAAAATGATGTACAATGTTAAATATGAAATTTTATAATTGTGCTTTGCAAACTATCTGTGGTGAAAAAACAGTTTTTCTTTTTAATTTTCAGTCCTTCATAAAATTATACTCTTGTAACATACAATAAAAATAAATTACTAGAAAAATGAAATGGCGGTGAGGTTGGAGAAGTGGGAAGGCGAGGACTGGGTCCCTTTCCAGGTGGAAACTGGATTCATGCTGACGGATGGGCACTGTGCAGTTAGCATTGAAGGTGGGATTCGCCCACAGTGCCCCATGTTTACTGCAAAGTCCTAATCAGGGTATCAGCTGTGTTAATTCCTTCTGAGGGCTCTGAGAGAGACACCCTGCCTTGCTTCTCTCCTAGTTGCTGGTGAATCCTGCCAAACCTTGGAATTCCTTGACTTGCGTCTGACTCTGCAGCCACAAGGCCGTCTTTCTTTATAATTCTCTGTATCTATTCTCTTCTTTTATAAGATACCACCCAGATGGGATCAGAACCCACTCTACTCTAGTATGACCTCGTGTTAATTGATAAGCTCTTCAAAGATCCTATTTCCCAAGCAAGGTCACTTCACAGGTATCTGTTGGGGAAACGCACTCCAATCCACAACAATAAACCAAAACCAAACCTACCGCCCCAGGGGGTTTCCAAGGCTGTAATCTTTACAGAAGCAGACTGCCACATTTTTCTACCGGGGAGTGGCTGGTGACTTCGAACCACCGACCTTTCAGCTAGCAGTTGAGTGCTGTAACCACTACACCACCAGGGCTCCTTAATCCGTAACTATAAGTAAGAGAAATTTATTTTAAAAAAATCAGAAACTGATCCAATAAAATTACCTTGGCGGATTTACTATAATCATATGAAATGTTTTGAAAGAAAAATGCTGTTACTGTAACTGTGTTATGGCAGAGAGCTTTATATAGAAAGAAAACAATAATAATTCTTGAGAAATTGTTGCTCTAACCAACTCATATGTTTAGAGATTTAAAACTTGTATAATTCTCAGATTCTGATTTATGCACTATTAAGGTATACTTTGTACTTCATATATTTTTAAGTTTTAATGAGCCCAGTTATTGAAATTTCTGAAGTATCTTGGGGGACATCTAGTTCAATTGGCATAACATAGTTTATAAAGAAAATATTCTACATTCTACTTTGGTGAGTAGCATCTGGGGTCTTAAAAGCTTGTGAGTGGCCGTCTAAGGCACTCCACTGGTCCTACCCCATCCGGAGCAAGGGAGAATGAAGAAAACCAAAGACACAAGGGAAAGATCAGTCCAAAGGACTAGTGGACCACAACTACCATAGCCTCCACCACACTGGGTCCAGCACAGCTAGATGGTGCCCACTACCACCACCAACTGCTCTGACAGGGATCACAATAGAGAGTCTCGGACAGAGCTGGAGATAAATGTAGAACAAAATGCTAACTCACAAAAAAAAAGCCCAGACTTACTGGTCTGACAAGAGACTGGAGAAACCCTGAGAGTATGGCCCTCGGACACCCTTTTAACTCAGTACTGAAGTCACTCCTGAGGTTCACCCTTCAGTCAAAGATTAGACAGGCCCATAAAACAAAACAAGACTAAATGGGCACACCAACCCAGGGGCAAGGATGAGAAGGCAGGAGAGGACAGGAAAGCTGATAATGGGGAACCCAAGGTTGACAATGGGAGAGTGTTGACATGTCATGAGGTTGGCAACCAATGTCACAAGACAATATATCTATTAATTGTTTAATGAGAAACTAATTTGCTCTGTAAACCTTCATCTAAAGCGCAATTTAAAAAAAAAAGAAATTTCTGAAATAAAGTTCAAGGACTCCTATTTAGAGCCTGGTACCCAGTAAACCCTCAAAAAATGAGTTAATTTGAAGAGTTCTTGGAGAATAGTTTCTTGGCATCCAAGGATGACTAGATAGATGATAAAAATAACAAGAAAAAAAAAAAAAAAAAGAACCTAAATAGAAGTTAAAACAAATGTAAAACCTCCACTCCTTACTTCTCCTCAAGATTTGACTCCAAACCATCTTCCTCCATCCATGCCTTCCTTCATCCTTTCCCTTCTCTCTCCTTCTCACTATCTTTCCTGTCTGCCCCATTAGATTAACCAGATCTGCATCTTATTCATCCCAGGACCCTTCATAACCCAGGACACCTAGAGCCACTCAAACTAACATGGCATTTCAAAAAAAAGCCTTAACTGTCTCCTCATCCTTAGAAAAGATGTTTGGAACTATTAATATCATTCATGGAAAACCACTTTCCTCCAATGTCTTAAAATTCAGAAAGATTTTTATTGCTCCATAAGATGAAATAATTACACTGATTTCCATAAGATTAACAAAAAACCATGAGTTTACATAGTCCACGTGGAATGTTCTTATTCTATCAACTTCAGTAGAAACGTATCAATAAATGTAAAGTTTCCAGAAAGTATGACTATTCTTCCATGTGTGGCATGAATTTCATACGAAGGCCATACTTTTGGAGCACCTCTAGATAAGAATATGGTAACCAGTTGTTGTAGAGTTGATCTCGATTCTTGGCAACCCCATGTGCTTTAGAGTGTTTCAGGTGCTCCATAGGGTTTTCATGGCTGTGACCTTTCGGAAGTATTTCACCAGGCCTTTCTTCCTTGGTGCCTCTGGGTGGATTCAAACCACCAACCTCTTGCTTAGCAGCAGAGTGCTTAACCATACGTGTCACTCAGGACTCCGTAAAACTGCTTTTTATTCTCTGAATTCTTCAAAAAGGATTTCCAATGCAAAGTTGACATGAACACCAATGTTTCTAAACTTCTGGCAGAATAAGCTGTAAAAGCAGTTTCAGAGACCTATGTCCATAATAGGTACTCAATAAATATCTGCTAAATGACTCATGAAAAAATTTTATCAGATAAAGTTTTCAGTTCTGAATAAGAAGCAGTTAGAGAGTAACACTGTTTTGAAGGTACATGTGACCACCATTTAAAGCAACAATTTTTATTCCTTTAGGAGAAAAACCAGCACTGAAATGGAATCTCCCAAGAAGCTGGAAGAAACCAAGCTCGCTGCAGCTGAAAATGTTGACCATGAGAAGCTCAAAGTTAAACTACAGACGTTTGAAGACAAAAGAAATGCCGAGAGCAATACCCCTGGCTCTGTCAGAAGATACAGTTTGGGCCAAGTTTCTAAGGAAGAAAGAAAAGACATTAGATTTAACAGGTATAAATTTTGTTTGACTGGTTTTTGAAAGCATGCACTTCATGTTGGCTGTTAGCTTTGTTATTGGGCTATTATAGGCTGATTTTTAAATATCTTTACTGTCTTACCACGTTCTTTCTATCCTTTCATGAACGAAATGTTATCCATAGCGGTTTCATTTGCCCAGAGAAATTCATTATTTTAAGTAGGGGAATACAAATGGAAAACAAACTTTCGACTTATTTTTTAAAAACACTTTTTAAATATAAAAAAACCCTTTGCTGTTGAGTAGATCCCAACCCATAGTGACCCTATAGGTCAGAGTAGAACTGCCCCATAGAGTTTCCAAGGAGCAGCTGGTGGTTTTGAACTGCTGACCTTCTGGTTCGCAGCCAAACTCTTAACCACTATTGAGAATGACTGTCAAAAGCTTCCCTTGATTTCTGATGAGAAAGCAGATGCAAAAGTAGAAAAATAATAAAATCACACAAACCCACCATTCTGCAGCCAGTCTTGCCATGACATTGAGCCTTAAATCTGTATTTTTGGAGGTGGACTAGAGCTTCCAAGGTCTGGGTTATCACGTAGCCTGTTGGTGGTCTGTTCTCTCAAATCTGCTGATGACACTAATTTTCAGTTTCATACTCCGGAGGAGGTAACGTTTTGTCCCAATGTTGTTATTCTTTCTTTTACTAGTCAGGGGATGGTAGCTCAACATCTTTAACTGTTTTAATTTTGCCTTTGTATTGTAGGTCAAAAAGTTTGGCTTTGCACGCTGCGCTGTCAAAGGGTGGAAGTTCAGATGACGGGGAAGATGTGGAGAATGGAGACAGACCAGCCCGCATCTCTCTTTCAGAAATAGACTTGCTTAGCCAAGAAAATGACGAGTCGCCCTTTAAGACAGACACCGACAGATCACAGCTGGCAAATTCTTCAGCTTCACACCCAAGTATTATACATATAAAATCAGAGAATTTGCCAGAAACAGTTAAGGAAAACTTCCAGGGGGGACCTCCAGGGACAGCTGCAAGTCCTGTAGAATATGAAGATCAGTTCTACCTGCACTTAAAGGAAAACCTCAGTAAAGTGAAAGCGTATGCCATGGAAATCGGGAGGAAGATTCCAGTCCCTGATCAGTGTACCATCGAAGGTAAGCGCTCTCAGCTCCCCAAATGTGCGAAATTTCTGACATTACTGAAAAAAAAAAAAAAAAAGCTCCAGTCACATAAATTGCCATACCCTTTTCTGGATCTTTGGCAAAATAGATAATTTTGAGAACACCCTTACATTATTTTTATTTACTAATTTTTTAATTGTGCTTTAAGTGAAAGTTTACAGTTCAAGTTATTTTCTCACACAAAAATTTATACACACGTTGTTATGTGACCCTAGTTGCTCTCTCTATAATGTGACAGCACACTCCTCCTTTCCACTCCGGATTTCCCATGTCTGTTCAACCAGCTCTTGTCCCTTAATGCCTTCTCATCTTGCCTCAGGAGAGGAGCTGCCCATTTAGTCTCATGTATCTGCTTGAGCTAAGAAGCACACTCTCACAAGCGTGAATCTATGTCTGAAGAGTTGGCTTTGGGAAAGGTTTCAGTTCTGGGCTAACAGAGAGTCCAGGGGCCATGTCTTCTGGGGTCCCTCCAGTCTCAGTCAGACCATTAAGTCTGGTCTTTTTACTAGAATTTAAGTTCTGCACCCCACTTTTCTCCTGCTCCATCAGGGACTCTCTGTTGTATTCCCTGTCAGGGCAGTCATTGGTGGTAGATGGGCACCATCTAGTTCCTCTGGTCTCAGGTGAATGGAGTCTCTGGTTTATGTGGCCCTTTCTGTCTGTTGGGTTAATATTTTCATTGTGTCTTTGGTATTCATCATTCTCCTTTGCTCCAGGTGGGTCGGGACCAATTGATGCATCTTAGATGACTGCTCGCTAGCTTTTAAGACCCCAGACACTACTCACCAAAATGGGATGCAGAACCTTTTCTTAATAAACTTTGTTATGCCAATTGACTTAGATGTCCTCTGAAACCATGGTTCCCAGACCCTCACCCCTGCTACTCTGTCCCTCAAAGTGTTTGGCTGTATTCAGGAAACTTCTTAGCTTTTGGTTTAGTCTAGTTGTGCTGACTTCCCCTGTATTGTGTGTTGTCCTTCCCTTCACCTAAGATAATTCTGATCTACTATCTAGTTAGTGAATACCCCTCTCCCTCCCTCCCCTCCCTCGTAACCATCAAAGAATGTTTTCTTCTGTGTTTAAAACTTTTATTGAGTTCTTATAATAGTGGTCTCATACAATATTTGTCCTTTTTTGACTTGACTAGTTTCACTCAGCATAATGCCTTCCAGATTCATCCATATTATGTTTTGTGGATTCATCGTTGTTCTTTATCGTTGCGTAGTATTCCATTGTGTGAATATACCATAATTTGTTTATCCATTCGTCCGTTGACGAGCACCTAGGTTGTTTCCATCTTTTTGCTATTGTGAACAGTGCTTCAATGAACATGGTTTTCATATATCTATTTGTGTGACAGCTCTTATTTCTCTAGGATATATTCCAAGGAGTGAGATTGCTGGTTTGGATGGTGCTTCTATTTCTAGCTTTTTAAGGAAGTACCGGATCAATTTCCAAAGTGATTGTACCATTTTACATTCCCACCAGCAGTGTATAAGTGTTCTAGTCTCTCCACAGCCTCTCCAACATTTAATATTTTGTGTTTTCTGGATTAATGCTAGCCTTTTTGGGGTAAGATGGTATCTCATTGTAGTTTTGATTTGCATTTCTCTAATGGCTACTGATTTCCTCAAGTATCTGTTAGCTGCCTGAATGTCTTCTTTGGTGAAGTGCCTGTTCATATCCTTTGCCCATTTTTTAATTGGGTTATTTGTCTTCTTGTTGTTGAAGTTTTGCAGTATCTTGTAGATTTTAGAGATTAGCTGCTAATCAGATTTGTCGCAGTCAAATCCCTGTCTGTAGGTTGTCTTTCGACACTTTTGGTTAAGTCTTTTGATGAGCATAAGTGTTTGATTTTTAGGAGCTCCCAGTTATCTAGTTTCCCTTCTGGTGAAAACACTCTTACATTGTTTTAATTACTTTTTTTTTTTTTTTTTTTTAGTAAGATTGATCATCTTGTATATTCCTTTTTGGATCACCTAAGTTCACCCCTCTCTGACTTTTTTTGGACCTTGAAGATACTTCGTTTCTGGTTCCCTCTCTGCCAGTGTTTGGCAAGTCCAGGGAGAGAGGTTTATGGTCCCTAGAAGACGGGTCCAGCCAGAGGCATTTCCCATCCACAGCCAAGGGCAGAACGTAGTCATGCAAGGAAGCCATGCACACTACTGAGATCAGAGCTGAGAGACTTTCATCCAGCTGTTCAACAAGCACTTCTTAAGCATCTACTGTGTGCTGAGCACTGGCTAAAGTACTCAGGATCCAGTGATGACCCAAAAGGACACAGTCCCTGACCTCTGGGAGATTAGAGTATCAAAGGAAAAAGGCAAAACTGTAGTCAGGAAGTGATGCAGGAGCCTGGAGCCAGTGAGAGCAGGAGGGCATCAGAAAACAAAGGGCAAAGTAGGAAGAGAACCTTCAAGGGCACGGACTTTCCTCACATGCACATTTTAAGGGGGCACCAAAAACAGTAAAGTGTTAAAGTCAGGATCAGTCACAATGCTCGGCTGAGCCATACTGGAGCCTGAGACAAGAGGAAGAAGCAGTGATGCTGATCCTGTCTTTATTTACGATTTTGGTATTTCGTTCAGCATGGAGTTTTATGCAGTAATTTTGATTTTTTAAAAACATTATTAATCTTGATTCCTAAGTTTTTGGGTGTTCTTTTAAATTTTGTGCCCTAGTCCTGGCCCTGGAAAAGGCAATGGGTTTGAGACACAGGTCCTGAAATGCCAGCGTGCCAGGGACGGGAGCTCTCTGCTGTAGAGGCTTGAACAGGCTTGGATGGCTAGAAGCACTGTCGGAGCGAAGGAGACCTTCCCTACAAGCTCTCCGAGGCAGCAGCCGAGCCCTTCCCTTGAGATTTACATGGAAGTCCTAGCGCTCACTCTTGGAGGACATGCTATCTTCTCGTAGGCTGTGACCCTCATGGGCTATGACCCTCCTTCCCTCCAGAAGGAAACACAGCTGAAGGGTAGTGAATCCAATTCATATCACCCATCCACTAACAATCATCCCTTTCCAGGTTAGGCACTATCACCAATTACCAGTTCTCATCAAGTCAGCTCTTACTCATGGTGACCCCATGTGTGTCAGAGTAGAACTGTGCTCATCAGGGTTTTCAATGGCTGATTTTTTCAAAACAAGTTCACCAGCTTTTTCTTCCAAGGTGCCTCTGGGTAGACTCAAACCTCCAACCTTTCGGCTAGCAGCCAAGTGCGTTAACTGTTTGTACCACCCAGGGACTTCAGTTTAGGTACTACACCAAAAAAAAAACAAAAACAAAAAAAAAACAACCTGTTGCCGTCAAGTCGATTCCAGCTCACTGGGAGTGTCCTGTTTTCCACAGTCTATGTTCTATTCCTCCCCACTTCCCAAGTTGGAGGAAAGAATACATCCTCACAAAGAGCAAAGGAGGATCAGCACGTAGTAATGGCAAACATTATTACTCACAGTGTCTGTAAGGAGCCCTCGTGGCACAGTGGTTAAGTGCTCAGCTGCTAACTGAAATGTCAGTGGTTCAAACCCACCAGCCACTCTTCGGGAAAAAAGATCTGGTGGTCTCCTCCCATAAAGATTACAACCCTGGAAACCCTATGAGGCAGTTCTGCTCTCTCCTATCGGATTGCTATGAGTCGAAACTGACTTGATGCAACAGGTTTGGTTTTTTGTATTTTTTTTTTTTTTGGTATAAAATCCGACATTTCCAAAGGGTGTTTCCAATAATTTACTGATGAGCCTTCTTAAAATTCTTTTTTAAATGGTGACAATAAAAGTTAAATTGATCATATTCGAGTATAAGTTTTGGATAATTAAATATACCAGAGCTTAGGAATAGCTAAAAACTCAAAGTAAATTCTTTCCAATTACCCATGTTGTTAATGATCTATGTATTTAATGCATAGGTTGGCGAATTTAAAATAAGAGAGATGAAGTGAATTAGCCGGTTTGACAGAAGGCGTCGGTAGCAAAAATAAGGTAGACACATTTCCAGCACTAGAATAGTTGTTTCTCGTTTTTTTTAAGTTTGCCTCAAAGCATTAAAAATTTGCTGTACAGTGAGATTTAATCTTTTGGAAATGTAGGGAATCCTGCAGAGTTGCTTCAAGCAACTCTGTCAAAAACACATGATATTTCTTATTGCCTTGAATTATTTTGGGAGTTTGAGAGTTAACGAGGTGACTTGGGGTTGTTTCTGGAATATTGAATGAATCCATCACCTTTACTTAAAAAAAAAGGGGGTGGGGAGTAGAGTATTTTCTTTTGATACTGATGTTTCCTACCAGGACTGACCTAGAACTGAGTACGTATTTTTTTTAATTGACATTTTGAAATTCATTCATACGTTTGTCATTTCCTGGAAGTTCCTGGGCAATTGCTTGCACAGGGATAGGTGTGAGAGATGGAAGATTTACACGACTCACTGTAAATACAGCCACAGAGAAAGGGCTGGCTCTGACTGCAAGAGACACGTTGTTATTGTTTCAGAGATTGTATAAACCATTCAGCTGAACGCCAGCGCTCATCTGGCTGCACAAGTTTGCTTGTTGCATGAGATCAGTCAGAGCAACAATATTACATTTTGTTCCTTAAAAATGTACTGAAGTTTTAAGCTTAGAAATTGTGTTGTTGGTATGAAAGAAACATATTTGGTCTTTCTTGATGAATTATGCAAAGTAATCAAGAAACAAAGAGAAGAAGCATTAAAACCACTTCTCCAACATTTTCAATTGCCTCATACGCATGCAAAAGCGAGACGATAAATAAGAAAAGACAGAAGAGGAATTGATGCCTTTGGATTGTGGTGTCGGCAAAGAATATTGAATAGACCATGGGCTGCCAGGAGAAGGAACAAACTTGTCTTGGAAGAAGTACATCCAGAATGCTCCTTAGAACTGAGGATGACAAGACTTTGTCTCAAGTACTTTGGACATGTTATCAGGAGGGACCAGTCCCTGGAGAAGGACATCATGCTTGGTAAAGTAGAGGGTCAGCGAAAAAGAGGAAGACCCTCAACAACATGGACTGACACAGTGGCTGAAACAATGGGCTCAAGCATAACAACGACGGTGAGGATGGCGCGGGACCTGGCAGTGTTTCATTCCGTTGCACACGGGGTTGCTATGAGTTGGAGCCGACTTGATGGCACCTAACAAAAACAACACACATTTAAAGATAAAAAGACAAATAGCTACCAGGAAACATCAACAAAAACATTACTAAGAATATGCTTGGACTGATGTTACAAAGTCCAAAGTTTCAGAAAATAGCAAAACAACCCCATGAAGTTCTTTTGATATTAGGTTGAACCATATGAGAACATCCGGTATCTGCTGTTTTAAGCCACAAAAGCATCAATTTCATGTGGTTCAACCTCACTGATGTTGTTGTGTGCCGTCAAGCCGATTCAGACTCAAAGCAACCCTACAGGACAGAGTAGAACCGCCCCATAGGGTTTCCTAGGCTGTAATCTTTACGGGAGCAGATCGCCAGGTCTTTTCTCCGAAGAAGTGGCTGGGGGGTTCATACTTCAGTAATAAACTACCTTGAAAGAACAGGAGCCTTCCTAGTCACTGAACAGCAGAATTCAGTGTGAGGGGAATCAAGAGCACAAATCTCATTCTTAACCCTAGGTTTATTATCTTATTATTGTATAACATTGATCACCCTGGGGACAGGCAGTGGAGTGTAAATAGATGGGTGCGAATCCATCATCATGTCTGGAAAAAATGTCAAACCCCAGGTCGTATTGAGGTTGGGTCAGCAGTGTTGTTTTGGGCTGAAAAATATGTTATTCCCAGGCCAGTAACACCCCTGAGCCTTGTAAGTTTACCAACCAGTGAAAGTTATGTATTCATGAGAGTAATGGTCTAATATCACCACCCAGTTATAGTTACATACAAGACCAAAGGAATTGAGTTCATCTGGCAATGGACATAAATATCTGAATCACTGGTATTCATTTTTGTGGGCAAAAATGACTAGAGGTTAAAAAAAAAATGATATTGAAAGAAGTTCTTGAAAACGTGGCCCATCATTGGAGTCCTATAGAGGATGATATAAAACCTTAAACAAAAACCCATCAGTGTTACTTGGGTTTGCTTTGAAGTATTTCCTGATTGGGTGAAAATCCATCCCATCTGTAGAGTATATCAGCAAGCCTGACTTGCAGAAAGCTAATTTTTAAGATACTAATATAGTCCTTTCCATGCAAGACTCACATGAGTAGATTTTTCCTGACTTGAACAGATGTAAGAACACACAATATAAACTACAGTTAATTGTAAATATTAAAAAGCGAGTGCCGTTTTCATGATTAATTACAAATAAAGCTTCTTTATTAAACTTTGGCATATAATCAAGTCCAACATCAGTGTTGAGTGTCTGAGAAGGCAAAGCTAACAGCAGCCTTTACCGCCTTCTCTTTGGTTGGTCCAGTCTGAGGATGATAACATGCATCTACTTAATGGTTCAGGGGGAGGTTTCTTTCTTTCTTTTTTTTTTTTAGTAGATTAGTTTAATAATGGGGTTAGGATAATTACTCCATGAGAGGAGATGTAAAATTTGAAGACAGAAAAGAATCCTGAAGTTTTTCACCCAGGTTAATAAAGAAAAACAGAAAATAGCAAATAGGAAGATATTACAAGTTCCTTGGAGCCTCATTTTATTGAAGTGGTTCTTTGAGCCCCTCTTTGAAGGACACTGTTTGGAGGAAAACTTTTCTAGAGAATTTTTCTCGGTGCTTTGGAATTTATTTTGGTTTACCCAGAGTCCCTGGGTGGTACAAACAGTTAACATGCTTAGCTGCTAACTGACAGGCTGACAATTTGAGTCCACCCAGAGGTACCTGGAGAGAAAGCCTTGGCGATCTACTTCCAAAAGATTAGCCATTGAAAACCCTGTGGAACAGAGTACTATGCTGACACACGTGGGTCAGGGGCAACTCGTTTGGTTCTGGATTTACCTTGTTCAGCAGTTCTGGTCTCTCCAAAGAGTGGATTTTGGTCAAAGGCAGGCATACTGGGAACTGGGTTCTCTCTTGTAGTTTCTCCTGCCACACGTATCCCAGTGAAGTCATCTGCAGTGGCCTGTGAAAAACATCCAAGTAATGTGACTAAAGGGAGATCTACAAAATCTTTTTGAAAAGATCCCCTCCAAACTCCTGTAATGACTCCGCATCAGACTTCTTCTCTTACATCTCCCCAGCTACGAGGAACTGCAAGGCTCGAGCACGTAACCACGAATCACTGGTGAAAATGTTACACACTTAAATCCACAGCTTAACAGGTTACAAAGTTCTAATAGAGGATATCAGGTCATTTTATTTCCCATTAATTACATTTTCAAAAGCACCTCTTTCTTAAAATGGAAAAAAAAGGGCGGGGGTTGATTTTCTTATAACACTCAAATAAATAACTGGAAAAATGCTATTGGACAAAGAGGTATGTTGCTTGTCTGCATCTTGAGTTACCTGATATTTATCAACAGATGAGATATATATTCACCCAATGAGGATATAGTGGAGAGTAAAATTTATGAGTGCATATATTATGAGTGCATTCATTAGGCCATTCTGTATGGAGATCCAGGGGCGGTGAACTGCCTGTAAACAAAGCAAGTTATCCCAAATCTTGAAGTGGTTCTTTGGCCTAACGTAGTATCCACACTGGGTGTGTCTAATTTGTTTAAAGGAACCTTGCTGAGAGATACACAGAGGCAAAAGTAAATACGTAAATGGTCCAGAAATGCACAGGAGTATATTTCAGTCTATCTCACCCTAAAGGCGGGCACATTAAGAGAAGGAGGAGGGGAAGTGGTTCGCTGTAGCCCACTTCACATTCTTAAATAGATTATTTCCAAGGGTATTATTCTTAAAACAGAAGGTTGTATGGAGATATACACTTATACCTGCAGTCAGAATTTTTATATTTTTCAGGGAAGCTCAGTCTCAGAGATTATTACCAATCATCCATTCTTTGGGGACTGTCTTTACTCCAAAGGATACAGTGCCACACAGAATGTTCCAGAGCCACTGATGGTCCCAGCAAAAGAGTACATTCCAATCCAGTTTGCCACAAACCAAATTTCATTAAACAGAATGCCATCTTTCCATTTACTTCCATTATGAAACAGGCAGGGAAACAAAATGGTCCCTGGGTATCATCAAATCTCATTTAAAAACAGAGCAAATCCATATTCCTGAGCACTGTTGGTGATGAAGAGCTGGTAGCCAGGAAGCTGAACAGAGGTTCTATGGCTGGGTAGAGGGTTTTCATATGACAGGGGAGAAGGAAAAGAGTTAAGAAGTTAATTTCCAGTGTCCTTTGTTTGCTCTACAATAGCCAACACCTTTAGATGATGAAAGCTTTTTAAACGTTTTTCCAAAACTGCAGCTAAGTGGACTGTTGGCAATCATGAGTCTTCCCAGCAGTGCTGAATTAACCTGGGTTTGTGTGCTGCTGCTTAGTGCCGCCGTAACACCCACAAGTGGGTACTTTAACAAACAAATTTATTTTCTCACAGTTTAGGAGTCTAGACGTCCGAATTCAGGGTGTCGGCTCCAAGGGAAGGCTGTCTCAGTCCGCTCTGGGTAAAATCCCGGTCTCAGCTTCTCTAGCTTCCTTCTCGGCATTCCTCGGCGATCTCCACGTGGCATCTATCATTCCCCCATTTGTGCTTGCTTCTCTTTGTGTCTCATCTGCTCTTTTTGTATCTCAAAAATGATTAGGTTTAAAACATACCCTACAAAGATAGGACCTCATTAACATAACAAAGAAAACCTCATTCCCAAATAGGATTACATCCACACTTACGTGGTTAGGATTCCAACATATATTTTTAGGGGGACACCATTCAATCCCTAACACCCAGGTATTTGATAATTTGGCAGGCAGTTATTTGTGTTACATTTTATTTTCAGAGAAGTGCTTGTTTACACAGGGCAGATGAGTCTGCCTAAAGCTGAGAGGCTGGTATCAGGTGTTGGCAGGCCCCCCTAGAGGGAGCCAACGTGAGCTAAGTAAAGGAGAGCAAATTCCTGGGTTTTCTGTTCACTTATCTGCCCTGTCCACATTAAGAACTAGCAAAAAATTGTTTTCTTAAAAAAAAGATTCTACGAACATTAAAAAAATAGATTGTTTTATGGAAAATGATCATTTCCAGATAAAATATTCACATCAATGATCAGTCATTAATATTATGCCACCATGAAAATAAACCACAGAAAGCAATGCCATTGCAACAACTCTGAGAGTATGGTTTGGTTTCTCATGTCAAACCCCCTAATTTAGAAGTTTTAATACAAGCTACATTTTACAGATGATCACTGAAGTTTAGATGTTTGAAAAAATGATAATTTGGGAAGTAATTTCTTACTTGCATGGGTAAGAATAATAACAGATGACTATGTGTCTTAGTCATCTAGTACCGCTATAACAGAAATACCACAAGTGGATGGCTTCAACAAAGAGAAATTTATTCTCTCACAGTCTAGTAGGCTAAAAGTCCAAATTCAGGGCATCAGATCCAGAGGAAGGCTTTCTCTCTGTCAGCTCTGGGTGAAGGTCCTTGTCATCAATCTTCCTCTGGACTAGGAGCTTGTCCATGCAGGAACCCCGGATCCAAAGGATGCGCTCTGCTCATGGCACTGCTTTCTTGGTGGTACGAGGTCCCCCACTCTCTGCTTGCTTCCCCTTCCTTTTTATCTCTTGTAAGATAAGGGGTGGTGGTGCAGGCCACACCCCAAGGAAACTCTCTTTACATTGGATCAGGGATGTGACCTGAGCAAGGGTGTTACATCCCACCCTAATCCTCTTTAACATAAAATTACAATCACAAAATGGAGGACAACCACACAATACTGGGAATCATGGCCTGACCAAGTTTATACATATTTTGGGAGGACACAATTCAATCCACGACACTATGTCTCCCCAAAGAAGATTTTCAAGGCCTCAAGGCTCAAGAACCTGTCTCCTATTCCTGTGGCATTTGTCTACGCAGCTTCTGGAGCTGGGCAGGGCAAGTGAGGCTCAGCCAGCTGTCCCTGGAGTTCTCTGCTTAGAACTGGAGAAACTGCTATGGAAACAGTGCCATGTCTGTCATTCATTCATTCATCAGCCAGCATTTACTGAGCACCAGTCACGGACCAGGCAGGGGATACAATAGTCCACAAAACATCGATGGTCTCAGCTTTCTTGGAACTTACCCTATAGTGACGTTTGTTGTTACTAGTTTTTGTCCAGTTGATTTAGATTCATGTCAACCCCATGTGTGAAGAGTGGGACTGCTTCATAGGATTTTCAATGACTGATTTTTCAGAAATAGATGGTCAGGCCTTTCTTCCAAGGCACCTCTGGGTGGACTGAAACCTCCAGCTTTTCGGTTAGCAGCCAAGAACGTTAACCATTGACACCACTCAGGGACTCCACCACCCAGGGACTCCACATGTATGTGTACATGTGTATATACAGGGTGGGGGTGGGGGTAACGGTAGAGGGATGCACCTCAAACTATTACCACTGGTTTTCTCTGAAGAGTCAGATTGAGGGATGAAGGTGGAAGAGAAAGGGGAAGAGAAATGTGCACGTTTTCGTGTAGACAGTTCTGCAAGGTTTGGAATTTTCTAACAGGAATATTTGGCTTCAGTAATAACGAGAGAAGCTGGTGACTTGGACCAAAGTATTTCAGATGATTTACCAGCATCCTGTTGGTTTTTTTGGTTTGTCTCACTGAGGAGCTCTGGTGACGCAGTGGTTAAGAGCTCGGCTGCTAAGCAAAAGGTCGGCAGTTCGAATTCACCAGCCACTCCTTGGAAACCCTATGGGGCAGTTCTACTCTGTCCTATAGGGTCACTGTAAGTCGGAATCAACTCAATGGCAATGGGTTTGGTTTGTGTGTGTGTGTGTGTGTGTGTGTGTGTGTGTGTGCGCTCACTGAAGACAGTTCATCAAAAGAGGTATTTATAATGCCACAAATATTGTAACTGTTAAGCATAATGATACAGCAGGGTTTCTCAATCGGGGGTGATTTTGCCTCCCAGGTGACGTCTGACAGCTCTTGACACGTTTTGGTTGTCATGGCTTGAAGGATGCAGGGGTCTACCGGTACCTAGTGGGTAGAGACCAGGGATGCTATTAGACGTCTTACAATGCACGGGATAGCTTTCTACAACAAAGGACTACCAGGCTCAGAAGATCAGTAGTGGTTGAAAAACTCCACAACAGAGCTTTGCTTTTCAGAGTGTAGTCCATGGCCCCGTATAATCATGTCATCAAGGAGTTTGTTAAAAATTCAGACTCTCAGGCCCCATCCCAACAACAACAACCCGTTGCCATCGAGTTGATTCTGACCCATAGCGACCCTATAGGACAGGGTAGAGCTGCCCCGTAGTGTTTCCAAGGAGACGCTGGTGGATTTGAACTGCCGACCTTTTGGTTAGCAGCCGAGCTCCTAACCACTGAGTTAGCATCTGCAGGTTAACCAGCTGCCCAGGTGATTCACAGGCGCGTCAATGACTGAGAAGCTCTGCTGCTGCAGGAGCAGGAAATCCCAGCTGATCCCTGTAGCCAGGAGAAGAATTCTCCTGCTGACAAGGAATCCACAATTTAATTAGCTGACTCCTCCTTTAAAGAACCACATCTGGAATGAGGGCAGGTATCTTCTTCTCTGGACGCTCAAGGATGCGAGGCTCCTCATGGCCCTGAGTCTGTGGTTCCAGTCACCCTCTGATTCTCTTCACAGGATGTGAGTTTTAGAAAAGGAAAAACTGGCTTGGCGGCCAGGACATCCTGCTCCTGGTTGAAGTTTAACCGTGTAGTGTGTGACCTTTTGACTTTTATAAATATGGCATTTGGTTTCTAGTGGAAAGGTAGTCTTAAAAGCCTCAAAATACCTCTTGGGCACCAAATATGTCTTCAGCGAAGCTTAGCCAAGTTGTGTAAATGAATTAGGAACATATGGATCACATTTCCGTTAAAATGTGCAGAGAATTAAAATTAAGTGAAAATGCGCTGGAGGCAATCTGTGCTTTCCTAGGCCCAAAACACTGAAGAGTGGCTCAAGACCAGTGGTGAACTCAAAGTACCTATGTGTGAACTCCCCTGTCGTTGATATTTGCAGATGAATTCGGCTGGCCCTCCTTCCTTTTAACAGGAACTGATGTCACTGTACTTTGGACCATCTTTTTTCTCCTGAATCTGTGTGATTTTTTTCCCCTAAAAAGGTTTTTAAAAGAACCTTGAAAATATTTGAATAAAAGCTGTATTTTCCGGTAAATGTGCATGGTTAAATCCCTATCATAACTCTCTATTGGATTTTCATTTTACAGTCACATCAATTCCTTAAGTACAGTTTTTTTTTTTTTTAGTAAAACCTTGAACTTTTATAAACAATTGAGTTTACTGTAAAAAAATCAAATTAAACATAGATATTCTTTTGTATTCTTATAGCACTGAATCGTACAAACGCTCAGTAATTCAAATGTCAAAGGTACATTGAACAATTAAGATGTTTATTACTGTTTTCAGAAATTTTCTTATGTTCAACTTTGCACCCCTGGCCTATTGTGTATTTTGAATGAATGTACAACAGCAAGAAGAATTATTCTGCCTCCTTAAAGTAATTCAGTAACTATGTAAATAAAAGGGTTTAATCGAAAATGTAAAGCCCTGAAATAACAGGAAGTTCCCACAGCCAGTTAACCTTGGTTGGACAAAGTATTATCTGTGAATTACATTTAATATAAAGTATAACTCACTGCCTTCGAGTCAATTCTGACTCATAGTGTCCCTATTGGACAGAGTAGAACTGGCCATAGGGTTTCCAAGGCTGTAAATCTTTACAGAAGCAGACTGCCACATCTCTCTCCTGTGGAGCAGCTGGTCAGTACCAACTGCTGAACTTTCGGTTAGCAGCCCAGCAGTTAACCACTGTGCCACTAGGGTTCTTCAATGTAAATTATAGTGCCCTAATATCGGTAGGAAACTCTGGTGATGCAGTGGTTAAGAGCTCAGCTGCTAACCAAAAGGTCAGCAGTTCAAATCCACCAGCCGCTCCTTGGAAATCCTATGGGGCAGTTCTACTCTGTCCTATAGGGTTGCTATGAGTTGGAATTGACTTAATGGCAATGGGTTGTTTCTTTTTTTTTTTTTTTTAAATATTGGTAAGGAGCCCAGGTGGTGCAGTTAGTTAAGAGCTCAGCTACTAACCAAGAGGTCGGCAGTTCAAACTCACTAGCTCTTTGGAAGCCATATGGGGCCGTTCTATTCTGTCCTATAGGGTCGCCATGAGTCGGGATTGACTCGCTGGCAACAGGTTTGATTTTTTTTGGTTTTTAATATTGGTAACAGGGGCACTGGTGGCACAGTGGTTAAGTGTTCGGCTGCTAACTGAAAGGTCAGTGGTTTGAACCCACCAGCAGCTCCACAGCAGAAAGATGTGGAAGTCTGCTTCTGTAAAGATGATAGCCTTGGAAACCCTATGGGGCAGTTCTCCTCTGTCCTATAAGGTCGCTATGAGTTGGAGTCGACTTGATGGCAGTGGGTTTGGGTTTGGAATATTGGTAAGGGACCCATCTAGGTTCAACCACAAACTTGTTTTTCAAGACTTTAAGAAACTCCCAGGTTTTAGTCAAGCATTATTTTTGGAAACTGTTGAACTGAAGCACATTTGAAGAAACTATAATCCAGGTGTTTCAAATTCATTCTCACTTTATTCATCAAGATACGGTTTGGTAAGCTCTTCTGATGCCTGTGAGGTGGTTTACTGATAATGGAAATCTCATCAAGAAATCACCTTTGCTGGTATTAAGAGGAGGCCTGTATCCAGATTGCTGTCATGGTAACCCTGATGATTTTTGAAGCAAAAGGAATCTTTATGGTTTGGGTCATACTCCTTTCTTGGCTTGTCAGATACCATAGAAGAAACCATACTTCACTGGGATCAGTAGACTGTGGTCAAGATTTTGCCGGAGATGTATGTAGGTCACTGTGTGCATTAGTGTATGTAAGGTTGGGCTTGGAACTACCTTACAATAAGGTAGTGAAGGGGGTTAAAACTCATGGCAACCCCATGTGTGGCAAAGTAGAACTGTGCTCCATGGGGTTTTTAATGGCTGACTTCCCACAAGTAGATCACCAGGCCCAGATGAGGATTAACCAGCAAGCAAGCTTAATTGTGTTTACTTACTAATCTGTGGTGCACAGTTTCACATGGGTTAGAAAGACACGGTGTAAAGCAGGTGAAATTGTGCACTACAGATTAGTAAGTAAGCATAAGTAAGCACATGAGTACCTTGCTTATTGGGTAAGCTCAGCACAAAGAAAAAGAAGAGCAGTGAAGACATTAGCCATTTGCTGGGAATGTGTGTGGTATTTTTCAAAACATTTGGTGTATTGAAGAAAGCCCAGAACCCATGGAAATGGGTGGTACCTGGTAGTTCTTTTTTTTTAAAAAAAAGAGCTTCATTACAGTTATTCATAAGTGTAGAGTAAGACAGTTCAGCAGGGTGGTTAGGAGCGGGGACTCCAACTCATGGTGACCCCGGGTGTGTCAGAGTAGAACTGTGCTCCATAAGGTTTGCAATGCCGATTTTCCAGAAGTAGATCACCAGGCCTTTCTTCCAAGGCACCTCCAGGTTTACTTGAACGTCCAACCTTTCAGTTAGCAGCCAAGCACATTAGCTGTTTTCACGACCCAGGGACTCCTTATCTGTGGGTAGCATGACTTTATTCTCTTAACTGAAAAAATGGGACAAGTGAGCTGGAAAATATGTATCTATATCTGCCAACTTATCTATATCCAGTTGTTTTCAGGCACAATTCATAGTTTCTGAGTGTTTTGCACCTCTGAGGGTGGTGTCACCTGAAATCGTTTTATACATAAAATGAACCGAGTTAATCACCTGTCCTATCAAAAGGCTAGCCCACCCTGATGATGATTTTGTAGTAGATAGATTAATTGAATCTATTATAATAGCGTAGCCCAATTCTAATCCAATTCCTGGTGGAAAAAAAATTCCCAGTGAGTTGGATTTTTTGTTTTTAATGACAAAAGTATAAGTTCATTGGAAAATAAAGAAAAGGACAAAGAAAATCATTCTTAATCTTACCATTTTACCATGGTTAGGTTTTTTGCATGTCCTTCCAGAACTTTTTCTATGTTGAAAAATATTTTGACTTTATGGAGGAGGACAATTTTTCAAAGATGCTTCACTTTTTAATCATAATAGTGAAAATTTAGATTTGAAAATGCGTAATAGTTTAAAAGTACAATTTAAAGATCTAAGTCAGCAATGTACAATCATAGCTGCTTTTGCTAGAGACTTAATCCTAGCAGAATCATCTTTTCAATGGAATATTTTTGTTGGAGCACTAGACATCACAGACCCGGTAGTTAGCTAACATTTCCTTACCTTAATATGGGGAAAGATGACCGATTTCCCTCAATCAGTAACATTTGTCGCGCTGCTATATTGGGTGCAAGATGTTGTATCTAGACTGGTACCTTTCTTTAAAAGGATAATCTTTTGCAATACATTCATAAAATATACTTCTTTCCTGCTCATGGTATTCATTTTGACACTAAGACAAAATATAATAATTCTAAAAATTTTAACATTCTTCAGTTACGCTTGAAATATATAAAAAAGCATATGTCATGTCTTAGGATATTCATCGTCGTCGTCAGCTTCTGTTCTAGACCAGACGCTGACAGACTTTTTCCGTGAAAGGCAGATAGTAAATACTTTTGGACAGAAGCAAACCACATGGTCTCTGTTGCAAGTACTCAATCGTTTGCACCAACCGGGGGCCCTTTATCTGTGGGTAGAATTGTAATGTGAAAGCAGCCGTAGGTAATACATAGCCAGGTGGGCATGGCTGTGTTCCACTAACAGTTTATTTACTAAAACAAGCAGTGAGACAGATTTGGCCTGAGGTCGTAGCTTATCAGCCCTTGTTCTAGACGGTCACTTCTTTCTGACTGTTGCAGTGACCTGGAGTTTTATATCAGATGACCTGTAAGTGTTTCTCCCCCCTGACACAAGACTTCAGTAAACATGGCTGATCGAGCAGGTTCATCTCCACCACCACTAAATGCCACTTAAATGATAATAAAGGAACTTAAAGGTAAAAGCTTAAAGAAACAGAATAGGGGACAAGAAAGCAGGACAAAGAATATCAACAAAATGTTGGCAAAGTAAAGCAGATGAACTGCTTGACTTTGTTCACTGACTTTGTAAACACTGCTAGTCTGAGTAATACCATTCTCGGTCCAAGAGACGTGCCACATGAGAGGGATTTTGCTCAGTTCTGCCAGCTACTTCTCAGGAAAGCTGAGCCCTAACCCAGGGCAGTCACTTCCTGAGCTGGACAAATTGAGCCTACACTTAGCTCATTTGTAAAACTTGAAATAATTGGATGGAGGGGCAGGTCCTAACTCCAGCTATAAAAGTTTAGGCGCTCAGAGGCAGGGACAGATTACCCGATAAGCAAGGCATGCGGGCTTAATTGTGCTTACTTACTAATCTTTGGAGCACAGCGTCACTGCGAGGTAAACACAAGCCCATGCATACCTTGCTTACTGGTTAATCTGCCCCTGCTCAGAGGGCTTTTAGAATCAGGAGACTAGTGCCAACAAGAACTCGCAGTTAAAACCCAACGCTTTTACAGCTATGAAGCTGTTGTGGAACTCTTTCCCCAGCTTTTCTAAGACCCAAGGGAAATATTTGCTAGTATTTGTGGAGTTGCTCCTAGTACCCACTGCTGAGGTTCCACCAATGAGGAAGGGCCGGAAAATTTGAAGATGAGAAACGGCAAGAAAGGAAGCCCCCGGGATGCTGATTTGCATGTCTGAGTCTCTATCTGCAGAAAAACGTAGAGGACACGGGGAGGCCTGGTAGCTATGGAGCCTGGTAGACTATGCAGTGTCTCACCCCACAGCCCTGCAGACAAAGGCGCGTGCTAGGACGCCGTGTGCTCGGCTGTGACAGATGCAAACTTGAAGGGTCACTTGGGTCACATATACCAGGCTTCACTAACTCCGAGCCAATACTCCATCTCCTTTTCCCAACAGAGTATTTGCAGAATTGATGAGCCAAAAAAAAGGATGCAAAGTTGATGAGTTTTTTTTTTTTTTTTTCAGAGATGGACACTTTTTGTGTTCTGGCCTCTCTTTTGTGCCGAGGCAGACACTAGTTACATTCAGGGCTTCTTTCCTCTATTCAGAGGGAAAAAATTGAATTTCTCGGCTTATTACTACCCCCATCACATTATGGTCTTTGATTTGACTTCCCTTCCACATAATAAATCTTCCTCTCCTTTCCTTCTCTCTGAACTCCTGGCTCAGTTCGTTGTATTTGCATTTTTTTAGCCCGTGAACATTCCTTTCATTCTTTATGTTAGTCTACTCTCTTTGATAATGTTAAAAAAAAAAAAAAAAGCACCCCTAAATTCCCCAATACACACAGACTTTGGGCTTTTTAACAGAAGCTTTTCATAGAGCATTCACTGAGCTTGTTGTTCTTGCCATTGAGTTGCGCCCAACTCATGGTGACCCCATGCACAATGGAACTAGACACTGCTTGGTCCTGTACCATCCCCAGGATCGGCTGCAGATTGGACCATTGTGATCCCTAGGGTTTTCACTGGCTGATTTTTTTGAAATAGATTGCAAGGCCTCTTTTCCTAGTCCATCTTAGTCTGGAAGCTTTACTGAAACCTGTTCAGCATCATAACAACACATGAGACCCCACCGATGGGGTGGTGGCTGTGCGTGAGGTGCATTTGAGAACTGAGCCCAGGTGCAAGGTAAGAATTCTACCCCTGAACCATCAATGCCCTCTCACTGGGCATAGAGCATCATAATATTGACAAAGATGATTGGGGGAAGGGAGATGGCTACAGATTTTTCAGTTTTGACAGAAGGAAAAATTAAAATCAAATTAAATTCAGCAGCCCCTCCTTCCCAAGTAGATTAGGAGAAGGCATGAAATACCACGCATTGTGAACTTTTCCTGGTAGTAAACCATTTCTTTGCCGTCACTCACTGCTAACTGCTGTCTGCTTGTGGTGGCTTCTGATTCTCGGGCCTACTGGACTTTACATTAATACGGATACCTAAGGCACCTGCACACCCAGGACCATCTGCAAGGGCATCTGAAGACAACAAGGACATCTGCAGACAACCTGCCCTTGTTTGCCCTTGGATTTATGTTACGTGACAGTTGTATGTAGGAAAAGCCGACTCAGCAAGATCAGAGAGCGGTAAAAGAACAAGTGTTTGCCATGTGGGACCTGCAGGAAGAGCGTGGCTCCCTCGCCCAGAGTCTGCATAACGACACAAGCAGAGAGGAAGGGCTAGAACATTGAAAGAGAAAGAAAAGTAGCCCTCGCATCTTCTGTTACACTCATTATCACCATTTCCTTCTAGGAGCCGAGTAAAGGAAGTCACGGGCTTTTCAGGAAGAGTTTGGAAGGGTTAAGGGAAAGTGTCCAATGATATGTTAGAGGAGAAGGCATTGGAGACAAAACAGTGGAGCCACAAGGCAATCTAGAAATATAGACAGAAATCTTAATAATTAATAGCTCCCTGTGATTCCTAAACATTGGTATGGAAAGGGGCTAATTTTTGTGAAATAAATTATTTTAGGGAATTGAAAAAAAAATTTGGATCGAGCACTCAGTAGCATTTCATAAAATCAGAAATCATTTCTGCAGTTTGTGGGTGAATGGATCATAAGACGGTAAAGAGTGCTTGAAAGCTCGCTGGAAAAGACGGGGGGTCTGACGCTGAGAAAGAAAGACCTGAGAGAATAGAATGGAGCACAATGTTGGCCATATTTGGTGTCTCAATTATCTAGTGCTGCTATAACAGAAATACCACAAGTGGATGGCTTTAACAAAGAGGAATTTGTTCTCTCAGAGTCTAGGAGGCTAGAAGTCCAAATTCAGGGTGCCAGCTCCAGGGGAAGGCTTTCTGTCTCTGTCAGCTCTTGGGGAAGGTCCTTGTCATTAATCTTCCCCAGTCAAGGAGCTTCTCAGCACAGGGACCCCGGGTCCAAAGGACATGCTATTCTCCTTGTTCTTGTTTGTCAGTGGTATGAGGTCCCCTGTCTCTCTGCTGGCTTCTCTCTTTTATATCTCAAAAGAGATTGACTTAAGGCACAACCTGATCTTGTAGATTGAGTCCTGCCTCATTAATACAACTGCCGATAATCCTGCCGATTAACATCATAGAGATAGGATTTACAACACATAGGAAAATCACATCAGATGACAAAATGGCGGACAATCACACAATACTGGGAAGCATGCCCTAGCCAAGCTGATAAACATTTTTTGGGGGACACAATTTAATCCACAATGATTGGTTTTGAAGTCATCAGATCATGGTCAAGACTAATCCAAATTAAAAAGGGCCACTAGATCCAGCATGGTGTTCAAGGCCCTGTATAACCTGGTCCCAGCCCACCTCTCCCGTCACCTGCCACAACCAGCCCCATTTCCCAGGTTCTTTCCCACTTCAGGGTCTTGCTGAGACCTGGACTACTTTGTCCCTCACTCTTCACCTCTCTTATTCCTACTTGTCCTTTAGGGCTCAGCATAAATGTCACTTCCTCAGAGCAGCCCTCTGTGATCCCCCAAATCTAAATTAGCTGCTGCCAACCCCTGTGGCACAGTGGTTAAGCACTCAGCTGCTAACTGAAATGTTGGCAGTTCGAACCCACCAGTGGCTCCACAGTAGAAGACCTGGTAATCTGCTCCCATAAAGATTACAGCCTTGGAAACACTATAGGGCAGTTCTACTCTGTCACGTGGTGTCACATGGGGTTCCTGTGAGTTGGAATTGACTCGACAGCACACGCCAACAACATTTTTTCCTTCATAGAACTTATCACATCTTGTATATATGTTTTTCTGTGTGTTTTTTGTTTGTCTTTTCCACTAGTTGAAACAAGGAGCACATCTTTTATTTATGGCTGCATATCCAGTCCCTTTCATGTGTAGGAACTCAGTAAGTGCCTGTTGAATAAATAAACTTTTGAAAATTCCTATGACTCTATGAGTCTGTGTCTAGACTACCTTAAAACTTCTATTTTTTTTTTTTTTTACTTCTTAGAAAAATCTTTAAGAAGCTCTATTAGCCCTGTCTAACCTCTGTCTGGTCTGGATATTTCAGATTTCATTTTTATACCCTTCTATTTTTACCTTCTCTTCCCAACTGTCTCCCACCCCACCCCCAAAAGAAACGATAAAATATAGCATTAATTGTAAATTATTGAACAGAGAGATGTATCTATTATAAGCAAGAGAACTAGATTACCATCTGGTTTCTGTTTGTGGTTTCTCTCGTATCCATGTTAGTCTTGAGGGGTTGTAAATTGACGGTGATGTTATTTATGTTTGGATGCAGCTCATCCCTCTAGTTTCAGGTTCCACTAATTTCCCCCACGAACTTTGCTCTTTCCAAATGGGTCAACTTATTGTTAGCAACAATAGCTAACTTTACTGAAAACCTTTATGATGCATAATGAATATTTATTGAATAATAATTCTGATGAAAAGCCTGCAGTCTAGTTATCATTGCCCTCATTTTATGGATGAGAAAATAGACTCAGAAAGTCAAATAACTTGTTCAAGGTAATACAGCCAGTAGGGTGCAGTCAGGACTCAACCCAATTCATGCTCTTGTCACTGCCTTTCTATCCCACACTGCCTCTCTGAACATGCCATGTTCATTCCCACCTTCATGCTTTTGCCCATACTCTTATTCCTCTAGAGTGCTCTCTGCTCCATTTACCTAGGCTCACCATTCATCAAGGCTAGTTCAAGTTTTACCTCTTTCACCCTCAGTGATCCCCAATACTATCCATTTGGACTTAACCTTGGATTACTTTATATATATATTCTTAATATCTCCTTTCAAATTATAAGATTCTCAACTAATCTTTTTTATGGTTTCATCATCCGGCCCACCATCCCATACTTGGTAAAGCCCCAGTGATGATGATGATGTTAGATGTTTCCTTGATGCAGGATAGTGAAATGGACCTTCCTCAAGCTGAGCAAGTATCCATACTGTTACAACCACTGCACCAATGAAAAGTAATCTGTAACATTTTGCATAACTTGGGCTCTTAGAGTACAATCGTCCATATGAAAGTACCTTTCTCAAAGGCTTTCAGTCATGCTAGTAGTCTGCAAAATTGAGTTTCCCTTAAGACTACCATATGTTCTAAAGTTAGCTTCCAAATTCATGGTGCATCCCCAGAATTGGCTGCACAGAATTAATTGCTTTCTATTCAATGAAGCCCCATTTAGCAGCAGTGAATGAAACAGGAGGCTCATAAACTTTGTCAGAGTCAGCCAGTTGTTCATGAAATCAACTTAGGAAAACCAAGCTTGGCTAGGAGTAGCTAAAGGACACTTTTAGGAAGAGCTTCAGAGTTTAGTACGGTTGATATACACTACCTGGAGGTCAAACGCGTCCTGCACCCATCTTATCTGACATAATCAAGCCTCTTGCTAAAGACATATCACTCTCCTGATAGTGTTCTCTTGAGGCCGTTGGGTGGCGGCCAGGCCAGAAGGTCTTAGCTCAGAACTGCCAACTGGAGATAGATGACTCATATATAGACAATCTTAGGCTCATCCTTCTGCCCTCAGGGGAAAAAAATGTAAACAGGCCCATTTGAATGGAGTTTAATAATAAAATTTCCTAAAATTTTCTCTTCCCAAAAATGTGGTTGCTGTTATGCATTTTGCAGAATTGCAAAGTAATTGGTAGCACATGGAATGGTACCTACAGGGGATCATGGCTTGCCTGCCTTGTTTGCCTCTGCACAACTTTTGATACATCTGTGTTTGGTGGAGCCAAATGTTTATAACATACGGGCTTCAACTGACTCAATGTGACCACAAAGTGATTCTGTACCATTGCCAGAAATCAACTACATTAGCATCAAGCAAAAAAAATTTATATATGTATTTGATTTAAAATTCATATAAATTCCAGAATTACTTTCACGTCTGCAAGCTGTGCTAGCCCCTATGAAAATATTACAGATTTATTTCTGATCCTGTTGATTTGGAATACTTTATGTCCTTACTGTTTGGACATCTGACTTATTTGTATTTGGCGATCATCAAGAGTGCACATTAGGAAAAAGTTGAGTTTTTCCAAACGAACTTCCTCTGGAAGGTTTTGTGATTGGGCAAGCACTACATTAAGTTCCTCTTCCCAAGGCTGAGTTGGACTCAACACTGTTGTTGGAGGGTGCATTCTTCTTAGTGAATACCAGAAATTCACTGGAGAAGTAAAGTAATACCAATACAGTCATTTAAAGATAAGTTCAATTTTAGTTTCATTATCTATATTTTCATTATTTCTATTTTGGGGGGATTATTAACTAAATCCTAGAAATATTGGAAAAAAATATTGAAATTAACCCAAAAACATGAACAATGTTGCCCAATGACCCTTTTCTCTAATTGTAAGCAGTCACCGAATGAGAAATGATCTCAATTTGAGTACTTTTTGTAAGAACTGCTACTTGTCTGCCTGCACAATCACAGGACCAAGGAACTGATTTGCAGATGTCCATATTCAGATACCTCTCCTTCACAATTAATGTGATGGTTTTATATTTCGATTTGGGCATTACAAGGACAAGGAGATACTCGTTTGAAAATATCTGACCACACATTCTGTGACAAACTCCATACTTGATAAGGAGCACATATTCCACAAACAAATGCTGTAAGCATAATTATGGAGTGCCTCTGGAGTTGTCCCTCTGCCCAACAAGCAACAGCACCCACTGTGTGGTAGGCACCGTTTTAAATGCTTTACTCTACCTTGTAAGGAACATGTTATTCTTAGATTACAGGGGGAAACTGAAATGTAGAAAAGAAAAAGAAATTTGCCCGAGGTCACATAACTGACGGGGATGGACCTAGGATTTGATCCCAGATTTTCAAGCAGTGGAGTCTGTGCTGTATTCTGCTATGCTACAGGGTGGGCTGGCCTTGGCCTGTGATAACAAAGCAGAGGTGCTTTTCTGCTTTGAATGGCCAAGTGTACTCAGGCTCTCAGAGCAATATGGATAAAGCTTCAGTTCAGGGCAGGGTAGATAAAACTTCGGTTCAGAGCAATGTGGATAAGGCTTCAGTTCAGAGCAGTAAGGATAAAGCTTCAGTTCAGAGCAATATAAATAAATCTTCAGTTCAGAGGAATGTGGATAAATCTTCAGTTCTTAAAGACAGGCTATTTTTATTCAAATCTGCAAACTGCAGTGATATTAATTGCCTTCTTTATTTACGCGCCTAACTGTCACTGAACATACATGTGCTGTGAAAGAACTGTTAGAAGAGAGGTTCCCTTCCAGTGCAAATTCACTCTGCTCTGCAGGCTGTTTGCTGAGGTCAGAGGTGTCATGTGGCTCTCTGCAGTCTTCTGCTGTTGGAACAAGAGTTATGTCCAATTTCACAAATATATTTCTCCCTCCCTGAATTTAATTCCTGGGGCTAGCCTTAGTTAGCTAAGTGTAGGTTTGGTTGAGTCATGAAGCATAGCCTTGGCCATGAGACATGCAGGGGGTTGAGAAAAGCAAATAATATCATAAACACGGGGATGAGGATAAGAAGAGATGGGTGAGGAGAAAACAACTCCAGGGATCGCTGTACAATCTCAAATCATACTGCCCAAAGGAGTGTGGCTCCCTTCAATGGAGGAGCAGGATTCTGCATTGCCCAACTCTGGAGGCACCATTTACACTGTAGCCCTTGGGAACGATGCCCCCTGGACTCATGCAGTGGAAAGCCTGTCTTGCTATAGGCAGTGGCCCTATAGATGTCTAAAAGGATGAAATTTGCAGAGCAGCAAGAGCTCTTGGACAAGTATTATTCTTAGCAGCCAATGAATTTGGAGGTCATGCTTCCAGCAAGGTCTATCCAACTGAACACCAGGAGATCCACAAACAGGGACAAGCTCCTGAGGGAAGGGCACTGGCTAGTCAAGATTCAGAGTTGGCTCATGTTCTATTGGGGAGATAGGGTGGGGTCTCACCAATGGGGAGAAAGTGAGAACCCACGATTTGCTGCTCGTATATGTCCATCTGTATTCAGCCTCAACCCAGATGGTTTCCAGCCCATTAACATTAGTGGTGACAAATCTCCTGATTAACTACCAGGTCTTCCTCTCCACATGCCACCCGCCACCCGCTTGGTTCTGGAAGCATCTGAGGCGGAGTCTGTCATGGAAGGTAGCTGCTATTGGTAGGCGGCCAGGGCCAGCATAAGCAAGAGTAGCTTAGTTATACCTACACCTGGAGCACATGGCCATTTCAGGCCCCTCATAAGTACTACCTCAAGCCATCCAATTCCTGAGAAAGACTCCTCATCGTTTATCCCACCTGCTCTTTCGTTGCCACTTCTCTCATTCGAGGAGTCCAGCCCAGGACTCAGTAATAGTGATATAACACAAAACAGTACCAGATACTCTGTGGTTACTCAGATGATTATATGTTCATGAATGTGGAAGGTTGTCTGTTGGAGCACCAACCCAACAGTTTTCTTGTAAGAGATTTACTTTGAATAAGAAGCTATCATACAGTACAAATGGGTTTTAAATGTCTCCGTCATTTCTAAGCAGGTCATAAATACTCTCATCTTGACTTTCTGATTTCCCATATTCCCCTTCACAAGAGAAGTCTCTCGGTGATGCAGAAAAACTGACAATAGAGGCCTTTTTTCCCCCAAAATGAAGTTATTATGGTCTAAATACACGGGGAAAATTGAATTTCAAGGCCTGTACCATGTTTTCAAGTGAATTTTTGAATCTTTCAATATTTTTAAAAAAGGATCATACCTTTCTGAGCTGGTTCCAATCCAGCCCTCTAGGAGAGAGACCGCCACTCAATGTCCCTTCCAGCTCTGTGGTTTTATGTTTTTAAACTGACACTTGGCGTCAGATTTTCCCACACAAGGCAAATTTCTGAGATACCAGAGTTTCTGCAAGCAATGAGCCACTCTTGCAGCCTCTGTTGAATGAGTGTTGATTGTTTTCTCCCCCCAAAGTTCATGTTCCCCCACAGACCATCAGGAAAGAGCCAGTTGAGGCAGGGATGATTCATCTCTATTAACGCTCACTTGAGTTCTTCAATAGAGCTTCCTGTCTTCTTCTATAGGACAAAATATATAACCAGCCATTTCAAACTTACAACTATAAGTTGATTTTCTGGAAGCTGAAGAACACTCCTACTCTATTTTATGGCACAACTTTCTCTCCAGGAAGCAGTGAGGAAATGAAGATAGAAATAATTAAGCATAAACAGTAAAAAAAAAAAAAAGAAAGAAAGAAAAAGAAAATTGATTATTTAACGTTGACTATGATGACAAATATCATTGCTGGATTTTAGATGACATAAGAGTGAAACAAGTTACACTTAAATACAATGTGAAAGAAACAATGGATGGAACTATGGCTTTCAAAGATATATTGACCTCTGTCCTGTGTAACATTAACTTACATGCAAATAATTTTATGATTATGACATTCGCTTCTACTATAGACTCTCTGGCTTCCAAGGCTGGCCTGACAGAGGCAATTTATTCCCTTGATCTGTACGCTTTTAGTTTAGGTAGTTTCCGCTGGGGAACAGTAATACCTTGAGTTGGATTTCATGGGTCAATTACCTGGGCTTCTCACAAGAGAGGTTTGAGCAGAAATGGGAATGTGCCACATAACTCATCCAATTACACTGTAAAGATCAAAATTGCAATCAAAACCAAGAATCGACCTGTTGCTGTCAATCGATTCCAACTCATAGCAACCCTACAGGACAGAGTATAACTGCCCCATAGGGTTTCCAAGGGGCGTTCGATGGATTCAAATGGCCGATCATTTGGTTAGCAGCTGTAGCTCTTAACTACTGCACAACCAGGACTTCATAAAGCAAGAATAAGCTATCGATAAACCTCTAAATACTGTATAAATGAAAGTATAGACCTAGATGGAGGATATGTCGAGAAACAATAGCTTCACATTTTGAGATTTTTGTTTAATAAAGGTTTCTGTGATTTTGTAGCAATACTTTTTGACTTATCTTTGTATAATTACCAAATTTCCCTTTGCTCCTCTGAATTTTATATGCGTTATTAATCGCTTGCCAAAGAACTTTATTCAAAACATAAGCATCTGTCATGCTTGTTTGATAACTGGCTGGGATTTCTCTTGTGTTGGGGGAAAAGGAATATAGTTTTGCTCTGGGTGGGGACGCTCCTGTGTGTGTGTGTGTGTGTGTGTGTGTGTGTGTGTGTGTGTGTGTGTGT
>NW_004443998.1:3217831-3249417 GCF_000243295.1 Trichechus manatus latirostris
TGTGTGTGTGTGTGTGTGTGTGTGTGTGTGTGTGTGTGATATAGCCAGTGACCAACCAGCTACTGAAAAGGAATCATGTATTTCTCAACCAATAACGTCATAAACTGAACTTAGTGAACACCAGACAAAGTCTTCCTTTCCCATTACCCTCCTGTACTAGATTCTTCATCAAATGAGAAATTTTGTAATTTTTTATTAAACGTATCAGGGCAGCAACCCACATTTCTGAGCACCTATGGCAGCCCTGGTGGCGCAGTGGTTAAGCACCTGGCTGCTAACCAAAACGCTCCTTGGAAACCCTATGGGGCAGTTCCGCTGTGTCCTATAGGGTCACTATGAGTCGGAATTGACTTTTGATGGCAACAAGTTTTTTGGTTTTATGACAGAACCAAACCCTGGAAATACCAGGATGATTAAAGCAGTGTCTACCCTTGAAGAATTGCTTGATATCATTTCCAACAGTCATTTCAGAAATTCTACTCTGCTTTTGAGAATCAAATTTTTTAACTTAAAACATCTTTGCTTCTATTTCCTACACCAGAGTTCTGAAATGGTTGGCATTCTGTTTAAAACTTCTAAGCTTTAATTTGGGGATGAAGTGGAGTAGAGTTGTAGTCTATGGTAAAAATATTTTTGTAAATCATATGGAATTAAAGTTTGGTAGGTAGTACACACTGGTTTGTGAAGTCTTCTTCCATATTTTAAGGCAAAAGCAAAAGGATTCTAAAGTGATAAGCTTGTTCTACATTTTTCCCCAAAATGGTGATTTCTGATTGACTTCAAAAATAGGCTTTACTTTACCTACTCTGGGAAAGTTCTCATCAGATAAATTACCAGTATCTTTTCCTCCTACTTTTGTTCTGTCCAATTTAGGATATTTATTCAGTTAAATGACAGTATTAGTTATTCATTCTATGTCAGTGGTTTGAATTCCATGTCTTTGAATTACATCAAAGGAGGATTAACTGAGAGATTGAAGAATGGCTTCAAACGTCCCTGATCTGGCTAGTGTCAAGCGGGAGGGGGAAACTACTCCAACAGATCCTGTTGCCATCCATCTCCTCTCTTGAATGCTGAGAGCAAGCCTCGATGCCCCTAGGCTACCATGCAGTTCTGCTGTGGGCAGTCATAACAGACACATTGTTTCACGTGCCTCATCAAATCGTGGAATTTCAGAGATAAGAACACATTCTAGATCAGCTTTTGGTCCATTCCCACTTCACAGATAAGAGAACAGAGAGGAAAGGTAACTCTGAGTCGGCCCACGAAGACCCTGGTTGTCTGACTCCCAGGCCAATGATCTTTCCACTGAACCATATTTCCTTTTAGAGGTACTTCTATTACCTCTATTTAATCTGATCCATTCACTACTGAAAAGAGAATAGGCTCTGGAACCTGGGTTCAAATCACAGTTAGTTCAACTGTTTCCTGGATGTTTGATCTTGAGATTTCCTCCTGAGTAATATGGGGATAACAAGAGCTATTTCATTAGGGTTAAATGCAATTCATTACACTTACTCCTCAGTACAAAGTCAGTATACAATGAAAATTAACTCTTTCCAGGCTAAGTCCTTCAAAATGTGTTCTCGGAGTTTGTTGCTATGTGCAGTGTGTGAATAATGCTGGTCTAGCAGTTTCAGCAAACATATTCCAGTGTTTGAGTTTTTATAACTCATCCTAGAAATATAGTTTAGATATGGAGAAGCCTGGTTCCACTGAAAACCTGGGAAACACGCCAGATACATTTATCTGACCCTTCTTTAGCTGAAAGGAAACTTTCAGAGTGTAAGTTTGATAGAGAATTCAAAAACAAGAGCTAACTTACTCCTTTTTCCAAAAAATATAGCCAACTCTTTGATATTTCTGCTAGCTATAAAAAAAGAAATCAAAGCCATATTCCATTTTTATTTTTAAAAGGCAAACTTATCTCTAAACAAAAAGTACATAATGGAATAGATTATGTATAAGTGGAATCCTGGGGGATGGATGATAAGTATCTAGTCTCCCTAGGCCAACCAGGAAGAATTGCGTGTTTCTCAGATCCAGTATAGACATTTAGAAAAAGAGACACATTTATCAACTGATAGCAGAGCAACATGGGGCATTATCATAGCCCCCCTTCACCTGATTCCGCGACTTCCTCCACCCCTGCTGAACTCTGAGCCTATTCAATTTGATTATTCCCTCTGGGTTCCAAATCCTCATCAACTTCCTCCCACCATATTTGAGAATGAAAGAGACCAGTTACTCCCATTTTGTACAGGTCTGTAAAGAGCATCTCTTTGTAGATTTACCAGAGCTCTTTAGATTTGTTAAAGGATTTGTTCTACCCCCAGGTTGGAGAATTGTTTTGACTAGATTGCAAGTGCTTGCATTTCTAGGGCTGGACGTCTTATGTGGTCTTGTTAAAGAGACTGGCAGTTGATCTTGGATTGCCCATCCAGTCCCTGAAGAAGGTATAGATAACTCAGCTGTGGAGTCAGATTCAAACCCTTAGACAATGGGACTTTGAGGGAAGTCCTATGGTTTTGTGAAAAAAAAAAACATGAGTCTTGCACTTTAATGAACGTGGATCCAAATCCTGGTTCTGCGTCTTGCTTAGTTAAGTCACTTAACTCTGAACGTCAATTTCCTCGTAAGTGAAAATAGAGATAATAATAGGTAATTCATAATAGATAATTATGAGGATTAAAAGATAATTATGTCAAACATCTAACAGAGTAATCAGTACCAATGCAAACACTAAATAAATACTAGTTTATTCCATGACTCAACCTGCTCTAGTATTTTAAACAATTCACACATATATGCACACACACCAAAAAAAAAAAAAAAAAAAACCTAAAATCTGATTTTAAGTTTTGATGATGGTTTTGCTTGATTTAGAATTTCCCACTAGACTTTTAAATACTGTTATAAAATTATAATAAGAACTCCTTTCTGAAATTTTATTAAGTCATTTACCAGTATTTCTAATTGTTTTTAACCCATAACAAAATGTTAATTGGTATACTTTTTAGATAGCTAGTTTTTTTAGCACTTTATAACAATAACACAAATAAAGAAGAATTTATAATTCAAAACAAATAAAGAAGAATGTCTTTCTTTACCAAGATCGTAAGTATTTCAGGCATATGGAGTATGGCTAAAATACAAATGGCTAAACTAAGGAAGAATTTCTACATTAACAAATGGTTATGTCTCTAATACTGATGGATGACAATGTGGAGTTTTTAATTAAAAGTGCATATAAAATTTCAACATGAGAATGAACACTGTATCGTTACTATGGTAATTTCTAATTATTTTTATGGGAAGAGCCTACTGGTTTTATCTTTGTTCTTCCAGAAGGAATGAGAAACAATGTAATAAGGTGTCATTTTTACGTTTGAGGGAAGCTTAACTTACAAATATTTATTGAGCATGTTCTCTATGCAAGGAATTATGATAGGTGCTAGATGCACAAAGATTTTAGAGAGAGAGACCATGTGCCTTCTAATGCTGGTCAGCAGAACAGAGAGAAAAATACTAACAGAGTGGGAGCCAGGTTTCTCACTGTTGGGAGTGGGAGTTTATACAGAAGCAAGAGGAGGAGGCTGGAATGATCCATGTGGACTGGAGACGTCAGTATGAATTCATATTTAGCTTAACATAGATATGGATGGTTACATATAGAAATATTTAGATATGTGTATATACACAGGTTAGTATTCAGACGTATATTTCCTAACTCTGTCGGTCAAGAAGGACTGGAAGCAGTGAGTGCTCCTAGAACCCAGATTTTGGTTTCTAGAGTCATTTTCCAGTAAAAGGAGCTAGGGCTCCTTGGAGAAAGGGCTGATTCTGGGATTAGGACAGGAAATATACAAGATGAGCCTGGAGCATACTGCAGTGCCAGCAAGTACGGAAGTGCTAAAACAACAACAACAAAGAAAGAACCACCACGGACACACAATGATGTCAAAGAGACACAAGTGTCAAATGAAAGAACTCTCAATGGCCAAAGCTGGAACAATTTGAGCAACAGAATAAGTAGTATTGGATTATTACCCAAGATAGACAATAAATATCCAGGAGTCCATACTGATATAAATAAATGACTGAATAAATAAATAAACGAGGGATAAGATAAATTTTCTATGCAGAAGAGTTCCAAATAATTTATATAGATACTCCACCCTTGAGGAGGGGGAGCATAATTCCCCACTCCTTAAGTGTGGGCTATGTGTAGTGACTTCCTTCCAAAGAATAAAGTGTGGAAGGGGGAAAATAACTCTACTTTGGAAACTCCTGACAAATATTACCTCAGCCAGGTGATCAAGGTCAACATCAATTGTGATGAGTCTGCTGACCCGTAATATGATGTGAAGAAAATGTCATTGCACCTCTCTGGTCTTCCCAAAAACCCATGACCCTAGTCTAATCATGAGAAAAGGTTCAGATAAATTCCGATTGAAGGAAAAATACTTGTCTAGAAACCCTGGGTGGTGTAGTGGTTAAGAGCTCAGCTGCTAACCAAAAGGGCGGCAGTGAGAATCCACCAGCTGCTCCTTGGAAACCCTATGGGGCAGTTCTACTCTGTCCTATAGGGTCGCAATGAGTCGGAATCAACTCAACGGCAACAGGCTTGGTTTTTGGTTTAGTACGTTACAGAAATGTCAAGGTCATCAAACACAAGGAAAGTCTGAGAAACTGTTGCAGCCAACAGCAGACTAAGGAGACATGAAAGCTAAATGTAGTATGGATCCTTGATTAGATCCTGGAACAGAAAAAAGGCTATTAGACAAAAATAAGGAAGTCTGAATAAAGTACGTGCTTTAGTTAGTAATAATATATTGATATTGGTTCATTAATGGTAACAAGTGTACTGTGCTAACATAAGATGGTAATAATAAGAAAAACTGGGTGCAGGGTGTATGGGAATTTTCTGTACTATTGTCACAATTTTTCTGTAAATATAAAAGTTTTCTAAAATATAAAGGTTTATTTTAAAAGTACTAACAGAAGTTTTTAATATGATGTAGTGAACACAGGAACCCTGGTGGCACAGTGTTTAAAGCATTCAGCTGCTAACCAAAAGGCTGATGGTTCAAATCCAACAGCTGCTCTGTGGGAGAAAGCTGTGGAGTCTGCCTCCTTAAAGATGACAGCCTTGGAAACCCTATGGGGCAGTTCTCCTCTGTCCTGTAGGGTCACTATGAGTCGGAATCGACTTGATGGCAGTGGGTAGTGAACATAGTGGAGGAATAAAGGCATATGAATGGCGTTGTGGGAGAAAAGTGGCAGGGGAGAAAGAGAATTCCAAAATGATCCTTAAAGAGTTTGACTCAAAAAGCAGACCGAATGTTCTTGTATTTTTGAATCATGTCTTTGAACTTATCCGTCTGTTTAATGTGTACATATCTGATATTTTTAGCATGCAGTACATTATATTGTACAATTATTGATGTTCATCTCCCCTTCAGCCTCTAGAAAGACCAAACCAAATTCTTTGTTCTTGAGAATAAGAAATCACCATCTACCAAAGGTAAAAGATATGACCATCAGATTTAGTCAAATATGGAAAACATTCTATACTTAGCAAAGCATGCCTTCCTCCTTCCTCAACATTTAGTCTAGGGAGAAAAAAAGCCCTTAGGAATCAATTCTATAAGTAAAAAATTATCTTAAATGCCCAAGATTCACTAAACTTATTACCTAGAATTACTGTGAACATTCATGCCTTTTATGATTTTGTTCAGGGTGTTCCCTACACGTAAAATGCTTGTCTCCCTCAAGCTTTTTTAAGTTCAAAATCTTGGTTATCTTTCAAGCTCCACCTCAAACACCTCCTTCTCCACGAAGCCTCACCTTACTCCCTGATCAGCATGAGTTCCTTATTTCTCTGAGTGGTGATAGTTGGGTGTCCCTCCATGCCTCATGGACTTAACTGATAACCGATGTTTATGGAGGTTTCTCCCGCTTGGCTGTAAGCTTCTTAAGAGCAGGGTCAGCATCATGGCCCCATTGTTCTCAGCACAGTGTCTGACATTCATTCATTTGTTCAACAACCATTTATTGCATGCCTACCGTTGGATACCATGGAATGGATAGGAGGGACAAAAATACAGAGGAAATTTTAACAGCTGGATGTTACTATTGTAGGGAAAACTTTCCAACCCAGGAAAGTGCTGACAAAAATGAGGCAGCAACTATTGATACAGGTCAGATTTACTGAAAACATTAACAGCAGCCTTGTATCAAAGACCTGACTTATTTTTATAGCCAGTGTATATGCTTCTAAGTTAAGGATCTCTCTCTTCTACCACTTTGCCCATTTTATGTAACCTATCAAGCTACTTCTTATTCTTAGCAAAGAACTTGCTCCCTTTGTAACCTTCTGTTAAAGGGAAACATTGCTTTCCCAATGTATACATTGTTTTGTCGTTGTTAGTTGCCATCCAGTTGGCTCTGCGTTATGGTGACCTTACCTATAACAGAAAACGACCTTATGTGTAACAGAACAAAACGTTGCCTAGTTCTGCGACTTCTCCGCGGTCTTTGATACGCTTGTGCCCATTGTTGAGGCTATTGTGTCACCTTACACCTAGTTTATTTAAAATACAATTTTAGTTGTGTGTGTGCTATTCTGGAATACTTGGTTTTCTATTTCTTCGGTTTAGATTAATTTAAATTCAAATTTTCAAAACATCAGGGCCAAATATTTAAAATATTACCAAAACACCAAAATTGTCATCAAACACAATTTCTGATAGGACAATTTTAAGCCTATATTGCACTTTGTACTATTCTTTCAGATCTTTCTTTCTCAGCACTGGGCCTCCTGGTCTTTTCGTTGAGTTTTCAAATGCCCTTTACACTCTCATTCACCTATAGAATGCAGAAACTATTTTTAATTTTCATGCAAGGACATTGACTGCTCAACCCAAAATTCTTTGTAAATTGCCAAAAAAAGAAATTGATTTCACAAAAACTAGTCTTCTTCTATACCAATGTTTGGGAATTGCAGAGAACTATTAATTGTTAGAAGCCCTGGTGGTGCAGTGGTTAAGAGCTCAACTGTAAATCTAAAGGTTGGTAGTTTGGATCCATCAGCTGCTCCTTGGAAGCCCTGTAGGACAGTTATACTCTGTCCTATAGGGTCGCTAGGAGTCAGAATTGACTCGATGGCAACAGGTATTTTTTTTTATATTAATTATTAAAGCTTCTAACTGAAGGTCAGCTGTTCAAAACCACCAGCTACTCTGTGGGAGAAAGATGTGGCAGTCTGCTTCTGTAACATTTACAGCCTTGGAAACCCAATGGGGCAGTTCTACTCTGTCTTATCTTCTATCCTCTGGGGGATGCAGAGGACCAACTCTGCTGCCATGATTCAGATCCTCATCAACTTTTAATAAACTCTCATCCATTTCCATTTTTAAGACTATGGCATACTGAATCTACTCATTTTCCAAATATTTCATTAAAAAAAATCAGATTAATTCTGAAACAGTAAATACCCCACGAGCTCTCAAGATGACTCTGCAGATTTAAAATCCCGAGTATGGTAGATTGTAAAATACCCCAATGTGACGTCAGCTCAGCTGAGTTCAGACTTTACCTCTGCCATCCCTGAGCATCATGCATCTGTTCAGGCAATATGTATGGCGTGTCTGTTGTGTGCCAGGGCCAAGGGTATAAGGGTAAACAAGTCAGCTACAGTCCTTGCTTCTCTGGGTTGATTTTGTAACACCCAGCTTGTAAAAATTCAATGCAATCAAGTGTGTAAAGCACCTGGCAGTCCATCAGTGCTAGCTAGTATTCTCCGGTATGTTTGGTCTCAGTCTACATTTGCTTCATTCATTCATTCTTGATAGTCTCTACATATGGCTCCTCGCTGCCTCTGCTCTCCCCAACCCCCGTTTCTTGTCCCTAAAGGACGATCTCCGAAGTTTCCCTGCTGAAGCTTTTCATGTTGACCTGACCTGTTCAACCATACCAGGCCAGTTTACTGGAAACCACACCTCTGGCCAGAGTTATCCTGGAGGCTGTTAGTAGGGCCCAGGCACAAAAAACAGAACAACGCCCACTGTTCTCAGTAGACCATCTACTGCCCATAAAACGTCTGGGCTTCCTCCTTCCATTTGTTGATTCTTCCCAGGTTATTAATTCAAGGTACCCAAACAAATTAAAATGGCATGCTATCTCCTTTTTTATTGGTGAAAGCTTTTTCCTTCCATGTGCACTGTTTGAAGATTCCTCTTGTGATGTTAATTAAAACGAGAGAAATGGATGGCTGTTGTGGTTAGGTGCCATTGAGTCAGCTTTGACTCTTGGTGACCTTATGTATAGTAGAACAAAATGTGGCCTGGTCCTGTGCCATCCTCACAATCACTGCTACGTTTGAGCCCATTGTTGCAGCCACTGTCTCAATCCATCTCATTGAAGGTCTTCCCGTTTTTTGCTGACCCTCTGCTTTATCAAGCATGTGTCCTTCTCCAGGGACTGGTCCCCCCTGACAACATGTCCAAAGTATGTGAGATGAAGTCTCGCCATCCTTGCTTCCAAGAAGCACTCTGGCTGTGCTTCCTCTGGGACAGATTTGTTCGTTCTTCTGGCAGTCCATGGTATATTCAATATTTTTCACCAACTACGTCCTGTTTAAAACATCTTAATTTGAATATACTTTCCATGAAATGGTTCTACTCCCCAATGTACAGTGTGTTGGAATTGCTAGTTCATAGCCTACAACTGAAGAATGTGTTTCTAAAGGTACACATGTGTTGAAGTATAAAGTGTAACTCTGGAGATGATCTAATGTTTAATGCTGTGTGCGTTCGTTTCTAGGTGCTCTTAGAAGTTGTGTAGCAAAATTGTTCTTCACCTGCTCCCTGAAGGGCCGTTACTGCCTGTACAGTAAATCCAGTTTTATTCTCTTCAGCCAAGAACCTCAGCCATGGATCCAGATCATGTTTCTATTTCAACAGGTGTGTGCAATTCAGTGCATCATGGCCCCTTAATGAACTGGGGTGTGAGTTTATAATCATTTTTTACTCATTTATTAATTCTTTGGGCAGAGTTGATAAGTAGATAATAGCAATACAAACACATTTTATTAATAATTTTTTAACATAAATGTTGTACATTTAGGATATTTTCCTTATCCTGGATTAGTAATCAGTAGGCCAAACCTAGTTGTATCTTGAATATCTTTAGCTTTAAGAAATAAGAACGGAAGACAAAATACATTTTGGTTTAAAAAAAACAGAACAGTTTATTTGGGGGCATAGCGTCCGTATGTAGAGCTAACCTTTGTTTCTCTGGAGTTCTCCCATCTCCAACTGATTTTAGTGTCAACACATTCTTTTTGACATTGTTAGCTATAGGAATGATACTTTTTTTCCCCCTGAGAATAAATGTACATAGGTGAAATTATGTAAAGAGGAACTGTCAATCTTAACAGTGAAGAATTTTATCCAAAGATGTTAACATCACATGAGATTTTTGTTTGGAAATACTTTCCTTGAATATATTAAATTTTCACCTAATATTTGAATATGGATTAGAAAATGTTAGTGACAGAAGGGACCTTGACATCATTTTTATAGACTGAAGCTGGGAGGGCAGACTCAGATCATCTGACTCCTGATTCAGCGGTCTGTTCACCATTGCACTTGTGTTAAAATGTAAAAGGAGGGGAAGGCCCCTGGGTGGCGCAAATGTTTTGCGCTCAACTCGTAACTAAAAGGTTGGCTGTTTGAACCCACCCAACAGCACTGCAGAAGAAACAGGCCTGGCGACCTGCTTCTGTACAGATTACAGCCAAGAAAACGCTATGGAGCAGTTCTACTCTGTAACACATGGGGTCTCCTAAGTCACAAATTAACAAAATCAACAACATAAAAATAAAATGAGTGAAACAGAGAGAGCAGAGACAGAAAAAACAGAGTACAAATGTTATGATATGGTTGAAAATTAAGCCAAGTGATAAGATAGCATACTTACTTCTATGAATAAAACATTTCTGTAACATCCCCTACAAAAGTCACTGACTAGATAGTTATATTTCTTTACAAAGTAAAGCCAGGCTTTTTAAGAAAAATAAAGGATTTTAATAATGAATACATAATCATAAAGTGGAACTATAGTAATTAAGGAAAAAGACAGGGTAGACATGCCTTAGGATACCCTTTTTCCTATACTAAATCTTCTTAAGAACATGGAATACATCAAGCAGAGAACAACTCACGTTTTGATGTGAATCAAATTGTATATGAATGTGAAGAACAGCATTGATTTTTCTTCCTTTGCTCGAAATAGTGAGCTTATTTTTCTTGTACTTTACTCATATTTTTCAAGTAGTTTTCAACAATGATTCTGTATTTGGTTTCATCTCTTGCTTTGTTCTTAACAGTTGTCAGTTTTCTTAAAGAAAACTGGATTTTTTCCCCCTTCAGTCTTAGTTGATTGACTTACTCTGGTTGTTTGTCTCTTTCTTTAAGCAAAATCACCGAAGAACTTTTGTCTGTGTTATTTGTCTTCTTTGTTCATTTTGCTGTAATAGCTTCTTTCTTTTCCTACACCTTTGAAATTGTGCGATCTTCTGGGTGGATCCTGACGTGGGGTAATAAAATCAAATCTTTGACTTGCTTACAAACCCACCACTAACGTGTATGCTGGGCCAGGCTCTCTTCTCTGTCAGTTTAATACACTTAACACATTCATGGCGTCCTCAGACTCACAGATTCCGGTCTAAATGCTCCTCTCTGAATTGATGGTTCATTAAATCAGGTCTGCTCTCCTGTGAAAGAAAAATCATGTGCCGTATAAGCTTCTGATGATAATCAAGAAATTCCAAAATGTGGCCACATTATTGGTTGCATAATCTAATCTACCTGTCACTGGCTCTCACACTTTTTAAATCTGTGGACCCTTTACTCAAAACTTAAGATCGTCTGGTCCCACTAAATATAAGAGACAGCTCATTTTAATGGTAATAATGAGATTTTTCTGAATTTTTTTATGTGTAATGTTACAGAAGTATAAAAGGGAAAAATTATTAATTTTCATTGACTAAATAAAAATTTTGCACACACAGACACCTAGAGTCTTATAAGTTATAATACCTGAACAATCATTGACATATTAAATGTGGTTTTATAAACCAATCTCATTATTTGATTGTACCTCATTCAAAAAGGAATCATATATGATGAACATATATGAAGGACATTTTATATCCTTCTATAGATGTTTTATATCTTTTTATAAAACTATTCCCTTTAATTGGAAGGACTTTCACATTTTATTAAACACACCATTGATTAGTAAACACACAAACAAAAGTTTAAATCTTCCTTTGAAAAACTGGACTTCATGGACTTCAGTGAAATAGGTGTAAATGTGATTTTCTTTGCATTGACAATCTTATTGTCCAAATCTTAGAGAAATTATCTTAAAAGCTCTAAGAATTTATTTATTTTATTATTAGATACCATCGGGTCGATTCCAACTCATAGCAACCCTATAGGATAGAGTAGAACGGCCCCATAGGGTTTCCAAGGAGCAGCTGGTGGATTTGAACTGCCGACCTTTTGGTTAGTAGTCAAGCTCTTAACCACTACTTGGTTACCTAGTGCTGCTGTAACAAATACCACAGGTGGATGCTTTAACAAAGAGAAATTTATTCTCTCACAGTCTAGGAGACTGGAAGTCCGAATTCAGGGTACCATCTCCAGGGGAAGTCTTTCTTTCTCTGTTGGCTCTGGAGAAAGATCTTTGTCATCAGTCTTCCCTGGTCTAGGAGTTTTTCAGTGCAGGGACCTCAGGTCCAAAGGAAGCATGCTTCTAGCTCTGCTTTCTTGGTGGTGTCAGGTCCCTATGCCTCTCTACTGGCTTCTCTCTTTTATATCTCAGAAGAGATTGGCTTAAGACAAAACCTATAGATTGAGTCCTGTGTCATTAATAACATAACTGCCTCTAATCCTACTCATTAACATCATAGAGGTAGGATTTACAACACATAGGAAAATCACATCAGATGACAAAATCGTGGACAATCACACAGTACTGGGAATCACGAGTAGCCAAGTTGGCACACGTTTTTTGGGAACACAATTCAATGCTAACAGTGACCCTATGTACAACAGAATGTAACACTGCCTGGTCCTGAGCCACCCTCACTATCATTGCTATGTTTGAGCCCATTGTTGCAGCCACTGTATCACTCCATCTCGTTGAGGGTCTTTCCTTTGCTCTAAGAATAGTCACTCATTATACATTTTAGGATTAAAATGTTTTTGCTCCCCCCCACACAATGACCCACATTGTTCATATTTGAGTAATTGCATAATGAATTCTTAGCTATTTAATTTCCATTTTACATGATCTACCCTGTACTAGCAGATGATATTTTTGTGCCCTCCTTTTAATTTTATGCTTTCATTCCCAGATCTTTGATGAAATAAATATGAATATTTATATAAACAATTTTCCAATTAAGTAACATTCTTGGGAATTCATCTTGGTAGATAATATATTACAAAGTTTAGGCATATTTATAGAGAATAATATCAACTGTCTTGAAAATCCTGCTGAATAATTTTAATTTTCTGTTAAAAAATAATAGCCTGAAATGTATCGTATGTTTGATCTTTAAGATGCATTTCTTTGTCCTTTCATTTAAATTTAAACCATGTTAAGGTTTGTTATGGATTTAATTGTGTCCCCTGCCCCCACCAAAAAAAAAGTGTGTCAGCCTGGCTAGGCCATGGTTCCCAATATTGTGTGATTGTCCACCATTTTGTGATCCGATGTGATTTTCCTATGTGTTGTAAATCCTACCTCTATGATGTTAATGAGGCAGGATGAGAGACTTTTATGTTAAAGAGGCAGGACTCAATCTACAAGATTAGGTTGTGTTTTAAATCAATCTCTTTTGACATACAAAAGAGAGATGAGAGCAGAGAGACAAGGGGACCCTCTACCACCAAGAAACAAGAGCCAGGAAAATAGCACATCCTTTTGGACCCAGGGTTCCTGGGTTGAGAAGCCCCTAGACCAGGGGAAGACTGATGACAAGGACCTTCCCCAAGAGCTGACACAGAGAGAAAGCCTTCCCCTGGAGCTGCCACCCTGAATTTGGACTTCTAGCCTCCCAGACTGTGAGAGAATAAGTTTCTGTTTGTTAAAACCATTCACTTGCGGTATTTCTGTTATAGCGGCACTAGATGACTAAGACAAGGTTCAAACCAAGCCTCAATAGTGCCTTGCAGTCTGTCAGACATTACTGCAACAAGAGGTAACGTGTTATGTTTTTCTTGTTCATCCCCTCTCAGAGCCTGTTTCCAGAGCCCCTGTCCATACAGAGTCATTCTGTGCAATTTCTCAGAGCTCTGTGGGAGAAGACACAAGCAGGGGGTGCTCAGAGCTTTGAAACAGCGATAATGGAGTCCACATTTCCACACCAGAAGGTAAATGTTTTTTTCCTATTATTGTCAGTGGCTGTGAAGTTGACTCTGATTCATGGTGCCTCCGTGTGCGATAGAACAAAATGTTGTCTGGTCCTGTGCCATTTTCACAATGGTTGGTATGCCTAAGTCCATTGTTACAGCCACTGGGTATTTTGAGTGACTTCCCATCTAGGGGGCTCATCTTCCAGCACCATATCAGACAATATTCTGTTGTGATCCACAGGGTTTTCATTGGCTGCTTTTCGAAAGTAGATTGCTGGGCCTTTCTTCCTAGTCTGTCTTAGTCTGGAAGCTCCACTGAAACCTGTTCAGCATCACAACAACATGATGCCTCCACTGACAGATGGGTGGTGGCTGCATATGAGGTGCATTAACCAGGAATGGGTGGGGAGAATTCTACCACCGAGCCGTCACTACCCCCCGTACAGTGAGAAAAACCCATTGCCGTCGAGTCAATTCTGACTCATAGCGGCCCTTTAGGACAGAGTAGAACTGCCCCCACAGGATTTCCAAGAAGCAGCTGGTGGATTTCAACTGCCCATCTTTTGGTTAGCAGCCTAATGCTTAACCACAGCACCACCAGGGCCCCAGTAATGAGAAGAGAGAAGGTTTATTCTTGATCTCTTCTTAGTAAACATTACCAGCTTCTCTTTTTAAGCTCTTCACATCGTCAGGTCTCGTCAGAGACCCTGATTATTCTTAGTTTGCCTTCAAGAAAGTAGAACAATAACTATTGATGCTTACTGAGCAAATCTCAGATGTTCCGAGATTATATGGCCGTGGTTTCTGTCCTTGACTTTACTGTTGAGAAAGGGAACAAACATCCCAATATTAGTAAATTCAAAGTACAAACAAGCAGCAAATGAATGAATCAAAACCTATGGTATAGTGAAACTTAATACTTCTTAAGTGCGGAAAGATTGTAAAAGGATGAGAAATGGGTGTGATTAACGAGAAGTGTATTTACAGTGGTTTGTAAGGCAACTATTGCATCACGTTCTTTTGGCTTTGGTCTAAGAATTAGACGTGCGGTATTAAAAATAAAAGAAACACCGCCGTTGCATCGGTGTAAAGTAAAACACAATTCTTTGCATATTTCATTCGAATTTTAAACTGTTGCATCCTGTTTAAAGACAATGCCTCAAATCCTTGTAACTGTTTCATTGTGGACTGTATTTTAACTGCAGGCAACTAGTAAATTAAAACTTGGCAGGCTGCAGCAAGTCCTAAGAGAGAAAATTTTTTAAAAACTTTGGCAAGCCAGTTTTGCGAATGCTCACAAGTGTGCTTATTCATGTTTCTTCTATTGTACACCAATGAATATTCCTCTAGGAATTTTTTTTAGGGAAAAATTAACTGTAAATCAAATGTTTTGAAGTTTTTAAAGTTTTATAATTTGGTTTTTTCATGAATAACGGGAAAAAGCTTTGATATCTGGAATGTGCATTATGCAGCAAAGTTATCTGCCCAGATATTTCTCAATCAAGTTGATTTTCTTCTATTTTTTATGAAGTGTTCTTCGTAAAAATAGCTGAGAATGGTTCAATGTATCCTTTGGACATATTGAAATCAAACCTCCATTTGTTCATATATATACATGAGTGATTTGAAAGTGATGGACTTGTGTGTGTCTGTGGGCTGTAGTGAAGTTATACCGCAGCCAAATGGATCGAGATACTCAAGGAAGAAGAAAGAAACTCTTGAGAAAACACTTGAGTCTGTAGACTATACATCTGAAGTCTGTTATTATAATTGTTTTTTAATGGAATCTTGGAATTTTAGAACTAAAAATCATCATTAAGATATCTCTATGAAATTACAAACTGCTGGAGGCAGGGATTATGCCATATTTATCATTGTATTGCCAGTGTCGACACAGTGCCTGGCACATGGTAGGCTCTCAATAAATGATGGGTAACCACCGAGTAAATAAATTCTGTCATTGTCCAGATGTTAAGACTGGAAGCAAGGGGCCCTGTTGAAGATCACATAGCTAGTCGGTGGCAGAGCTAGGGCCAGGGCACATGCCATGGTGACATTAAGACCGTCACCGATACATCTGTTTCTTCTCTCCTCTGGTCATATGCAAGGATCACATTTATCTGCCTCTTGAGGTAAGGCATGACCATGTGACCTGACTCAGCCAATGGAATGGGACTTGCAGGTGGAAGTGTTTAAAAGCCAGTGCCCAATCCTCCGTGCCCCTGCCCTTCCCCTACCGTGGTGGTTTTAGAAGCAGATATTGCCACTGAGTTGCCCGTAAGATGGAAACAGCTTGGAATTCTGAGCCATCACATGAAGGACTGCTGCTCAGGAGAGCCAACCAGACCCAGCACACACTTTGCGTGAGGAAGAAAAATCTTTTGTCGTGCTAAGCCACTGAAGTTTTAGTGTTAGTTATTGTCTTAGTTATCTAGTGCCTGTAACAGAAATACCACAGGTGGATGGCTTGAATAAACAGAAATTTATTTCTCACAGTTTAGGAGGCTAAAAGTTCGAATTCAGAATGCTGGCTCAAGAGGAAGGCTTTCTCTCTCTGTTGACTCTGGAGGAAGGTCCTTGTCTCTTCAGCTTCTGCCTCCTGGTTCCTTGGAGATCTCCATGTGTCTCGCCAGCTATCTTACCCCATCTCTCTCTCTGCTCGCTTGTTTAATCTTTTCTATATCTCAAAGGAGATTGACTCAAGATACACCTTACACTAATCCTGCCTCATTAATGTAGCAAATACAACCCATTCCCAAATGGGATTATAACCACAGGCATAGAAGTTATAATTTACAACACATATTTTTTGGGGACTTATTTCAGTCTATAACATTCTACCCGTTGGCCCCCCAAATATCATGTCCTTGCCACATGCAAAACACATTCACCCCATCACATCATCCCAAAGTCTTAAATCAACTCCAAGTCCAAAATCTCATCCTCTGAATCCTCTGAATTTAGTGAGACTTGAGACGTATTCCATCCTGGGGCAAAATTCTTCTTCATCTGTGAACCTGTGAAATCTAGAATACAACTTATCTGTTTCCAAAGTACAGTGGTAGAACAGGCACAAGGTAGACATTTCCATTACAAATGGGAGGAATGGGGGGAAAGAAGAGATAACAGGCACCCAGCAAGTCCAAAACTCAGCCGAACAAATTACGTTAGCTCTCAATGATTGAAAATATTCCTCTCTTCTCAGAGACCATCTGGGCAACGGCTCTGCTCTCCAGACTCTTGGTGTGGGCCAACCCTATGAATTCCAGGTGGAGGCTACTTGGCACTGGGCTTCAGCTCTACCTTCCAGGCCCTCTGAGATGGCAACTCTGCTCCCTTGGCTTTGGGTGGCCCCATTCTCCTACTCCATCTGAGTGGCAACCCCACCCCTTCGACCCTGGCGGGCCCTGTTCTTCTGCCTGTTGGACATGGCAGCCCCACCCCTCTCAGCTTTGGATGGCAGCGCCATCCCTTTGGCTCACGTTAACGGCAGCCTCACACTCCGAAACTGAGTTGGCGAATAGCCGATTCTTTGAAACCTGGAAGTCTGTGGCCCCACGCTTTGAGATCTAAGGGACCACAGCCCACCCTTTGAAACCAAGAGGGCCCTGCTTCCCATGCTCCTTCCAACAGTTCAGCTAATATCTGAGCTGCTCCAGGGATAGTCCTTTTCTTTTCTTGGAGGACAACAGATGTAGCTTCTTTGGCCTGTTTCTTGTCTGTGGAATTCCAAGAGACATACAGTGTTCTCTCCTTTCCTTCTTTCTCTGTCCCCTTCAGTCTAAATGATGGGTTTTGGTAGTTGGTTACGTACATCAGTCACAGGCTTAATCTTTTTAACAAAAGATTGTATAGCCATGTCTTTGGTGAACATTCTAGAACATGTGTTCTTAATTTGTACAACAGAATTTTCCAAATCTTTAAGTTCTGGTTTCATTTTGCACAGTTCATTTTTGAGTTCATCTCTTTCCTCTTGCTTTTTTCTATAAGCATCAAGGAGAAACCACATGGCCCTTTAAGAACTTGCTTAGAAATCTCCTCAGCCAGCTATCCAAGTTCATCACCTACAGGTTCTACCTTCCAGCAAACATTTGAACATAATTCAGACAAGTTCTTTGACACTGCATAAAAAGCATCACCCTTCCTCCATTATCTAATCACATGTTCATCATTTTCTTTTAAAGCCTCACCAGAAGCACAGTTAACATCCACATTTCTATCAACATTCCGTTGCTGGTGCCATATTATTCTCTAAGACAATAGAGACTTTCTCTGTGGCTCTCCTCCCTTCCTTGTGAGCCCGCACCAGAATTGCCTTTGACATCCATAATTCTACCAACAATCTCTTTAACGTAATCTAGGCTTTTACTATTAGGCAACTTAAAACTCTTTCAGCCTCTACTCATTATCCAATTTCAAAACCACTTCCACATTCTAGTTATCTGTTAGAGAGCAGCACTCCCACTTCTCAGTACCAAATTCTGTCTAGTCATCCAGTGCTGCTATAACAGAAATACCACAAGTGGGTGACTTTACCAAATAGAAGTTTATCTTCTCATAGTTTAGGAGGCTAGAAGTTCAAATTCAGAGTGCCAGCTCGAGGGGAAGCCTTTTTCTCTCTGTTGGCTCTGAAGGAAGATCCTAGTCTCTTCAGCTTCTGCTTCCTGGGTCCTTAGAGAGCTCTGTGTGGTTTGGCATCTATCTTACCCCATCTCTCTCTCTGCTCGCTTGTTTAATCTCTTTTATATCTCAAAAGTAATATTGATTAATATTTGTTGACTGGGTAAAATAAATGAGTACCCAACAACATTTTTTAAAAAGCTGTGAATAACTAGAAATGGAATGTTTTCTTAGCATAATAAAGAAATATTTGTCTTAAAACAAAAGGAAAGATTACTTACTTAGTGGTAAACTACTGAAGATGTTTTTATTAAACACGAAATAAAACCAAAATGCTCACCATGACCTTTATTACTTAGTATTGTTAGAAAGCACTGGCCAGCGTGGAGTATGGGCTTCTGAGAGCAGCGATCTTTATGTCTTGTTCATTGAAGAATGCAGAATCCTGGATATCTGAAGAGCATGCTTGGCACATAGTAGGCAAAAAAAAAAAAAAAAAAGGTTGACTAAATCGAACATGAGAAAGACGTAAGAGGTATACTATTTGAAAGAAGGAGATAAAGTCAGCATCACTTTCAGATAATATGAGACTCAAAAGAAAACTATTAGAATTGATAAGAATAATAATAATGGTTAACTTGTACAAGGCATTTAAAATGTGCCAATCACTGTCCTGTGCAGTTAACATCAATTATTTTATGGAAGCCTAACAGCAGTGGTATCAGATATACCGTTCCTATTATTCCCATTTCACAGATAAGAAGACTAAATAAAAGAAAGATTAATTAATTTCCTCAAAGTCACACAGCTAACAATGCACAGAAAGAAAATAAGACTTGAATAAATATAGCCACATTCCAGGTTCCTGATTAGAAACAACCAATACTTCAAAGGTGTTAATATTTCCCAAGTTAATTAACAGGTTTAACTGAATCCAAATTCAAATTCTAGCAGGATGATTTAAAAACTCGGCTGCTAGCCAAAAGGTTGACTGTTTGACTCCACCAGCCGCTCCTTGGAAACCCTATGGGGCAGTTCTAGACTGTCCTACAAGGTCACTATGAGTCGGAATCCACTCAATGCCAACAGGTTTCGTTTTTTGTTTTTTTTTAATGAAGTGATGATAAAATTTAACTTGAAGGATAAACAGGTAAGACTGTTTAAAAGTATTTGGGACCAAAAAGATGAGAGGACTTCCCTAAAGTTAAAACATACTATAAAAACCGTAATTGTTAAATTATTCTAGTTTTATGGCAAGAATTAACATATGGATAATCAAAACAGACTATGTAGTCCAGAAATTGATGCTAATATATACACATAATTGGCTAATGTGTATATATAATTGTTCAACTGAATATTAAAGAGTTCAATCTTTTAAAGAAAAAAAAGTGTATCTATCAAAACCCTAGAGCTAACTTCACACATATAGATAAAATGTCAAGACATTTGCTAAAGCTAGAAAGACAAGGATGTCTGCTATCACCCTCACCATTTACCATTATACTGGAAGCTATACCCAATGCAGAAAGACAAGAAAAGCAAATATATAAGGATTGAAAGAGAGAGATTATTTATAGACAATAAGATTATGTATATGGAAAATTCAAAAGACTCCAACTAACTTTTAAAACTTATAAATTGATATGAAGTTGCTTAATATAATAGCAATAACAATAGTTATTAACAATAATAATAGCAATAGCAATAGCCAGTTAGAAAATACAATTGAAAATATGCCATTTATAATAGCAACAAAAATTATACAGGACCTAGGAGTAAATATAGAGGAAAATACGTAAAACTCGTGAAGAAAAATGTTTAAATATTGATAAAGGACTCTTTTTTAAAAAAAACAACCAAATTCATGGAAAGATATGCCCAACTCATGGCTAAAAACACTCATTATCACAAATATGGAATGGAGAATTATGTTGCGGTGGTGTCATGCCATACAGGCAGTGGAGCAGATCTATAACATGGGTTCACCATGAGTCAGAATTGATTCAACAGCAACGGGTTTGAGTCTTTGATGTTTTATACTTATGATAAAAATATAAAACCATAGTTTAGAGTCACACCAAATTCTTGATGACGTTGCCTGTGGGTAAGGAGGAAGTGGGGGAAGAAGGGAAAGAAGTGTCGCTGGTGAAGGGAATTAAGGACATGTCGATTTCATCTGTAATTTTATTTTTTAAATCAGAAACAAAATATTAGCATTTGTTAAGTTTGGTTGACAGCACATGAGTATTTGTTACGTTATCTTCTGTACTTTCTTTTTCCTTTCTTCTTTTTTTAAATTAAATTAAACCTGTAAGTAATATCAAAGAGTAGAGGATTGATAGATTTTACCACATAAAAAATATAAAGCTTATAAAAATCAAAACCTGTCATAGACAATAATTTAAAATGTAAATATTTATGACAAATATGATAGACAAGAATTAATATCCTTAAGATGTTGTCAGTTCATGTAAGTCAATAATAATTGTCCAAAGATATGATCAAATAATGCATAGGAGCAAAGTTAGTCCAGAAAAAGTATTCAAAGGTACAGAAATTGAAAATAAAATAACACATTGCCTTTTTTCTCCCATTTTAAAAAATATAATAATGAGTGCTAGCCAGAGCAAGGGAGGTTAGTCACACATTTCTAGTTGGAGTGTGAATTATTTCAACATTTCTGAAAAGCGATTTAGCAATGCGAGTCAAGGGTCTTAAAAATATTTATATCCTTCAACACAGTTAAAGTGGTTAGATTCCTATCCACTTCTAGGAGTCTGTCCTAAAGAAATAATCTGAAATGTGTACAAAACTTAAGGCACGCACACACACACAAAAGAAGCATTGTGGAGTGATTTGTAATAGGGAAAATTTGTAACATTAAGTGACATTAAGCCTGAATGTCTAAAGATAGAAGAATGAAATTATTATACATCCATATGAAAGGATATTAAGAAACGTGAAAAACTATGTTTATGAGAAATATTTAATGACATGAAACAATATTTAGGTCAAATAATACATTTCAGGATACAGAACATCTGTTTGGGGGATTGCCTAAATAATTCAAAAGAAGATATACAAAATATTAATGATGGTTAGCTCTGGTTAATGGGATGAGCAGTTTCTAAATTTTCTCCAAGTATGTATTTCTTTTATAATCAAGGGAAAATAGCATTATAAAATACTACCTGTAGTTATATTGCTTTATATAGGTCAGTTCAAATGGGCAGATTACTTAAAAAAAGAAAATTCCATTCTAATCTATTTCCATTCTAAAATAAGGGTTTTAGAAAGAGAATGGAAAAACCAGTTGACGTAAGTCATGAGGAGAATGGTCTCCATGGCGTAACTGGAGGTTACTGTTAATTACCCATTCCAGTGCGTGTGCTGCCTGGACCTCAGAATATCAGAGGACCAGACAGCTGACACAGTTGATTGGGGCATCCCCACAGGGTTGGAATTTGAAAGAGAAAGCTCCTTTATTGACACACATGTTCCAATTCTCAAAGCATGAGGAAACTCCATATGCCATAGAAATGAGGCCTCAAAACTATGCCCATTATGGAAATAAAAAAATTAAATTTACTGCTGAAATAAAATGTGCCACATCTGGTTAACATTTGGAGATTTGTTTTCAGTCCACATTACTACAAACACGTTTGACAGTTCACAGGGTAACTGACTCGAGTGTCAACGCATAAATAAAGCTGAAGCACCAATTTCTGGTAGAGCAAGAGAAGACCTTGTGATGCTCCCAGAGGCATAGGTAGATAGTGTTTTGAGTTAAGATGTTAATGTGCTTGAATAAATAAATGCATGAGTAAGTAAATAAGGATTGGGCTTATTATGTATAGAATCTAACTGTTCAAATTCCTACAAGAAAGGTAAGTCACCACGTATGATGTTAGCAACGAGTGTGTAGAAGGTCAGCCTCCAGAGAGCTGTGCGATGGACTGTTTGAGAGAGGCTAGCTGTGCTGAATCTCCCTTTCAGGATTAGCTGGATGGGAGTGGGGTTTGGGATTTCAGAAGCCTGGATGGGGTTGGGGCTCCTAAGCTTTTTGGCTATCAGCTCAGAGCCAGGAAAATCTTATAAGCAAAGGTGAGATAAAGAGACAAAAAAAAAAAAGTATGAATCAGGGTCCATCCAAAGAAGCCCAGCTGAGGGGTAAGCTAACTGGCTAGGAGGTAAACTAGGTGGGGACTGCAAATGGTAATGGGAAGCTGGGGTTTGGGAGGGCAGATTGAAGGTGAAATGTGGATGCAGATACAAATGCCTAGCACACCCCTTTGCTCAGGGAAGGAACTGTTTGGGAAGGTGGTGGAATTAAAATGAAGAGTCTGGGTTTTTAAAAGAAAGAGGAAAAGAGTTCCATGTAAATGAATAGCATGAGCAATAACATGGAGGAGACAGGGAAAAATCAGTGTGGTCATGGTAACTATAACTCTTAAGTTCAGTTATTCAGTCAAAAACACTTTTTTTTTTTTTGCAAATGCTTGCTATATGCCAAGCACTGTGTACAAACTACCTGGAGCCCTGGTGGTGCAGTTGTTAAGAGCTCAGGCTGCTAACCAAAAGATGAACAGTTTGAATCCACCAGCTGCTCCTTAGAAACCCTATGGGGCAGTTCTTACCTGTCGTATAGGGACGCTATGAGTTGGAATTGACTCGATGACAATGGGTTTTGATTTTTGGGTGCACAAAGTGGACATAAATAATCATGGTCTCTGCCCTCATGGGAGACACACAATACACAAGTAAACAAATACACAATTCCCCACTGACAAATACTGTAAAAAATTACAATGCCTGGAGAAAGTGATAAAGGGGGAACATTTGTTGGATGGTCAGGAAGGCTTCTCTGAACAGGTATCATGTAAGAGAGGGGATTTTCTGGCAAAGACAGCAATTGGCACAAAGGCCCTGAGACCAAAAAAAGGAAGACAGGAAAAACCTCCGTGTGTTAAAAAGAGCAGTCTCCTTCAAATGTAAATGATACTTATCCCATAAGAAAAAAATGTTGAGCAGGCATCCTCAATAAGAGTATATCTATTTACTTATAAATTATATACATGTATTACTACATTCAGGGAGCCCTGGTAGCACAGTGGTTAAAATGGCTGACTGCTAACCAAAAGGTGGGTGGTTTGAACCCAGCAGCTGCTCTACAGGAGAAAGATGTGGCAGTCTGCTTCCATAAAGATTACAGCCTCGGAAACCCTATGGTACAGTTCTACTCTGTCCTATAGGGTCGCAATGGGTTGGAGTGGACTTGATAGCAATGAGCTTGGGTTTTGGGTTATTACTACATTCACTTATTATTTTAATTATAAAACATATTCAAAAACATAAATTTTAAATGATGAGATTAATAAATAAAATCAGAGATTCTAATATTTTCTTCCTACATCGCAGAGGATGGTCACGCCCACCCCAGGTGTATACACTCCTCTTCCACGGTGTTGGAAGAACTGAAAGGACTGGGTGGCTGGAGCACAGAGAAGGAAGGGGAGAGTGAAACTGGGGAGTTAGGCGGAGGGGAATTCCCCCTGGCCTTGAGGCCATGGTGAGAACCACTGAAGGCTCTGGGAAAGCCACTCAAGAGTTTTTAGCAGGGGATAATATTATCCAGTTTATGGGTTTTTTTTTTTTTAATATTTTATTGTACTTCAGGTGAAGGCTTACAGAACAGATAGTTTCTCATGTAACAGTAACATACATGCTGTTTTATGACATTGGTTAACAACCCCACAACATTTTAACCCTCTAAATTCTCAACTTTTTTTTTTTTTTTGGTGAAAATACACATAGCCAAAGATACGCCATTTCAAAAAAATTTTTTTTTACATACACATTTAAGTGACATTGACTACGCTCTTCTAATTGTGCTGTTATTCTCACTTAAGATGAAGGCTTACAGGACAAAATAGTCTCCCATTTAACAGTTACTACAAATGTTGCCCTATGACAATGGTTAACAATCTCACAACACATCAACAATATCCTTACTCTACTTTGTGTTCCCTATCATCAGCTTCCTACTCCCCTTCTGCCTTCTGGGCCTTGTCACTGGACTCCTGTACCTCGTTACTCTCATGGTTTTACTGGGCTGTCCACTCGCAGGCTGAGTGGGGTTTTGTTGGTTTGTTTGTTTGTTTTCGTTTTAGGCCAGGATTGATTTTTTTTTTGTCCAGTTTAGTTTTTAAATGATCACTAGGGTGATGTAGCCACTGTGGAAGAAGTCGGGCAGGTCCTCAAACAGTTAAACATAGAACTACCTTATGACCCAGCAATTCCACTCCTAGGCATAAACCCAAAAGAATCAAAAACAAGGACTCAAACAAAGTCCCTCAAACATGTACATCAATGTTCATAGCAGCATTATTCTTAATAGTCAAAAGGTAGAAACAACCCAAGTGTCCATCAACAGATGAATGGATAAACAAAATGAGGTATATACATACAATGGAATATCATGCCCCCATAAAAAGGAATGAAGCTCTGACCCATGTTACAGCACCAAGGAACCTTGAAAACATGCTAAGTGAAGTAAGCCAGACATGAAAGGTCAAATATTGTATGACTCCACTTATATGAGGTATCTGTTGTTGTTAGGTGCCGTCAAGTCAGTTGAACTCACAGCGACCCTATGTACAACAGAACAAAACACTACCAGGTCCTGCACCATCCTCACAATCGTTATGCTTGAGCCCATTGTTGCAGCCACCATGTCAATCCATCTCATTGAGGGACTTCCTCTTTTTCGCTGACTCTCTACTTTACCAAGCATGATGTCGTTCTCCAGGGGCTGGTCCCTCTTGATAACATGTCCAAAGTATGTGAGATGAAGTCTCGCCATCCTTGTTTCTAAGGAGCATTCTGGTTGTATTTCTTCCAAGACAGATTTGTTCTAGATGCGATGTATCTAGAATAGGCAAATTCGTACAGAAAGTAGAATAGAGGTTGCCAGGGGCTGGGGGAAGGGATAATAGGGAGGTATTGCTTAATGGTAAAGACTTTCTGTTTGGGATGATAAAAAAATATTTGGAAATAGTAGTGATGATTACAAAACATTATGAATGTAATTAACACACTGAATTAGACACTCAAAAATGGTTAAAATGGTCAATTGTATGTTATGTATATTTTACCACAATAAAAAAAATTAATACAAAAAATTTATAAAAAGATCACAGAGTCTGCTATATGGAGACTAGATGAGAAAGGGGCAAAAACAGAATCAGATAGATCAGTAAGGAGACCATTGCTGAAACCAGGTGAGAGAAGGGAGTAGCGTGAACGCGAGTGGCCCTGGTAGGGAGAGAAATAAATGGACATAGTAGGTACAATTTTTGGAAGTAAAGGAGAAAGAGAGGAATCCAGGGTAAAAGTGAGTTTCTGGCCTGGTCTTATCATTTATTAGGGTGGAGAAAATGGGGAGAAAACTAGGTCTGGATATAGGCAATGTGTAGAGGAGGTGGCTGGGAAGCTGGACTTTTAGATGTCTTAAATATAAAATGCCTATGAGATGCCCCAACGGAATTGCCCAGTAGGTAGTTGGATATTCACATATGAAGAAGCTTAGACCAGAGATATAAACGAGGATATCATCAGCACAGAGCTGAAGAAAGCCAGCGGAAGGTTAAAGCCATCTAGGGAGATAGTATACAGAGGAAGGGACTCAGCTCAGGCTAGAGTCCAGGGAGTGGCCAAGAGGCAAAGGAAACTAAGATTGTGTAGGGTCACAGAAATCAAGAGCTTCCAAGAAGGAGAGAGAAGAGAATCGTGTGGGATGCAGCTTCCAGATCAAGGAAGATTAGTACAGAAAAGGATCCTTCCAATTGGGAAACTGGGAAAGAGCAGTTTAAATGGACTTCTAAGGGCAAGGGCCAGATGGAAGTGGGTTAGGGATGAAGGAGAAGGAACAGGAACAAAAAATGCATTTGTCAAGAGTTGTTTCAAGAAGCTTGGTGCTGAATGGGCTAGCAAGTGCAGGGAGTGTGGAGACGTTTCAGGTGGAAGCCGCCAGAGCATGTTTGTAAGTTATTGGGATGAGGTAGTAGAGAGGGAAAGGTTGATGATGCAGGTATAAGAGGAAAAGTGATTGTGTACTGTCTTAGACATCTAGCGCTGCTGTAACAGAAATACCACGAGTGGATGTCTTCAACAAAGAGAAGTTTATTCTCTCATAGTCCAGTAGGCTACAAGTCCAAATTCAAGGCATCAGTTCCAGGGGAAGGCTTTCTCTCTCTGTCGGCTCTGGAGGAAGGTCCTTGTGATGCATCAGTCTTCCCTTGGTCTGGGAGCACCTCAGCGCAGGAACCTAAGGTCCAAAGGATGCACTCTGCTCCCGGCACTGCTTTCTTGGTGGTATGAGGTTCCCATGTGTCTCTGCTCACTTCTCTTTTTTATATCTCAGAAGAGATTGGCATAAGATACTATTTAATCTTGTAGACCTTATCAGTATAACCTCATCATAGTGACAGAGTTTACAGCACATAAGGAAATCACATCAGATTACAAAATGGTGCACAATCATACAATACAGGGAACCATTACCCACACATTTTTGGGGGGACATAATTCAATCCATGACATGTACAGACCCAGATCAATCAGTAGACTTGATGGTGGAAAGCTGAGTGAATTATTTTTTTTATGACCTTTCAACTTTTTCCATGAAATAAGAGGAGAGGCCATTAGCTGAGAGTGGGGTAGGGAAAGGAGGGGTGGAATGTGAGCAGTTTGAGGAAAGAGAAGGTCTGAAATAGAAGTCTCAGAGAAAGGAACTGTGAATTTACTAGAAAAACACAGAAGGACACTTGGGCAATGAGGCGCACCCATTTGAAATCTGAGATTATGGATGTAAAGTAAAACGAAGATAAGATTTTCTCCAGATGTGATTAATAAAAGTCTCAAGGTTGGGTAGATCTATGTTTGCCTGAGAAGACAGAAGACAGAGATTCTGGCCCAAAGAAGAGATTTAAGATGCTGAAGACGGAGAGGCTACACATGGGGAAGCCAATTTGGGAAACAGAAGGATGATCTTTAGAGTCCAGAAAAAACAAAGTTATTTTCTGAGTGAAGTAGATGATGGATCTTTGCTGAGCTTCTCTTGACAAGACCCCTCTGCTTCTCTCCCAGTCCCAACACTACTCAGTGATCCCCTTGGAAATAGCAGCAGAAGCACATTTATCACACCACTGGCCAGGATGAAGGAGACAATGGCTGTGGGGCAGTGCTAGGGATCACAGGGAGGATTTTCGCTTCAGCGGGAGATGAGTTGTTACCGCATTCAGGGAACCCCCAGGGCCGTGTTGGAGTTCATCGGGGATTAACGTAAGAAGAGAGGTTGCAAGGTGAGAACAGTCCTTGAGAGAACGGACAGGTCCTCCAGAGACCTTTACAAACGGCACTTGAATTGATGCCTTAGGGCCACTGAGTTTGGAAAGCCAGCTAAATTCAGAACTTTTCTCCCTAAATACTGTCTCTAGCTTCATTTGGGTTCATTTCTTTCCCTTAACGGCTATAAATCAGGGCTCCTCACTTAAACGATTCTGTACACATAACCCCTTATATTCAATGATTGCACATGATTTTGTAAACAAGTTGAACCCAAGGGGACAGTTCCATACGCCACTAAAGAACACGTTTGTTTTCATTATCTCACGCTGGTCTGTTGTTTTATAGTTTTTGTTTTCAAATCCTCCAACCCCCTTAGAAGATTATTACCCGTTCACTTGGCTAATTAATGTACACTATTAATATCTCCCTAACAATCACCGACGTATGCTATACTCACATTGTACATATGCTTTTTTTTAAAAAAAAATTAAAATCGGCCTAGAAATATTTCCTCAACTTAGCTTAAATTCTGGTTTATCACACATACTGGATTTCCTTCACGTTTCACCAGCCAGGCTGTCCTCTAATGAGCATGTCCATTTCACTACTGTAGCCTGCATGCCTTCGCAGTCAGCCAGATGTTCTGCATCAGTCAAGGAATTGTTTTTTTAAATTGGCTTTAGAAGATAGTTGATGAAATACCTCTATTCCTGGAGGAATGGAGGTATGCAGTCCCTCTAAAACCTCTGCTCTAATCTGATAGTGGTTTAGGTTCTTTTCTTAAATAATCAGTGCTGGGTAAAAGCTTTTTCGTTATCCCTTGCTGCTGTCGTGGATATTGTGTGAGTGCCTGCAAAGGCTGGGTCCTAAACTGTTAGAACAACAGCACCTCTTCGCAAGCAACGCTGGAGCGTGGTGGTTAGAAGCTTGGGATCTAGAGTTAAATTTTCTGGGTTTGAATCCCAACTCCACCTTTGACTTCCCAGTTCTTTTATTTAACTCCTCTGTGCCTCGTCTTCTCTACCTGCAAAGTGCAGAAAATAGTAGTATCCGTTTCACAGGGATGTTGGAAGATTTAAAAGAGATAACACATGTGAAATCTTTGGGACAGTGACTGACACATAGTAAAAGCTCAGTAAACGGTAGCTTGTTGTTATTGAGGGCTGTCGAGTCGATTCCAACTCATACTGACCCTATGTGACAGAGTAGAACTGCCCCATAGGGCTTTCTTGGCTATAATTTTATGAAGCCAATCACCAGGACTTTCACCCACGGAGACGCTGGGTGGGTTTGAACTGCCAACCTTTCAGTTAACAGCCAAGAGCTTAATCACTGTGCCGTCAGGGCTCGTATTATTTTATTGCACTTTCTCTGTAAGACCCCTCCAGACAAAATGAATGACCCCTTCAGCCACGATCCCATAGTCCTTCATGCATATGTCAGTATGTTTTGTTGTTATTGTAAGTGGTTATCAAGTCGGCTCCGATTCATGGCAATCTTCTTGTAACAGAACAAAACATTGCCTGGCTGTGCGTTATCCCCGTGATCTTTGATGCGTTTGAGTCCATTGTTGTGGCTGTTGCGTCCCCCCCTTTTATTGAGGATTTCTATCATTTTTGCTGACCCTCTACTTTGCCAAAGGTCCCTGGGTGGCACAAGCAGTTTGCACTCAACTACTAACCGGAAACTTGGTGAATTGAACCCATCCAGTGGTGCCACGGAAGAAAGGCCTGGCAATCTGCTTCCATAAAATTACAGCCAATAAAATCCTATGGAGCAGTTCTACTCTGTAACACATGCTGTCGCTATAAGTCAGAATTGACTTGATGGCAGTGGAGTTTTTATATGTATACGTTGTTGTTAGGTGCCACCAAATTGGTTCCGACCCATAGTCACTCTATGTACAACAGAGTGAAACCCTGCCTGGTCCTGTGCCATCCTCACCATCGTTGTTATACTTGAGCCCATTGTGGCAGCCACTGTGTCAGTTGTCTCGTCCAGGGTCTTCCTCTTTTTTGCTGACCCTCGACTCTATGTCCTTCTCCAGGGACTGGTCCCTTCTAATAACATGTCCAAAGTTCCTGAGATGAAGTCTTGCTACCCTTGCTTGTACGGGGGGAGCATTCTGGCTGTACTTCTTCCAAGACAGATTTGTTCATTCTTCGGGCAGTCCATGGTGTATTCAGTGTTCTTCCCCAACACCACAATGCAAAGGGGTCAGTTCCTCAGTCTTCCTCATTCATTGCCCAGCTTTCGCAGGTGCATGAGGCGATCGAAAACCCCATGGCTGGGGTCAGGTGCACTTTAGTCCTCAAGGTGACATCTTTTCTTTTGAACTTTAGAGAGGTCTTTTGCAGCAGATTTGCCCAATGAAATACGTCCTTTGATTTCCTGACTGCTGCTTCTGTGGGCACTGACTGTGGATCCAAGTAAAATGAAATCCTTGACAACTGCAATCTTTTCCCCATTTATCGTTACGTTGCTTATTGGTCCAGTTGTGAGGATTTTTGTTTTCTTTATGTTAACGTGCAATCCATACTGAAGGCTGTGTGTATATATATACTTTATGCCCTTGTATGTCAATATAGCAGTCAACATATCGCAGAATAGTTTGCTTCTAATGTCTTTGTGCCTCCGGGAGGCTGTGAGATCAGGATGTTCCTATCCAGTCGATACCCCCAGCACCCACCACAGCCTGAGACAAGAGTAGCTACTTAGCAAATGTTTTGTAATGCTGTACTCTCAATCCTGGCAAAGCTTTCTTCATTTAAGAATGAATTTTATTTTTACACATAGCCAAAAATTAATACAGATCCAAGTCTCTTGTAAACGAAGACTGCTCAAACTGAATAATATGTTTCCAAGTTAAAAACAGGATTTGACTAAAGTAATAAAACGTGTTTTCTTGTGTGGCTTTGAATATACTCTGAAAACAACCTCAAAAGAGACGTCTAAAAGGGTTTTGAGCAGAGGCCGTGTCACTAAAATGTGTGTGCTCATCCAAGTCCGTTAATACTTACTTCAAAGGTTATGTTCTAGTTTTTATCTAACAAACAAGATCATAGCAATTTAGCTATCTCAATACTAGGTGTATGAGTGGCACTGTTTTCTTTTTATGACCCTGGACGCTGCCTGTGGATTGACAAGTTTTTGATTCTAAGGAGTGCATTATACTCTTCCCCTTTGGCATTCTAGTCTGCAGCAATCTGCATTTTTTTAATTCAGTAAAATATATATATTTCTTAGAGTCCAATTATTTTCAGTACACTTTAGCATTTTTTATGTGATTTTCAATATAATTTTGTGTTTTATTGAAGACCAGTCTGAAAGTTGGAGGCTTTTTTTTAAAAAAATAAAATAAAATAAAGACTTCCGTAAATGACAGTCCACAGAATCACTTGATACCTCATTCCAGAGTCTGGTAATTCTGTCTACCCATAGACAGGCCCTCCTGTAGCCTTCCTAAATTCCTAAATTCCTTACAGGCTGCACATAAGCCCTTTTCTTCCTGGTTCTCCATCAGAAGTGATGGGTGACATTAACCCACGCTCACTTCAGCACTGGTTTAGCCTCGTTGTTCCCAGACTTCAGGGTTCCTGGAGAGATTATGGAAAATGAAGTTCTTACGCATGTTACTGTACAAGTGTCTACGTAAGTTCCTGCTTTCAAGTCTTTGGAATACATACCGAGGAGCTGAACTGTTGTATCGTGTGGTAATTCTATGTTTAGCTTTTTGAGGAACTGCCAAACTGTTTTTCACAGCAGCTGCACCATTTTAGATTCTCATCAGCGATGAATGAGGATTCCAATTTCTCCACATCCTCTCCAACGCTTGCTATTTTTCATTTTACTAAGAAAAGCCATCCTATTGACACAAGGGAGCCCTGGTGGCAGAGTGATTAAGCATTCGGCTGCTAACCAAAAGGTTGGCAGTTCAAATCCACCAGCAGCTCCTTGGAAACCCTACGGGCAGATCGACTCTGTCCTATAGGACTGCTATCAGTCGGGCTGGACTCCATGGCAACAGGTTTGGTTTTTGGGGTTTTTTTTTTTAATTTTTTTTATTGTCCTTCACGTGAAGGCTTACAGAGCAAATAGTTTCTCATGAAATGGTAGTACACATATTGTTTTATGACATTGGTTAACAACCCCACAACATGTCAACCCTCTAACTTCTCAACC
>NW_004443998.1:3257699-3283734 GCF_000243295.1 Trichechus manatus latirostris
GGCGGATCCACGCTGCGTTAGCTGGTAGGGGACCTCTGCATGAATCTCTCCTCGCTCTCCGTTCTCTGTCAGTTTTCTCACTCCGTTTGGTGCTTGGCTGAGTTCTTTATCTCTTCATTTGATGTTTTAGGGTTTCAGGATTGTTGTGTTCTCTGTTCGGCTTAGTTTTTCGGATCTTTGCTGTGGAGGGACGGCATGGTGCTTCTGCCTAGAACGCCATCTTGCCAGAACTGTGGTTTTTTTGGTTTTTTACTGACACAGTATTCACAACAATGGACTGTAACACACCAGTGAGCATGAAGAGGACACAGGACTAGGCAACATTTTGTTGTGTTATCCATAAGGTCGCCGTGAGTCAGAACCGGCTAGATGGTAACTAACAACAATAACAAGTAGGGGTGAAGTGGTATCTCATTGTGGTTTTGATTTGCACATTCTTAATGACAATGATGTGAAACATCTTTTCATATGCTTATTTTCCATTTGTATATCGCCTTTGGAAAAATGTCTTCTCAAACCCTTTGCCGATTTTTTAATTGTTTGTTTTTGTTATTGTTGAGTTGTACGACTTCTTTATATATTCTGAATATTAATCCCTCATCAGATATATGCTTACCAAAAATTTTCTCCCATTCTGTGTGTTGTCTTTTCGTTCTCCTGATAGTGTCCTTTGATGCACAAAAGTGTTTAATTTTGATAAAGTCCAATTTATCTATTTTTTCTATCATCACCTTTGCTTTTAGCATCATGTTTAAGAATTCATTGCTACATTCAGGGTCATGAAGGATTTCCTCTATTTTTTCTTCCAAGAGTTTTATAGTTTTTGCCTTAAATTTAGATCTTTGGTCCATTTTGAGCTGATTTTTGTATATGGTATAAGGTAAGGGTCCAACTTCATTCTTTTTGTATATAGATATTGAAATCTAGTTTTCCCAGCACCATTTATTGAAAAGAGGACAAAGATTGTATGATTCCATTTATATGAGGTGCCTAAAATTGGCAAATTTATAGACAGAAAATAAAATAGAGGTTACCAGGTGATAGGGGTAGGGGAAGTTATTGTTTAACAGGTATGGAGTTTCTGTTTGGGCTCATAAAAATGATCTGGAAATAGTAGTGATAGTCACACAACATTGTGAATGTACTTGATGCTGCTGATGTACACTCAAAAATGGTTAATATAGTTATTTGTATGTTATGTATATTGTATTACAGTTTTTTTTAATGGAAATTCCTGGGGCCTCTCTGGATCTAGCAGTTGGGAGTGGGCTTGGGAATCTCCATCTTTGACAAGGGATCCTGGTGATTCTGAGGGAAACACAGGAAGAAAGGAAAGCACAGTGGAAGTTCTGGCTTGGCTGAGTCACACCCTCCACCAGATTTGCTCTGGGAACCTAGGCAAGTCAGTTAGCCTCACTGCACCCCAATTTCCTTATCTACGAACTAAGCGCAAATCCACCTCCCTCACAGGGTTGCTAGGAAGGCAAAATGAGGTGCTGTGTTTAGTTAAACACCCAGAAGAGTACTTGGCAAAGAGTAACAGCCCCATAAACAGCAACGGTAAAACTATAAAACAACTGCTTCATAAAAGTCAAGGCTGTGATTAAATCACCTCTTCAGTCTTCTCTTTTCTGGCTTTATATCGATTTAGAGATCTCTGTGACTCTGCTCCGAGTCTTTTCCAGTTTTTGCCTCCATGGTAAGAGCTGGATGCTGTGGTCTGTATCTGACCAGGACCTGGGCACCTCATTGTTCTCCTCTGTGTGTGTCTAGTTATTCCCTAAATGGGCGCACCATGTTGCACCCTTTGATTTCAGCATCTCGTTAGAGTGCTCCATTCGCCCACCTTGTTATTTCCCATCCCTTCCCCAATGTCCTTTTTTCTGCTTCTCCTTTCAGTCCCTGCATCTTTTTATGCCCATTTCTTTATTCACAGTATTAAATCCTTCCTTTTATGCTTGTCGTTTTTCCCTCCTTTCTACACAGCTCATTACCCCCTTCCATCTGTGAACCTCATTAGGCCATTCCATTTTTATCTCATTACCTCCTCACCATGCACATGCCATTAACTCCTCCACTCACGCATAGCGCTGCATTCTTTCTCTCTGCTGCTTATTACAACCTGCCCTTTCCTCCCCACAAAGTAATGCTTCCATTTATAAATCACATTACACCCCTCCTAAATGCCTTTATCCTTACGCCCATCCATTTATGCATCTCGTTACTCCATTATCCGTGCATTTCTGTGTGTACTTCTATTGATACCTCTCATTAGGTCCCCATCAAACATGCACATGTCATTATTCCCCTTTCAGATATTCACATTGCATTCCATCTTTCTATGTTTGCATCTCATTACGTCCACTTCTCCTAGGTTGGACAACAAACTAACAAAAACAGACAGATAAGTATGTTGTTTGCTTTTAGAAAACTAAATACGTTTCTTAGGCGCCTAACATCAGTGCTTCTTAAAGAAGACATTCATTTCATTTACATAGATTTATCAAGCTAAGAGACAAAGAAACTATTTTAGATGTATAAAAAGAAGCTTCTTGTCTTGCTTTATTCAAATCAACGTCATTATCATTATTGCTACTTTTTATTATTTCTCTGCAGTTTACAAAGCAGAGTTATTATCCGTAAACTGATTTATGGCAACAACTTTCTGAAGTGGGCAGTTTAGGGATCCCAATCATTCTACAGAGTGATGAGCACGTTGGAAGCACAAAGAAATTAAAATGTTTTCCCAAGAACTGCTAGTGAATGATGGAGGCAGGCCTCAAATCTAGGTCTTCTGGCTCCCAAAACTGTTCTTTATACTATACTACTTTGCAGAAAAAAGCCTTATTTCTGAGAATCAGTTAACATGTTCTATAACATTCCTCTATGAAAGAACTTGGTGTCTGCATGTTTTAGGTTTGTTTTGTTTTAGGAAACAAAACAATACAACATATTCCCTGGATGCCCTTTTAACTCAGTACAGAAGCCACTCCTGAGGTTCACCCTTCAGCCAAAGATTAGACAGGCCCATAAAACAAAACAAGACTAAATGGGCACACCAGGCCTGGGACAAGGACGAGAAGGCAGGAGGGAACAGGAAAGCTGGTCATAGGGAACCCAAGGTTGAGAAGGGAGAGTGTTGACATATCCTGGGGTTGGCAACCAATGTCATAAAACAATATGTGTATTAATTGTTTAATGAGAAGCTAGTTTGCTCTGTATACCTTCATCTAAAGCACACACACACACAAACCAACACATCATATTTCAAAGCTTGTGTTTCATGCTATCTCTGTTTCCCGATTTGAAGAGCTAGATTAAAAGAAGCCTTAATATGGAGTCTTCTGACAAGAATAAGCACAAACGTAAGGAGAAAGAGATGGTCCTTTGGCGAATTTCACCACGAAAACCAAATAAGGCAAAACAAGGAGACTCCTCCGGGGGGGCTCGCGGGGCACCGAGGAAGCCCCCCACAACGCAGAAGACGTCTTCCTCCCCGTCTAGCCCCCGCCTGGCTCTCTGCTTCCCTGAGCTGTGCTCTCTGCCTCACTTTTATTTTCACTGAATCATGAAATAGCACATAAACACAGAAACATAAGAAATACGGTACCCATTACGACCTCGAGACAGAAGAGATGTTCACGTTTCTTCCATATTTGCTTCAAATATCTCCGTTTTAAAAAAGAAACTGTTACAAACACTCTCCTGAGGTTGACATGTATTATTACCAGGGATGTTTTTGTACTACTGTTGTTTAAAATTTTTACCTAAAGTTTTCATATCGCATGTCTTTTGCAATATACTTTCTATACTTAATGTTACATTTTAAAAATACATCTCTATGTTCATACACGTAGAGCTGGCTCGTTCATTTTAGCATCTATGAATTTTTCCATTGTATAAATAGACCATAGTTTATTTTATCCATTTCTCTGCTGAGAGGTAGTTCAACTTACTTTCCACGTCTGCCTTGATCATGATCGCTTCACCAGTGCTTAGCACTGTGTCTATCTGTTGAAGTACGAAAGGGACACATTTGAAATTCCAACAACACGGAAAGTAAAGCCTTCTCCCCAGGTCCATGAGAGAGTCAGTTTTATCCACTCTGTAGCTGCTGCCGGCAGTAACACATCAGCAAAACGATAGTTCTTATAATAAAACTAGACCCTGACCAAATATTGACATGCGTTTGTGTATTAAAATGATATAAAGCAATGGACTGCTAACTGAAAGATCCGCGGTTTGAAACCACCAGTCGCTCTGTGGGACAAAGACGTGGCAGTCTCCTTCCGTAGAGATTTACAGCCTTGGAAAACCTATGGGGTCGTTATGAGTTGGAATTGACTTGACGGCAGTGGGTGAGGAGGTGGTACTGATAAAGAGTATTCTGATCCCCAGAACCGGGGATATTTCTCACCAGCAAAAGGCAGTGGAGACAGAGAAAAACACCATGTCTCCCACAGATATGTGGTTAGTTTCTCCTGTGGTTTAAGAAGCCATGGTTTAAGAAGTCACTGGAGACTGTTGCAAGCCTCTGATGCAATCAGAGCAGTATGTTACCAAAAAGCATGGCCTATTTCAGACATGAGAAAGGGTCATTGGATGGTATTCTTCCAGAGCAGCTGGTGTGGAAAAAGGAAATCCTCATGCTCTGCTGGTAGGAGTGTGAACTGGCCAGCCATTCTGGAAGGCAATTTGGCAGAACCTAGTGTGTGTACTGTTAAGTTTTTAATATCTCATATAAACACGAGGTTTCTAGAGCAGAGCATATTGCTATTTACCTACAGCAAATAACCACATGAGCTCTGTTTTGCCTGTTCTCAGCCCTGGGGCAACACGATGAGGACTAGATGTCATCCTGCATGTACTGGGGTCTGCACTGCAGGCGAGGAACCCCGAAAACGTGAATCTAGGTCTTTCTGTAGGGGAGAGACAACTAAAGGGAGGAGGGAGAAATCTTTACTCCTTGGGAAGGATTCTGGTTCTTACTTTTACCCTTTAGAATGGAAGATAAGACTAATAGCTCTACCTTGACAACCCAGAGATGTCTCCATGATCCTGGGTCTCGTTCTCCCTTACAACGTAAACACATACCTGTACTGTAGGCAAGGGATCCTGAAATTAGGGGAGGGACAGCTGTACCTCCCCAGGGAGGTACATCTCTCCAGCTGCTCTCTCACTTTCTAATTAGTCATTTATTAACTTCTACGGTGTGTTTTCAGGAGGAACCAGGCCCTGGAGAAGGACAGCATGCTTGATAAAGTAAAGGGTCAGTGAAAAAGAGGAAGACCCTCAACAAGATGGACTGACACAGTGGCTGCAACAATGGGCTCAGACATAGCGGTGATTGTGAGGATGGCGCAGGACCCGGCAGTGTTTCATTCTGTGGTACACGGGGTCGCTGTGAGTCAGAACTGACTGGATGGCACCTAACAACAACAACGCAGCTTACTCTTTTCAGCCTGGGTCCCAGGTGTCCGTAAAATGTACCCAGAAAACCCTAACTGTGCATAAACATAAAAATATTTTCTCTTCATTTCCACACATAACCTATGGCCCAGAAAAATCCCACACCTGAGTGATTAGCCCAAAGAACAGTTGCCCACATCCATGAGCGGACATGTATGAAGATAGTCATTGTTGCGTGGTTTATGTACGAGCAGATGTGGAGGGACCTTGGGGTCCATCACTGGGGCAAGGGTTAGAGAAATGCTGTGGATGCACTCTGTGAAATTGTATTGCAGCAGGAGAGGCTGCAAACGCAATACACATACAACGCCACGCAGAGGTCATGAGTGAAGCAAAAGAAGCAGAATGAGGTCTATGGCGTAACATTATTTGCAAAAATGAAAAATACACTAAGCGTTGCTCCATATTTATCAAGAATACATATCTATTCAAAGACATACATCAGACCCCAAAGAGTGAGCACTTACATAGAACAGAAGTGAGAGGCCCAGTCTGGGAATGCGAGCGGGACCTAGAATAAAGCGGGAAAAATAAAGAGAGCAAGAGATGGGCCTTGTTCCCAAACAGTAATAACCTATGTGCCTGAGGAGGGTGATTACCTCATCACTTGACTTCCAAAAGAAAAAAGAAAGAAAGAGTTCTTTCCATGGTGGCACCCTCTGTGGTGTAATACCACAGGAGAAACCAATTAGCAAAAGAAAAGTTAGTGCAATTCTTTGCTTTCCAGTGTGAAAGAACATGTAAATGCTGGCTTTCACTGCTGGCAGCGCCGGTGGTTACATTTCATGCCACTGCAGAAAGAAGGGAGTTTCCTTGACATTTTGAACATCAGTAGTCTTTTGCTCTTGCTTCCACCCCAGTAAAAATATCTTGTTGGTCTTAAGCGGCTGAAATGTAGAAAAAGAATAGGATATGTAAAGAGATTAATTAGGGTTTTATCAAACATTTATAAAGCTTGTTACGTGGCTTCACTCTATTTGTCACCTTTACTTTCTACTCAGTCCATGTGCTTATGTTAGCTTTTCCGTAAACTGCTCTATTTAAACTCCTCCCACGTTTACTGCCAACCTTCTGTAGTCAGATTAGTTTCTCATTATTGTTACGTGAGTGTGAATATTTGGCTTTTGAATGAAATCATGTATTCTATCATATTTGTTCTTAAATGAAATACCTTTTCTCTGAAATGAATCAAACAAGAGACAACAGAACATAGCACTGTTTCAACATCCATGTTGAAAACTGAGACACACTGTGTTTTTCCAGGTCGGCACTCTCAGTGTCTCTGCTTAGAGTCCGTCTCCCACCTGTGACCCTCCTCCGTCCACACACACCTCAGCCTTCTGCCAAGTTTCAAAATAGGCTAAGTTCAATTTTCCTCATCCTCTTCCTTCCATACTGCCCAATATGGAATAGTAACTTATCTCTAATTTTCAAGAGTGGAGTTTATGCTCTTGGGACTGGACTATGTATTTTGTCATGTGTACCGAAACTGCTGTGGAAAAGTATGAGCATATGTACCCAAACCCATCGCTGTCGCGTCAATTCCGATTCACAGCAACCCTACTGGACAGAGTAGAGGTACCCCATAGGATTTCCAAGGCTGTAAATCTTTACGGACGCAGACTGACACATCTTTCTCCCATGGAGCGGTTGGTGGGTTTGAACTGCCAACCTTTTGGTTTACAGCCGAGCGCTTTAACCACCGCACCACCAGGGCTCCTGAGCATATGCACAGGAGGATGTAATGGAAAAATTTGTTAAATGCCAATTAATGGACACAGATGAGCTACCCCTACACCCAGTCCAAGGGTATAGGATTGATCTCCTGTGTTTTAGCCCAGTCAGTTCACACCAGAATCACTTGGCGGTGTATTTAGAAATGCAGATTCCCAGCCCCACCGCAGACTTCCTGGGTTAGGCTTCCAGGGATAGGACCTATATCTGATGTTTGTAACAAATTCCCTGGGGATTCTTGATGCCAACCCTTCCTGAGAACTGGTGATCTGGAAAAGCTGAGGGTCTTGACAACAAGCGATCAACAGGCTATATTGATGGATTCAGACAAGTATCCTTCTATCATTGGCATTTTATTCTAAAGTCTTTATTCAATAAAATTAATGAATTCCTATAATACTCATGCAGATGTGGGTATAGTTTTAAAAATAAACGTACTCTAAAAAGACTCAATGGTCACAGTTTGAATAGACATGAAAACTGAAAGCCTAAATATATTCTAGGTAAGATCTCTGTGCCTCAGTTAGTAAATGTTTTTGAATACTCACTGAACATCCATCACAGGCAAAGTGTTTACTAAGTATTTTCAGAAGCTACAGAATAATACAGAAGTCAGTCTTCTTGCTAAGGAGCTTCAATCCAGTCGAGGGCCAAAAGCGTCACACCAGAAGAAGCTCAATAACAATCATGACCACACACACACAAATTAAGAGATATTCTAGTTTCTCTCTGTGAGGAATACTGTAGACCCAATGAATTACCTTCTCACTTTCTTGGGTGACAGGGATTGTGTATCCTCCACCTCTTTATCCCTGGTTCCTGATATATAGTAGGTGCTATGAATTGAAATCAATAGTAATATTTTTCAGAAACTGAAAAATATAAAAAAATTATAGATGTTCTTTAAAATCTCTTTTGCTACTTTACTCATCCAATATACAGTGATTGTTACAAGACACCCTGCCTATGTGATATAGGATGATATAAATTGTCAATTTTTCTCTCCTCAGTAAGTTATTTCACACCCTGAATTCCACATAGGCAGAGTATGTGAGCTAGTAATAACACCATAAAGACATAAAGTTCTTACTATGATGTGAAAATATTGGGGATTGTTACAAAAAAAAAAAAAAAAAAACCTTGTTTGCATTTCTTAAAACATACTTGAAATATGTGCCTAGAGCTGTTTCCGTTACCCATAGGCACACACAGTACATGAGGCAACCCTGTGCTTTGTATCACAAATAGCGTTAGAACAGAATTTAAATGTGCCAGAACCCAAAGTTCTTCCAGATGTACATGCTTTCACTGATTTCTGGAAAATTACTTCACGGGAACTTCTCGCAGTACATGGACGACGTTATAAGATCCAGAGGCCACTTAGCACTTTTATAAAATCCATTGCGTTGACTCATACTGGCATTTATCAACAATGTTGTAAATATCCACGCTGCTTGGCTGATTTTTCCCCAAAGAGGCTTTGCAAAAGACTTTTTATATAGTTTTCCAAATTCCTATTCTCGTTAATGATTTTGTCCTAAGAACTACAGAAACATTCATTTAATGAACTGTTTTAAAAGACCATTTCCCATCCAGTGACTTTTATCCTTTTTGATTTAGATGATGCTTGTCAGAAAATCCTTTCCTTGTGCATGTTTGCTGTGAGTACGTATCTTTTTTTTTTTTTTTAAGTCAATAGGTATAACTTGAACTTCAATATTCCTAGAGGTTTATTGAGGCTTGATTTGGAGTGGGATTGGGAGAATGTGACTGCGTTAAGTAGAATCATCCTTTTCAGAGAACTGGCCAACAGGATGTCACCTTCTCTTTCTCTTCATGGCACAATCTCTCTACTAGTGTCCAGTACTGTGTAACAAGTTACCACTGATTTAGCAGCATAAAGCAATGCACACTTGTTATCTCACAGTTTCAACAGGTCAGGAGTGCAGCACAGCTTAGCTGGGTCCTCTGCTGAGGGTCTCACAAGGCTGCAGTCAAGGTGTTGGCTGGGCTGTGTTCTCATCTGAGGTTCAAATGGGGAGGGTCTATTTCCACACTTTCTCAGGTTGTTGACAGCTATAACTTCTTTGAGGCTGTAGGACTGAGGGCCTTGGTTTCTCACGGACTGCCAGTTGCAGCCGGCCTTCAAGTCCTAGAGGCTGCCCGTGGTTTCCTGCCACATGACATTCTCCACAGATAGTTCACAACATGGCAGTGTGCTAGTTCAAGCCCAGCAGGAGAGTCTGTCTATGCATCTGCTAGCAAGACGGGTCTGCTATGGTGTGTGTGTTTAGTAACATGATCATAGGGTTGACATCCATGACCTTTGCCATATTCTTGGTTAGAAGCAAGCCACAGGTTCCTCCCCCACTCAGAGAGAGGGAATTATACAAAGGGGTAAACACCAAGAGGTGGGAATTACTGGAAGGTTACCCTAGGGTCTATCTACCACTATCCCACTGAAACTGAAAAACAGCAGGGAGTGACTCCACTTAGAGTTAGATCTGAATGATTTTCTTGATTTATTCTAGTGTCTAGTTGTCTTAAAGAAAGTTTGTAATTCTCTAAACAAATTGGTTTAATTCTCTTGTCTTAAAAAAAATAAAAACTGCACAGTAATTCTTGGGCAAAGCCTGGGGAATCTGCAGGACTCCAGAGGGTAAAGAAAAGAAGATCAGCAGGAGAGAGAAAGAATGACCTCAAGCACATCTAAGAGGTCACCCATTCCAAACATTTAAGTATCAGAGATTGTTGGTTTGTATTTGCTTGTTTTGTGATTTATTTTGCTTTGATTTCGCCCCAATATTTGGAACTACATGTTTCACCTGTCTCTCTACTCAGAGTTGACTTTTCTTACCAACTTTAACGCTTCATCGCACTGCTGTCTATTTTCTGCATTCAGCTCCCTTTGCCCTCTGCACAACCCCTAAATCCTCTCAAGAGGTGAGCCTGCTTTGACTTCAAAACTTGAACACTGGGATATAGCTTACCATCTGTCTTAAACTTTGTAAGCAACTTTTTGCCAAGACAAATGTGAATTATGGGCAACACCCTGGGAGATTTATGGTCTCAGAACAGAAAAAAATAAAGGAACCCCGAAATATTATCTTAGGTACTTTGTTTGCTAGTAGTGTTCGTGGTGAATAAAAGTTGATCCTTGTGTGGGAAATAAAGAAGTGTTTGGCGTGCCAATGACCAAGGACAGACTTCAGAGACTTGGCAGTTTTGAAACTGGTATTTATGAACATCTGCTTTTTGTCCCCATAAATTTTGATATGGATTTCATCCTTCGAAACCTGCAAAACTCCCAGGTGCTTCTTCAGTCTTTATCTTGGGGAACATGGTTTTTAAAAAAAGACAGTCTCTTTTTTTCCCACTGAACACTTTCTAAATCACTTTTGCTAAAACAGCATTCCTGTATACACAGTGCCTAGTGGAATGCCTGTAACATGGTATTAAATGTTAACAACTCAAAATGCTGTATTCAGTGTGCTGAGCCTCCAAATTTTCCAATCCCAGAACGCGAGCCCTAAGAGTCTTCATGAAGTATGCTAAAGAGCGTCCATTTCTAGTCCCAGTGTATACCTTTCATTATTCCACAAATATTTACTTAATGCTTGCTCGCGTATCGGACACCGTTAGGCACTAAGGTTACAACAGGTAACCGTCCTGGCCTCACGGTGCTTACGTTCCAGCAAGTGAAAATGTTCTCTAAAAAGAATTCCCTCTAAATTTTCATAATATCTTCCAGATAGTTCACTGTAAAACTTTAGACTTTGTGCTGGGCCTGCAAACCAATGGTGCTAATCCATTGCTGATGCCGAATTAGGCTCTGGGATACAACTGTGAACAAAGTAGGCATGCTTCTGCTCTCATTGAGCTTTTAGTCCACCATGCTTCTCACCTCTGCCAAAAAAAATGCAGACCTGGGAAACAGGAACTTTGGGGTAGGATCTGGGTAGCCATTTGACCATTCTTTATTTTAGACTCATTTTAAATTATGCAAAGGCATTCAGCTGTGTGAATCATCACAGATTATGGATTACGTTGTAAAGAATGGGAATTCCAGACCGCTTAGTTCTGCTCATGTGAAACGTGCATAGAACAAGAGACAGTTGTTCGAACAGAACAAGGGGACACTATATGGTTAAAATCATAAACGGTGTATGTCAGGGTTGTATCCTTTCACCATACTTATTCAGTCTGTATGCTGAGCAAATAATCCGAGAAGCTGGACTATATGAAGAAGAATGAGCCATCAGGATTGGAGGAAGACTCATTAACAACCTGAATTATGCAGATGACACAACCTTGCTTGCTTGAAGTGAAGAGGACCTGAAGCACTTACTGATGAAGATCAAAGACTACAGCCTTCAGTCTGGATTCAACCTCAGCATAAAGAAAACAAAAATCTTCACAACTGGACCAATAAGCAACATCATGATAAACGGAGAAAATTTTGAGGTTGTCAAGGATTTCGTTTTACTTGGATCCACAATCAACACCCATGGAAGCAGCAGTCAAGAAATCAAAGGATGCATTGCATTGAGCAAAACTGCCGCAAAAAAACATCTTTAATGGTTAAAAAGCAAAGATGTCACTTTGAGGACTAAGGTGCACCTTACCCAAGCTATGGTATTTTCAGTCACCTCACATGTATGCGAAAGCTGCACAATGAATAAAGAAGAAGACCGAAGAAGAATTGGTGCCTTTGAATTATGGTGTTGGCAAAGAATATTGAATATACCATGGACTGCCAAAAGAAGGAACAGATCTGTTTTGGAAGAAGTACAGCCGGAATGCTCCTCAGAAACGAGGGTAGTGAGACTTCATCTTGCTTACTTTGGACATGTTATCAGGAAGGACCAGTCCCTGCAAAAGGACATCATGGTTGGTAAAGCAGAGGGTCAGCGAAAAAGAAGAGGACCCTCAACGAGATGGATTGACAAGGTGGCTGTAACAATGGGCTCAAACACAGCAATGATTGTGAGGATGACCAGGACCCGGCAGGGTTTCATTCTGTTGTATGTAGGGTCGCTGTGAGCTGGAACCAACTTAAGGGCACCTAACAATAACAGCAACAATAAACAATGGAAGCAGTGCCCGTGTTCCTCAGCTCTTAGGAATATTAAGAGCTGTTACTACAGACAGACAATAAGGGGGTGTGGGCAAGAGGATAAGAAAAAAGTCACAGGTCAACAGAGGACCAATACAGAAGTCAGCTACCTACATGCAGGGCTCGCAAGGATGTTAAACCCTTTCAGGAAAGCAACCTTTTGCGTGTGTAGTTCTGCCTACCCTGTAACACAGGATACAAGTCATTAACATAATAGAAAAGCCTCAGGAGGACAATAAAGCTGTTTAATTTGGTTAACCTAATAGTTTTCTCTCCATTTACAGTATAATGGAACCTCTCTCCTCTGCCTCTTAAACAGGAGGACATTGGCAGGATGCCACAGGGCACATAAAACCCGGCCGTCTTCTTGGTGTGTCAATTCTACTTAACCATTTGGAGGGGAAAGAAATTAATTAATTTACTGATAAGTAATTTAAGACATTATTTTCCATTAAAACCAATATAGCCATATTATGGAATAGGATGCAAAATTTGTATATATTTTTAAGATAAAGCATAAGACTAAAGGGCTGGAGACAAGGGGTAAGGGATTAAGCCCTCACCCATATTTTCCATTAGCCCCCTGCAAAGCCAACCTACCAAAAATAATAACATTTTTGATATAGATAGTTGATTTCAAATTTTACGTAAAGTAGAAATGAAAGACAGGCCCCCCAGCAGCATCCCCTTCAGCCATGTTGCCACTTGGAGGTAAGGAAGTTCTAGGCCACCTCAGGCTCTGACTCCTTACTCCACACCCATGACATCCAGCCCTGAAGCCCAAGTTCATTCCCTATGGATTCAAGAGTCCTCCAACCTCCATGGAAGAGTTTGAGGTGATCCTTCTTTTCCAAGGTTCTCCAAGAGGGGTTTTCTCAGTGTTTCCTCATGTTCTTAGCACTGAGATTGAGTATTAAACCCATTGTCAGCAAGTTGGTTCTGACTTATAACGATCCTATAGGACAGAGTAGAACTGCCTAGTAGGGTTTCCAAGGAGCAGCTGGTGGATTCGAACTCCCAACCGTTTGGTTAGCATCCTGAGCTCTGAGGTTGAGCACTGGTCGTACTGATTCCACTCCCTTCTCTCTAGTCTCACACTGCTGTGGAGGAGGCAGATCAGCTTACGTTTTTTGTGTCTTGTGTTCCCGACACAGGATCTGGACCAGGTACAGCTCCATCTGGAGGAAGTGAGGTTCTTCGACGTGTTTGGCTTCAGCGAAGAGGCAGGAGCGTGGCAGTGCTTCATGTGCAACAACCCGGAAAAGGCAGCTGGTGAGAGGCCTGATTTGCTGCTGAGAATGGTTTGTGACCCTTGGCTTTCCAGGAACCCAGGAAGCCCGCTGTTCTGGTTGCCTTTGCCCTTGCATAAACATCCCAAGGTGTACCCGATCTCCTCTCTTTTATACTGAGAATGATGTTTCGTCCCAGTGGTACTGAGAATAAGATGTCCTAGGGAAAGAAAACAGAGGGTGTGAAATGAGCAAAAGACACAACGCATTACATGTATGTGGCTACCAAGAAAGCAATATTGGTCATTGTGCCCTGAAAGCGTTCTTCATTTCAACCTAAATGGCCTGAGGATCTGAAAAAAAGCAAGCATTCTGTTAAGGTATACTCCAGAGTCTCAGAGGAATGAGACCACGTGTCATGTACCGTGTCATCTCAGACGCCCCTTATGATTTTTCCTGATGATTGGACTGTGTACGAGCAAACCATTTAAAGAGTAAGGAATCCTTTGAGGAATAACCCCAAAGCTGGCTCGTCCTTCCCCTTCCTTTCCGTGGCCCAAGGAAATCTGGTCTACTGACTTTGCCTAAAAATAATAATTTTTAGCAAAAATGAGCCAAGCCCTGTGCTAATCATGTCAGCTACTTTATCTCATTTAATCCTCACAATAACCTCAACAGGTAAATGCTAATCTCATGTCTGTTTTACTGATGGGGAAGCAGAGACACAGAGAGGTTTGGTAACTGCCCAGTGTCACACAGGTAGTAACAGCAGCAGGATTTGAACCCAGGCTGACCCCAGAGCCCACGCTCTTAACTGTTTCACCATTTGGCCTCCTGATGACAAAACCCATTGCCATCAAGTTGAGTCGATCCCAATTCACGGTGGCCCCGTGTGTTAACAGAGTAAAACTGCTCCATAGGGTTTTCTTGGCTGTAATCTTTACAGAAACAGATCTCCAGGCCTTTCTTCCAGAGTCACTGGGTGAGTTCGAACAGCCAAACTTCAGGTTAGTAGTCAACCACAAACCGTTTACACCACCCAGAGACCTGGCCTAAATCTGACCAGTGGAAATAGGTGGATAATTAGCCTATGTTCAAAAAGTTATGCTGTCCTTGGAAACAAAACATTTAATCACTGATTTGCCTCTAAGAGGACGCAGGGTTCTCGGTGCTGATGCTGCTCAGGACCTGCGGTTTAGACCAAGGGAGCAGTGTTAAAACCCCTGAACACAAAGCCACTCTGTGGATGAGCCATCTTGAGAAATCCATTCATTGCACCACCTGTACCCATTCTTTTAATTTTGGGACTGTGTGCATCTTCAAGAATATCCATTGTGGCAGGTCTGTACTCTCGTTAACTGCCAAGATGTTGAGGCTGAATCAAAAAAGTGTGTTTACATGGCCAGATGGAGATGCGAGGGGTTCGTAGAGAGATACCAATTAAAATGTATTACCCTGCAGAAAAGGGAACTGTCTGGGTTGAAGAAGCTGGCATTCCAGGACACCAGCCTTTGCGAGGCACAGATTGTTGGCTGATTACAGAGTCTGGGAGGAGCTGATAACAGAGTGAACACCCCAATTTTTACAAAGTTAATTTAAGCAAATAAGGAACTGGGGAATTGAATGTCTTCATTGTAAGACTTTCTAATCACATCTTATTTCTCCTGTAAAAAATGGCAGAGCATTAAAGAAGCTTTATTTGAGAGCATAACAAATAAGGTGCTTATCTAAGGTGCTCTGAGAGGGCCTTCAGGGTCTTCACTCCAAGTAAGTGGAGTCCTTTGGTCAGTAAATGTTTCATGGTGTCTGGCCGAGGGAGGCCTCAGAGAAAGGGCTGAAAGTTCAAAACACAAAGTATTCCTTTACTGTATGAGTTCTCAAATTCACTGCCGTGCACTTGAAAAGGACATCTTGCGCATTCACTCTGTCTTATTTGTGTTTCTCACAGCTAAATATAGACTGAGAACATACAGCCATAAAAATTCAAACAAGGCCAAGTATTTTATAGCAGAACATATTGAATCAAAATGTTTGGCCCTGAAAGCTTCAGCGTGTTTGGATTTCTTTGCTCATTTCCTTTTGCTACACGAAAGAGGATTCGAGGCTGAGAGAAATCCTATTGTAAGCTGCTATTTTCACCAAAAACCCTTGACTCCTGGAAAAGCTTATGTAGATTGTTGATCTCATCTTACTTTTATATAAGCATTTGAGTTATGTACATAAGCTAAGCAACGGGTCTAACATAATGCTACCAAGAACATTATTCAAGGAGATAATACTTGCATTCACATTCTACTTATATTCTGAGTTTAAAGATAATCAAGGCACAGGAGTAAATGTCCTGTTATTAGTCACGCACAGCTCACGTGGTAATTCCGCCTCATTTTTCATTCCTGCTGAGCATGTTTGTTGCATTGGCTGAGCGTCTCCTACAGCCTGAGCCTTGGGGTAGAAAGATGAATCGGGTGCAGTGTCTGTGCTATGAAGGGATTCCCATCCATTCAGGACCACGGGGCGTATATGGAAAAGTCTAACACACTGCCTTATACGTTTTGAGCACGTAATAAATACTTGTTGAGTGAGTGAATGAATAAATGTATGAATGGATAAGATTTAGAAATGATAACGTCAAATGTGCCTTGAATATTGAAGTACGATGTTCTTGAGGCTGTAACTGTGTGTTAACCACATCAGCTACACCCCTGTACCTTACCCTGTGCGTTTGGACGTTGGGGCTGGTTTTCTCCTGGAGGGAAGTCAGCACACGGAAAACAGAGGCTCCGTTCCGTGCTGTGTTAGCACCTGCCTGATTGAGCCTGAGTCTTCTCACTGGTCTGGGTTCCCCCAAAGCCCCCACAGAGTCCAGGCGCCCTGTCAGCCCAGGGGAGGGTGTGCGCAAAGAAGGTGAAGAAGGAAGATTGTAACGTAGTTCAAAAAGCTGACGAAATGGAATTCTTTTGGTATTTCTTTACAAAGGGACTGACAAATGATAGAATGGTTACTCTCCAGTATTCAGCATTCCCGTGTATTTTCTCCAACATGCTGGCTGGCATCTCCATAAATGAAGAAGAAAACATGAGGCAAGTAGACAATTTCAATTAGATGTGTGGAACCATCACCATCCATTGCCATCTAGCTGACTCCAGCTCATGGCGACCCCATGTGTGTCAGAGTAGAGCTCTGCCCCGTAGGGTTTTCAGTGGCTGTTTTTTTCAGAAGTAAATCTCCAGGGCTTTCTTTCACAGTGCCTGTGGGTGGACTTGAACCTCCAGCCTTTCAGTTAGCAGCCAAGTGTGTTAACCATTTCTACCATCCAGGGACTCCCGTGGGAATCCTTCAGAAACTGACAGCAAATCAGCTCGCTTATATCACCGCCTTAAAACCCCTCCTCATGTTCTCGGCACTTGTTGATAAAAGTCTCATCTCTCTCTCTCTCCACCAATCCCCCATCAACACACAGAAATCACAGTTTAATATCTGGTGATCAATAAAATATTTTTTATCCCATTGGGTACAGGTGAAGTCAGAGGAAAATAAACCATTGCACCATCAGGGCTCCTAGAATAATACAAACCCAAAAAAAAAACCAAACCCGTTGCTGTCTAGTCGATTCCGACTCATAGCAACCCTATAGGACAGATTAGAACTGCCCCATAGAGTTTCAAGGAGCAGCTGGTGGATTTGAACTGCCGACCTTTTAATTAGCAGCCAAACATTTAACCACTGCACCACCAGGGCTCCAGAATAGTGTAGAGGTTCTTAAATGATTATAATTGCTAACGTTCATCATGGTAACTATGTGCTAAGCCTTACGTGCATTTTTCTTATGTAATCCACACACCAACTCTATGACATAGATGCCATTATTGGCTCCATTTTACAGATGAGGAAACTGAGACACAGAAAGGGTTAAGTAATTTGCCCAAGGTCACACAGCTACCAAGTGGTGAAACCAGAATTTGAATCCAGACAGGCTGATTCCAGAACCTGAAATTTCAGCCTCTAGAGCAAATTCAAGTTGAAGATATAGAATGTTGGAAATTCCAATGACAGTTATTCCATCCATCATGTTACAATATACTAGAAAGACCAAGAGGCAAGCCTGATTTTTCAGAAGTGATCTACCTCCCCTATAACTTACTCCATTTAAAGACGAGCGGGGACTTGGACATGTTAACGTGTGCGGAACCATTACATGCGGAAATGATTGCAATACAAGCTATTTCCAATGCCTCCGATTGCTGATTCAGTTCCCATTTTTTTAAGTACAGAGTAGAAGATTAGAACGTCACTGATATTACTCAAGACTCCTCAGGGACTGGCCCTGGGGTGTTTATTGCAGAGCCCAGTACTCCACAAGAATGAGAGAATAGAGATTGAGCATGTGTATCAAACGGAACACAACTCACTTCTGGAAACCAAGCAAATCCCTTTATCAAACCCCCTGGTGTCTTGGAACTTAACGGTAAGGCTTAGTCAGCTGGCCCCTTCTGGAACACATCTGGCTTCTATTGAGTCACATTTCCTAAAAGAAAGATGAGGAACTAGGTCGCAACTTTCACTTATTTCTCAAGAAACGTGGGGTGCCTTTCTTCTTACACCCTACAAAAAGCAGCCAGAGATGGCTCAGTGTGGGCACCCATGTCCTTCTCTATAAATCTCAGCAATTCCCAGCGTGATTATGCTCTTCATCACTAGATATTTAGAATTTTTTTAAATTTTATTGTGTTTTAGGTGAAAGTTTACAGCTCACATTAATTTCTCATTCAAAAATGTATACACGTATTGTTTTGTGACATTGGTTGCAATCCCCACAATGTGACAGCACACTCCCCCTTGCCACTCTGGGTTCCCTGTGTCCATTCGACCAGTTCCTGTCCCTTCCTGCCTTCTCATCCTGCTTTTGGGCAGGAGCTGCCCATTTGTTCTCGTATATTTGATTGAACTAAGAAGCACATTCCTCACGTGTATTATTTTTTGTGTTATAGGCCTGTGTAATCTTTGTCTGAAAAGTAGGCTTTGAAACGGTTTCAGTTCTGAGCAGGGTGTCCACGGGCCATAGTCTCAGGGGTTCCTCCAGTCTCTGTCAGACCAGTAAGTCTGGTCTTTTTTCATGAATTTGAATTCTGTTCTACATTTTTCTCCCATTTTGCCCGGGACTCTGTTGATATTTAGAATTTGAATGTGATTGTCAGTTGGTGGCCTCTTGGGGTTCTAAAAGAAAGTGGAAGAAATTTTTTCCAGACAAACTTCCATCATGATTTCACTTTAGAACTTGATTTCAGATATTTGTATTACAAGAGCAGGCTGTCTGTTACATCACAGGGGCCAATAGAGACGGTTTCAAAATGATGTCAGGATAAGAAAGGCCTTTTCTATAAAGAGCCCTGGTGGCTCAGTGGTCAAAGTACTTGGCTGCTAACTGAAAGGTCGGTGTTTTGAACCCACCATCCACTGTGCAGGAGAAAGATGTGGCAGTCTGCTTCCGTGAAGATTTACAGCCTTTGAAACCCTATGGGGCAGTTCTTCTCTGTCCTATAGGGTTGCTATAAGTCGGAATCAACTCAACAGCCATGGGTCTGTTTGGTTTTTTTCTCCGTAAGATTTTCTTCAGACAGTCGAAACAACCAGTAACAGTCACTGTGGCATCTTGTTTTATAATTTTTTTTTTATTATTGTACTTTAGATGAAGGTTTATGGAACAAACTAGCTTCTCATTAAACAATTAGTACACATATTGTTTTGTGACATTGGCTACCAGCACACGACGTGTCAACGCTCTCCCCTCCTCGACCTTGGGTTCCCTGTTACCAGCTTTCCTGTCCCCTCCTGCCTTCTCATCCTTGCCCCTGGGCTGGTGTACCCCTTTAGTCTTGTTTTGTTCTATGGGCCTGTCTAATCATGGTGGCATCTTCTGCTGGACACGCTTAGTGCTGGTTAGATGACCTTCTACTCCAGATGCCAATGCAAAGGGACCAAATGACCTCTGAGGACCAGCCCAGCCTTATGAGCTCATTAATACAAAATGTTTCCATTTAATTTCTGTGTCAGCTTTCACACAGAAGATGACCAAAACAAAGTCAACTTTGTCTTTATGCAATGGCTGGGTTTGTCTTATGATGCCTTCCCTCCTACCACAAGGTCTAGAACATAGTCTTATGTGCTAAATTGTTGTTAGTTTCCTAAAAATCATGCAATGCTCACAGTAGGAGAATGTCACATCTTCACGTGTACGTACTGTTACCAAAAACCAAACAAACACACCCATGGACCGTCAAGTCGACTGCAGATCATGGCGACCCCATATGGTACAGAGTAGAACTGAGCTCCATAGGGTTTTCTTGGCTGTAATCTTTAGAGAAGCAGATCGCCAGGCCTTTCTTCTGAGGTACCACTGGGTAGGTCTGAACTGCCAACCTTTCAATTAGTAATCAAGTGCAAACCACTTGAACAGGAGCCCTGGTGGTGCAGGGGTTACAGTGCAAACCCTTATGGACCTTTAGTGACTACTGAGTGTGTATTTTTTAGATAAAATTGAACCCTAGCCTCTCGTTCAAGATATCTTTGAATTAATAAAACAAATACACACCGATTGACTCAGATAATTTATTCTGCTGAAATCTTTTTCCTTTCCCCTCTCTCATCTTTCTGTTCTGTGCTTCTCTGGCATGGACATTCCTGTTCCTGTTCCCAAACAGAATCCACTCCTCTCTTCTCTGTCATTTCTGTCCTCCGTCCGTATTACATACAACATGTTGCCCGTCGGTCTCCCCACTATACAGAGGAGGAGGAACTGTGAATTATTCGTCTCTGTATGCCCCACCCAGTGCCTGATGCAGAGTAGTTTTTTAAAAGTATCTGGCAGATAAATGGATGATTCGGTTGTAGGATGACTGTGAAAGAAAATAAAATGCATTTTGAAATGCCCCCTTTAAAATCTAACTATAAAAAGAAAACCAGTTGCCATTGGGTCGATTCTGACTCACGGCAACACCACGTGTTACAGAGTGGGCTGCTTCATCAGGTTTTCTTGGCTGAAATCTTTATGAAAGCAGATCACCAGGCCTTTCTTCTGTGGCACCACTTGACGAGTTTGAACTGCCAACCTTCAGGTTAGTAGTCGAGCACAAACCATTTGCACCACCCAGGGACCTTTAAAAAAAAGAAAGGAAAGCCTAGTACATTTTCCACATTAAAAAAAAAAAAAAAAAGAACTAACAAAATGAAACCTTGAAATAGCACCTTTTGCAAAATAAGCTTTTGTAAGAAGAAAATGTTGCTGTGTACAAGGTTTCGACACCTGGTGGAAATTCCATTTTAATATTAGAGTAGAATTTTTCAGCGTGCACATACACACAGGGCCTGGTGTAAACTTACTGATCTCTTACGAACCTCTGTGGAAAACAGGCTACAATCGGTAACCTCAGCGGTTACTACCCACTCTCCAACAGCATTACGTTCCTAATCCTTCTGCCTTTCTGTACTGGGTCAGCAATCTTTCTGGATATAGGGTAAAAAAGATAAACCCTATGCTTGCAGAAAATTTTTAGTCACTCTATGGTTATCTGCAAACAAACCACCATGAATGGAAATGTGTCCTTTTCCATAGGAAAACAAGCTGAATCAAACCAGTATGTGGAGGAGGAGAACAGTTCTTCAGAAAGACAGGCTGGATTGGAGTGGGTCCATCAATGTCTTACCACTATACAGTTTGAGGACTGAAAAATGATATTGACTTAGAGAATTTTTATGTGGTTTTTAAAATAAAGCACTGAATATATTTTTAAAAAGCTCTAGTCATCACTTTTCAGAGTAATCATAATCTATCGGTTGTTGTTGTTGTTGTTAGGTGCTGTCAGGTAGGTTCCGACTCATAGCGACCGCATGCACGACAGAAGGAAACACTGCCCAGTTGTTCGCCATCCTCATAATCGTTGCTGTGTTTGACCCCGCTGTTGCAGCCACTGTGTCAATCCACCTAGTTGAGGTCTTGCTCTTTTTCACTGACCCTCTACTTTACCAAGCATGATGTCCTTCTCCAGGGACTGGTCCCTCCTGATAACATGTCCAAAGTACATGAGACAAAGTCTTGTCATCCTCACTTCTCAGGAGCATTCTGGTTGTACTTCTTCCAAGACAGACTTGTTCGTTCTTCTGGCAGTCCACTTTTATCTACCTATTATATTAGGAGAGAAATTATTTTTTCAGCCCTAAAGTCACCTATTTAAAACACCTACTAGTGCTTTTAGAAGCCACTGAGAAAGAGATCATCAACCATCTGATAGAGTAGTCATATTTTGCCTTGAACCTCATCCCTCCCACCTTCTCAAAAATCTCACCACAGAGATTATCCTTTTTCTCTTCTATACTCAACTTCTCTCTCCTAACTGAATCCTCCCATTGTCTGTTAAACACACTCAAGGGACTTGACCTCTGCTTTCCCTCCAGCCACGGCTGTATCTCTCACCTCTTCTTGAAAGCCAGGAGTTGGTTTTGCTCACTCTCCCCACCCCCTCACCTCCTGCTCACAGGTCAAGCCCTCTAATCTGGCCTCCAGCCCCATTCACTCTCTCTGTGGTCACTGATGATCTGCGAGTCACCGAGCACTGGATACTTCTCATTCCTCACACTGCATGCCTCTCAGCAGCACTCAGTACTGTTGACCAATTCCTCCTTTTCAAGTACTCTCTCCTTTAGCGTCTGTGGCACAGCATTCCTCTGGTCTTTCTCTTCTCTGGACACTCCTTCTCAGCCTCCTTTCCAGGCTTATCTTCCTTCACCCAACTATTCACTGTTGGAGCACCTTTTCTTCTCCTCACTGTACCTCTCTCCCTGGTCAGTCTTTGCTGGTTCTCAACTTCAGTAACCACATCCGTAAGACAACTCCCAGATGTGTGGCTGCAGTCCAGGTCTCTCCTCTGAACTCTAGGCTTACATCTCCCCCCACCAACTTGGCTATCTCAAAGGCTCCTCAAACTCAGTTCATTTACATCAAAACTCATGATTGTCCCTCCTTTGCCCCCCAAAAACATCTGGTCGTCTTCCAGCATCCCCTATCTCTGTAAACACAACATCACTTATTCTGTTGCACCAGCCAGAGGCTCGCTGTCCTTTCTCTCACCCCATCCAATTCATCACACAATGTTGTAGAATTTACCTTCTTACTGGCTCTCAAATCTGCCCACCTCTCTCCATCACTCTAGTCCAAGCTACTGTCACCTCTTACCTAAAATAATGGCAGTAGCCTCCTAAGCTATTCTGGTCCCTTCCAGTCTGTCTCCCGTACTGCAGCCAGAGTAATCTCTTCAAAGCACAGCTCAAAGCCGCCCCCTGTATAAAACCTTACAGTAGCTTCCTATAGCTCTTAAAGATCAACCTTTATAACATGACCTTCACTGGCCCACATGGAATAGTCTTTCTCAGCCTCGCCAGCTTCATCTGCCCCATGTGCCTTCTACCCTCTCTCTGTTCTGGCTGGAAGGACCTTCTTTCAGTTTCCCATGCTCACCTCACTTCCTGCCACAGGGCCTTTGAACATGCTGTTTCTTCTGCCTAGAATGCCCTGTCTCCCCTCTTTACCTAGTTAATGTGGATCTTAACCTCCCATTTACAGTTCAAGTTCACTGCTCCAGGGAGACCTTCTAAGATCTCACTACAAATGCTGAATACCACTTTATATGTCCTCAAAGCACCTCAATTCTCTCCTCGATCACATTTTGTTACAGCTGCAGTCTTACTTTTTGTTGTGTGATGATTTGATTAATGTCTGTTTCCCCCAGCGAATAGTTTATGAGTAATCTCTATGAAGCAGGTCCTCACCCATCTATCCTCAGCCCCTAGCACAAAATAGATGCTAAATAAATATTTAACAAATAAATGAATGACCAAGTTGATATCTTCTCAGAAAATTTTGAGTAGCAAAACTTTTCTGTGAAGTGGTGAGGGAAAAAAAAATTAATGAAGTCACAGTGATGGATTTTAAGAGAAAAAAGGTATGTATTTCCATGACATTTCCAAAGTATCTTTCGTGGCAAATGTATTCTTTGTATAATAGTCTCTTCTTAAACAAGCTCTTAGTGGAAGTATTAATGATAAACAGATCATTTTATTTAACAGAGTATATGAGTTATTTTTAATATATATATATATATGTATGTATATGGGGCCCTGGTGGCACAATGGTTAAGAGCTCAGGCTGCTAACCAAAAAGTCAGCAGTTTGAATCCACCAGCTGCTCCTTGGAAACCCCATGGGGCAGTTCTCCTCTGTCCTACAGGGTCACTGTGAGTTGGAATCGACTCGACAGTAGGAGGTTTGGCTTTTGGTTGTGTAGATATAGCATATGTACGTAATATACATATCAAACACAGTGTGGTGGTGTGAATGTTACATGTAAAGCTTCCAGCGTGGGCAATGTTGAAGTTCCACTCATTGCCAAAGGGACTGAGGCGGCGTGCTGAACCACAGCAGATGGTGCTTAAGTTCAACACCTTCGTGAAGGCGTTACAGGCAGCACTTGAGAACGTTCTAAAGCATCAGGAGTGGATGGGCATGTGAAACGATGGCTAGAATGTGCTCCATTTATACGGCCCAAATAAGCTGACCCTTCTTATCCCAGATCTGGCACAGGTATGTCAGATCTGTTTTTCCCCAAGCTAGGGCAAGCTCCTCGTGCCCAGATGGTGTGGGAACGCGCTCAACATTTAAACCTGCCGAAAGTCCTGTGGTCGTAATATCTCCCTGCAGATCCTATTAATCGCATGACTAAGCGGGACCAACACAGAAAATGTGTGTGGAACGTTTAGTAAAGTTCCATCCTAGGACTGAGCGATTGTCTCCAGTCATGTCCAGCCTCCCTGATCTTTTCCAGTCGGTCTCTGTCAGTCAGGACTGGGCAAGTCTGGACCACTCTTCTTGATGAGCTCCCCGCGAGGGCACAGAGGCGGTCACACTTCCCGCTCAGAACCGTCAACAGCTTTACCTTCTTGGCACATGCCCGTGGGGTTTTTGTTTCACTGATGACACAATAAATAAGCCAAATTTCATTGGCTTATTTACTGATTCCAAGAATTTTTTTTCTGTAATCCTATTGACTGAAGCAAAGGACGTGAAAATGATCTTACACTGCCATTCTGTTCTTTAATCACGTCATGGAAAGTTCATAATTTTCTTCCTATTGTTGGTTTTACAGTTTTACTATCTTGTATATTATATAACCTATTGCTATCATCTGTCATAAGAATACCGACCACTTTCTAGGAGTTTTTGACCTTCTGTCTACATAAGGATCTCCTGGGGACCTTGTTAAAATGCAGGATCCCTCACTCCACCCCAAAATTCTGACTCCATATGTCTGGAGTAGTGCCCCAGGCTGGACCTTTTAACAAGCCAGTGGGTAAATCTGATGCAGATGGCTCTTAGAATAGCCCAGGAAGCAGAGCTCTTAAATCTGTGTGCTGAAGAGTAGCTCCGAGGCTTTTTCAGATCAGTAGATCAGTGGTTGGTCAGAGAAGCCTAGAAAGGGTGCTGCATTCTGACAAGTGTGCAAAAATGGAAAAAGGAGCCCCTCTGTCACCTGTGGAAGTGTCTTCAAAGGGCTGCTGTCTGTCTGTCCTGTTTTGGCCCTGTCTTGGAGGATGCTACAAAACTGATGCCGATTATGCCTTCTCATCTGATCACTCCCAGTAAAGAAATATGGCTCTAAAACGCTGCCTGGATACTCATAAGAAACATGCCGTTCATTATGATCCTCAGTAATTTCAAGAACTACAGACGCTCTGTCTACTAAATGTGGCTTTTCTGACCCCTCATTTAAAATGCTTCTTTCCCTCTTTAAGCATCTCTTCTGTAATCATAGTTGGCTTTATTAGAACTGGCACACACACACACACACACACACACACACACAAATCAGCAAAACCGAGAAGGGAATGGAAGTAAACTTGAGACTCTCCATACATACAAAGAAATTCCTCCATAGACCTTATAGGCGCTATAATTCCCAGAAGCAATGATTTCAAGGGGAGAAAGACAGACATACTTTTTCTCCGTTCTTGCTTAAAAACTAAGTATTTCAGCATGGCTTTTTTTTTTTTTTTTTTTTTCTTCCGGAGTATGCCTTCTTTTGAACTCTCTTTAACTAGTGGCAAGGAATATCTAAGAATTCAAATATTACACATTAAACTCAGGACGATCTCAAATACCAATTTTTCATGCACAATGCAAAGATGACAAAAATGGCATAACCCGAAAAGCACACAGCATAATTTCCAGATCTGGATGGAAACTGGTGTACAAGGAATAGTAGTTATGTGAAGGTGGTCGTCTGCTGTGCAGGAAGTCTGGGAGAAAAAGGGAGAAACCACAGATAACAAGGGAAACCCTACCAATCACAGCCCAATCCATTACTGAATTGACTTTAAAATGGTAGTACTGATGAACAAATGGGTAAGTTATTCAAAAACAGAAGCGTCAGTCTCCCTTTTGG
>NW_004443998.1:3285622-3286642 GCF_000243295.1 Trichechus manatus latirostris
TCTGGCGTTCATCCTATTCTTTTCTTCTATGAGTTTCATTATATTCTTGATTGGAGGCGGGAGAATAGGTAGATGGGCCATCCTAGAGCCATCAGTATATATTTTATAAAAAGCACGTGTTCAGCATCACAATAAAAAGATAGTATGATGATGATACCAAACTGTTACCATCGAGTTGATTCCAACTCACAGCGACCCTGTGAACGATGATGATAGAAGCTACTATTTATTGAGCCTTTACTATGTACCAGGTACTTTGTTAAGCAAGGCTACTACCAACTTAGATAGCTTTTTTGTGTCCCTTTACTCCTGCTAAATACAGTCCATTGAGGAGCATGACTTGATTAGCAAAATGCAGTCTGGATTTCGGCTCCCACTCACCTCCTTGGCCAAGTATCCTTGTGCAGTGAGCAACCCGCACAACCATTCGTGGTGGCTCTGTTGTTAAGCACGATAACTTCTCTTTAATAGAGGAAACTGAAGCTCAGTGAGGTTAAATCACTACCAATACCCATCAGCTACTAAGTGGCAGGTTCTGGACTTAGCTGAGGTCTGGCTCCAAAGACAGTGCTCTTCACCCATAAACTATCAGCCTAAACTGAAGAAAGTTTTGGGTACAGTCCTCTATGATGAATTATAATAATGAGTAAACATGAGATACAGCATACTATGTTTAAATAAAATTTAATTGGTTAAAAGCTTGTATTCAGAATTTTAATGAATCTTTCTTAAAGCAAGATGGAGACCTTGAATTATAGTGCTCTTGTGCTCATTAGATTAAAAAAGTTATATAACAAAAAATATTATTTTTCTATGTTATAGTACAAAATTTAGATTCCACTTTGCATGATGCCCAAGGTCCTTTAAGATCGATCCTTCCTTGCGTTTCACGCTTCATCTCTTGCCTCTTCTTTTTCCTACTCTGCTCTCCAAGTCCCACCCATGTTCTGGTCAGATAGAATGGATTCTAGTTCCCAGAATGCATTTCATGCCCTCTCTCAGCTTTGGCCCTTTGCTTAT